>NC_089140.1:129359733-129716612 GCF_009819655.1 Sylvia atricapilla
AACTGAAACCGTGCTGGAGATGATTTTACGTGTAACGACGTCCCCCCCAAAAAAGCAACAATTGCTTTGAGCGAGGCAGGGCGCGTTACGGGGAGCGGGAGGCGAGAGGCGGCGGCGCTTGTGGCGAGAGCCCCGGCAGAGCCCCCGGCGCCATTTGCATAGAGCTGGTCCTGCTGTCAGTCACTGCGGGGCGGCATCTCCCCCAGCCGGCTGGTTACGCTCGGCCTTCGCCGCAAAGCTCGGCTTCTCCCGCATTTGGCAGCCGGCAGCAGCCACCGGCACGGGGGCTTCTTAAAGAGCCCGCTGCGCTCCCCGGCCGAGCTCCGGCACGAACGCCTCGCTGCGAGCGGGCCCCGAGCGCCGGCCCCGAGGCGGCTCCCGGCCGAGCCCCGGCATCGCCCCCCGGCCGGGGCCGCGAGGCGGCAGCGCAAGGGCTGGGGCTGCCCGCGGTCGTGACGGGTTTGCCGACTGCATTACGGCGTGTGGATATTGGGGTTTTCGTAATACCCACCAGCAAACAAGTGACTTTTATTATATTTATCCAGGCAATTTTTCAGGATAAAAAAAAAAAATCTGATTTTTATTAACAAGATGTGCCTCCATTTCTAATGCTTGCTGAACAACGTATCACCTTAAAGCCAGCCTTCTTCACATAAAAACGCATGCAAGGCTTTAAATTTCTGTGGTCTGAACTAAAGCAACAAATCGGAGAAAGAGAAAACCCAGCAAAGAAGGAAAGGTGTTCTCAAGCACAAAAAGCAAAAACTAGTTTGAAAAATGACATACTCTACTGAAAGAGTCCGGAGGGTGGAAACAAACACCACTTCAGATAGTGGCAACAGCTTCCTAAGCTTAACATGTCCAGCCTTGAAAACAGGGGAGCCTAGAAGCAGGGGGAAGGAAAGAGAAATAATTATAGCTTGAAATATCCTAAGGCTATAAAGATCTAGGTATAAACTTGTTTGCTCTAAGGGGAAAAAACCCAAAGCAGACACAAGCCGCATTCAAAACATGAAATTCACTCTAAACAAAGGGAGACTTTTAACTGCTAAAAATCAATTAGCATTTAGAATAACAAGAACTTTGGAACCATTTCTAAGACTTGGCTAGTCAGTACCACCTAACAGAATTGTGACCCATCCACTTCACTGGCATTGCTTTCAAGCCAAGACTAAATAAAGCATTTTATAGTCTGAAGCCTGTTATACTTAAATTTGAGAAACAAAATTCTCTTGTGGTTAGAAGCACTGTATGAAAACCATTACTTATAAACACCTAATCCTTTCGTATTTCCCCTCACTTTGCACTTTACTACTATTAAGAATATAAAGCTGGTGGTTAGAGTTTTGGGGTTTTTTAGTTTATGTTCTTAGTTGTTCTTCAGGAACTGAAAAAAAATTGGACGTACTTCACATAGTTGAGACTGGCAGCATCAGCACTGAGGAGTCACAGGCGAGCCTGTGCTATACTCTCCACTGTTGAAGCAGTTGTGCAGTGCCCACCCGGACTCTTGACATTTTAGAGACAAAAATAAGTCAGTGATTAAATGCTCCTCCCCACAGACACAAAGAGCACAAATGAACAGTGTGGGGCAGAGGAACGCCAATAATCCAAATGAAAGAAACCAAGCCCTCAGTCCAGCTGCTCCCAAGCCCCAGGGGCGAGAGAGACACAGAGTCCACAGGAGAGGCTCTCTCTAGACCACCTAACAAATTCAAGGAGAGCGTTACTGCCAACTGGGTATGGGACTCATTGTGAGATGCCAGATAGAGTATTTTGGGATTGCAGAAGGCAGTACAGGATATTTAGAGGAAGAACTGAAGGCAAGACAAGGAATAGTGAAGCATGAAAGTGGTTTGGGAAGGAACAAGCATAGGAGGACACTGGGGGGAGGAAAAGGACTAACAGGGGCCAGGTGCATGTCAACAGGTGGCTGCCCACTACGGTTGTTCAGCCATGCCCTGAGCCTGAGCAGGGTAGATTGTCCTATCTCCTTGTTAAACTACGTTTGTAACTGTTTTCCTGGGTGAGGGAAAGTCTCCATTCGGTGTGACCGTGTACAGAAACACAGATGCCAGCAGCTGGAGTTTGTCCCACCACAGGTCACGGGGGCCCAGGGTGCTTGAGGCACCAGAAGGCAGAGGCCGGAGCCCAGGCACACGGATACCTGTGTCACTGTGTGACCTCGGGGAAACTCCAGGCCAGACTAGCCATGCAGAAGGCTTGGGAGCCAAGCGACAATGAGTCTGGGCCAGATACTGCAGAGACCAGGTCTGAGATTTGGGTACTAGAAGGACACCAGGACGCTTGGGGACAGGCCACTGGTCAGACCAGCTGCCAGAGAGATCCAGTGTGTGTTTGTGCATCAGCTGGGAGACCAGGAGATCCACGGACCAGGAACTGAGCAGAGTAAGAATTTAAGGCCACTTGCCGGAGGATCCTTATTGTATACATAAGCATTTGCCACAAACAAGCTTTCTTCACAGTCAGCCAGTGAATGGAAAGGATTGAGGCTATTGGAATCTGCTTGTGTTTGAGTGAGTGCTGAACTTTTTGATGTCTGGCTCTATATACACGTATAGAGTGCATACATGCCTCTTGAGGATACACCCTTGTGGTCCTGGCCACAAAGAGCTGCAGCAGTCTCCTCTATAATGGGCTACCAGATGCAGCAACTCCCAATATCAGACTTACAAAACTTGTGTTATACTGTTACCTTAGTGCTTAATGTTGCTAGAGAGACTAAGTTTCCACACTAATGCAATTATGGCAAAATACTGCTGTAAAGTTTTCTTTTGAGCAAATGCCTGATTAAATGCCTGAATTACATATTGTTCTGCATGAGGGTAAAATAACCCTTGTAAAAAACGAAGCTGGCTGCCAACCAAGATTTTTACTTACTTTTTTTTTTCCCTTTTTAAAATAGCTCTGCTCATCAGCCTAAGGTCATATCAGTACTTGGATGAAAAATCAGAGAATGTGAAAAGCCTGAATATTAATGACACATTTAGAAATCTTCAACCTAAAACAATAGGTGTAGTTCCAAGACAATTACAAAAACCAAAGATGTTGCCACAATCCACCCTTCATCCTACACCTTCCACCAACACTTGCACTTACGCAACACAGTGCACACAGCCAGTTCAGCAAGATGATCTAACCACAGAATAATCTATTTATTTTGCAAGCATAAGAATTTAATACAAATTTAATAATTGGCTTAAGTCAACATAGATGTGGGACATTGTCAAAACTGTAATTTCTTCCTCCCCTCAACCGTGTCATGTTCCTGCCCCTTCACTGTGCTGATATGAGCACTCACAAATCTGGACAACTCATATTAATCATTTTTTTTCTGAGCTGCATTAGTTTTAATCACCAGCAGTTCCCTAATCCAATATGCCACAGGACAAATAACTCACAGAAAGAAATATATTGAAAAAGCTTCTTCAGACTCTGTCTTGATCACTGTGGGGTGAATTGCAAACCATATTCTTAAAGACTTGTATTACCACAGCTGAGGGGACAGCAAACCACAGGTAGCAGGAGAGAAATTCTGCTCACCACTGAAGGAAATAAACGTACATGCACCCCTTACATCACTTCACTGCCTTCCATACCTCCTGGCTTTGCTGTGAAAAAGTCTAGAATACCAGAAAATGAGACAAACAGTGCATCCTGGAGAACTATTGAGATGAATTAATCACACCTATAATACAGTCAGGAATTAAAGTAGCCAAATTCCTATGAATTACTGAAAAAGCTCAATGGCCACAAATTTTACAAGTGATAGGTTTGTATCACAGCCACTAACTGCATCAATTGGCTCATGTAAATTTAGACACATTTTAAGACAGAACACCCTGAAAAGGAGAATGTCTTAAATCAGGGGAGCAATTTGAAGGGAGAGGGAGGATCTTTTGTCAGACAGAACTGAGAAAGAATCTCTCCATGACAGACCTAAAAAAAGAGTCACTATGAGGTACAGGAGACAGAGGGAAAAAGACATCTCAGAAAACTGAGGATGCCCTAAGAAAGAATGTGTCTTGAAAGATGCCATTTGGAACAGAGAGCAAACAAGAATGTTGAAAGGAATGACACAAGTTTAAGTGATTCAGGCTGGAACCTTCTAGTGCAAAAAAATATCAAATCAACAGACTGTGAAGGTGCTCTGCCCACAAAGTGGTAGCCCCAGGATAAGTCTGAAGGGCTTCTTTTCTTATTTGGTAATATGCAAGCAAACCAGCTCTGCAGAGACCTGGGGTTAGCATTTGCAATCACTTAGGAGCCTGAAAAAATCCTCAAGAACAAGAGGATGATTGCAAGATATGAATCAAAGCTAAAATGGAACCCTGGTATCTCTGTGCTTACAAAAAATGTAGAAGGATTCAGCAGCTAGGATGGGGTATGTTACACGTCACTGAATATACTGGGCTATTATGGCAGTGGAAACATTTGGCAAGTATCAAGGCAGTTGCTCACCCTTGCAAATGTATTTGGCAGCTGCATAAGATGAGAGTGTCTATAGGTAGGAAGGGCTGCAAAACTTCCATTAGGTCATCATATAGTCCTCTGTACTGACATGACAGCAAGACAGTGCCAAGTCATTCGATCTGCCTGTCTTTAAGAGCCTGCTGAGCAAAGGGTGGGTAAGAAAACTTGCAACTTGGAAGGTTTTTCACAGAGACAGTTGTTTCATGGGTGGTGTCTAAAGCTAAGGGGTGCAGGCATTATTCACTGAGGAGACAGTTGAAGATGACAAAGTTTTGTGAACCAAAAGTTGTAATACAACTTCACTTGGGAGCTACAGTGCTTAAATACATTCACACTAGACCCTTTAGAAATAATACTTTTAGACCATTTGTGTTTCAAATGGCTTTCCCATGTCACTTGATTTTTTTTCCCCCATCTTCATCAGCACTTTCACCATCAGTTTTATACTTCATTGTTCTTATTGTTGCTGTACCTGGACCTCTCAGAGCACTGCACAATTATTTCTAAACCTCTGTCCTGCATGGAAGGTGAGACAAATAAGGCAAAGCTTTACCTCTTTTCTTTGTCCCGCATCTATTTTTGTGATCAGCATCTAGCATGCATTAACTTCCAACCTCTAACAGTTATTGAAACTGCTGCAAGAATAAGGGTTCTAGCCTGCTCCAGAGCTCTTAGCAGCTAAAATTCCAAGCATAAAAGATAAACACAGTTCTGTCCCCTCTGCTGATATAAGGCATTCTCTCAACATTTATCCCACTGAAATGGGGAATATATGAATTAGCCAATAAGAATGCCCTCAATGCCAAATTTTAAAGAATTTATCTTCATCTCAGTGTGACATTCTAACACCCACACGTTCAGATCAGTAACCATCCTTCAAACTAAGTTTGGCTTAAAGCTACAGGACTCTAAAATACTATATGACTATACAGCTCCATGAAATAGCTCTTCACTTTATAAAGTTGTGTCCTGAAAAACTAGAAAAGCTAAGAGCCCCATTATTTACAAATTAAGAAGGACGTCCATCCCTAATATATGCTTATACCTTCTCTGATCCTCTCTTCCAACAAGCTTTTTGATGACTAATCAGCAGCAGCTGAGAAATACAGAAATGTGTTGGAGGTTTGAGCACAAACGAGATAGGACTTCTGCTAGACATTCCTCGAGCCTTTATTGTGGCATCAGTCTCATAACAGGGTTTCAGGCAATTGAAAGATGGCAACAGCTCACGTCTGCCGGCAGCAGCCAAAGATTTCTTTGTTACAGGGCATTTTGAAAACTTTCTAGCCAACAGCATATTGCTAAAGCTTACAGACAGTTGTTCTAGCCAATCACTGAAAGCACACGTACACCTGCTTCGAACAATGCTTGCTTGTATGCTTTCTATTAACAAGAAACAATATTCCATTATTAAGCTTAAAACTTTCTACTATCTTGCTAAGCATATTTTTCTGCAGACTTAAGACCTATTCTAGCCAAACCTAAGACTCAAACTATTGTTTCATGTCCTTGCTTGCTGTACTATTGTAACTTAGCCTGCTTTCAACCTGTGCAGTTAGAGCTAATTCTAAATTCTTCTGCTCTGTTTCTGGGGCCTGCTTTCACAGCTTTCTGAAAGCCTTCTCACCTTTAGTATTTCCCACAAGAAAAGTTTGAAAGTATGATTTTCCCAGGATATTTTCCCTAAATTTTCTCACATCTTCACTAGCAAGATAGCCCCTAGGAAAAGAAATAGTGTAAGAGAAGCCAAGTTTCTCAAAGTCTCCTGTTTTGTTAATAGAGAGATTAAAATTTTGGACATTGTGCTTTTACATACTATCCTGAAAATCCTACCCTATGCACTATTCCCTGCATTTGACAGAGAAACAGCTTTCTCCCTTCTTCTAATGTTGCTCAGTGGATATTTTGAAAACAGTCAGATAACCATCTTATCATTACCTTGTTGGCTCAAGGAAAGTCATATTGTGACAAGCCTGCTGTTTCAGGAAAAACTTAAGGCCCAAAGTTAAAAGGTAGGACTGGACTCAAGTTAGGCTGACATGGTAACAAAGGGGATCCAAACAACAAGCACAGTCACAGAAAGATTTGACAACTAGCTTTGAAGGCATCCAGGCCTAGTCTGTCGTAATACTCATGACAGCTCAAGAAAACTTCCCAGTTCCCTTCAGTAAGGCATTTCTGATAGCTGCATTCCCTCATCTTCCCCTAAGTCCACCTTCTTATCTTTTGGAGACAGGAGAGCTGGGAATATACACACTAGCCAGCCCCCACACTCCAAACTAGGACTTTACGAAGAGTGAGGGAAAGGAAAATAAAAACATGTCAGAAAGTATGAATAGCCATGTATTTCTCTTTAGCCCTTCTTACATTCACATAGCCTGACGAGAGATTTTGAAAATCAAAACAGAAGTAAGAAGAAACTATGTGTACAGTTCACCTCAGAATGAATGAGGGAATAGAAAGAATTATTACTGATAAACCTGAATGCTTCACGATAATCTCTATGCAGGGTATTTTCCAAGTTCCTCATTTTTGAAGTTACAGTATAAGACAATTTCTTTTTTCTGTATATTGCAGACTATATGCTGTGTGCTTCCATGCAACTCTAGGGAGCTAAACTGTAATAAATATATTGGAATAGTAAGTTCATTTCCCAACACATTCCGTGCCAGTCCTTGGAAAGGGGTGTTTGCTTTTTATCTGCAGTTTCCAAGTAGACCTCTCTTTCTGCATGAGTATTTAAGTCTTTCTGCTTGTTTGCTTATAAATTTTAATTTTCAGTAACTTAATACCTTTTCAAAAAAAATGCATGAAAGTCTATCATCTTTACATGGAACACAGCTTTCTTCAGTAAAGGATATATCACTGCTCAAAAGAACATGACAAATCATAATTTTCATTGTAAAGAAGCAGCCAGAGTTCCATTTAATAGACAAGTTACTATTGTGAAACTTCCAGTTTAATCCCTCCAACTTCTTTGGGAAATGCTGAATATCTTACATCTAATATAATTCTTTTTCTTTATTGTCTGATCATGTAATACTCTTCTGATTTCTGGTTTCCTTCCTCTCTCCTTCATTATCTTCATTAGCTCAAATGCAAAGCACATTTAACTGGGGCAGATGAAAAGTACATTTCTCTGCCAACTCACTGCTCTTTTCTCCTATGTGTGAATATCCTGGTTATATCATCTATAATTACATAAAGCCTGGTTATTCATATGACAGCAAGATATGATCATACCAAATTATAAATTAGGTTGTACTAACTGTGGAAATATCCCACTAGAATTATGCAAGTCTGGATTTGTTTTACAGCAGCACTGCAGATGGCTGCCCCATCCAGGAAAAGAGTTGCTAAACATTATATGAGATGCTGCCTTTGGTGGTGAAGCTGCTGTTAAGTTCCTTATTTCCATCTCACTCTTGGCTTCGAATTCTACTAGCACCGTGTATCTCAGCACTCAGCGGGGGGCAGCCCAAATTCAAGATGAATAAACACAGTTGGGAATGTGACAACAGCCCAGGGGAACACCGAGTGTGCACAGTGCTGGGGAAACACTAGGGAAGGCCCTTTAGACAGCAGCAGAGTGGAAAACATCATTTCACACCCCAAGGAAGAGCACCAAGTAAAAGGTGCTGTCCTGAGGAGATGTCAAAGAATCCCAAAGCTACAGACCAGAAAACACAAGACCCACTGTGACACTTCTGGAACCAGCATCCAATCAGATACAGGCAATTTACCTTATGATGTATTTACATCAATCCAGTTTTATTAACCAGTCCCCATCCCTTGAGATGGACTGATCAAACAGGCACAGATGACACCTCAACAGTAAAGAAACTATCCTGAATTGAGAATAAATTTGTCTATAAAGTTATCTATTTACTATTATAAATGATTCTTCTAGAACATTGCAGGGAGAAGAACATTTTAAATCATAAAGATCTATCAAAGTCATTTGATACTATTTTGAATAAGAAATTACAACAAAATTTATAGACTTGTAAAATCTTACTCGCAAACAATGCAGTAATAAATAACTTACACTCAGGCATCCAGTGTGCTTGGTAATTATTAAGAGCTACAGATGATTATGGAGTATCATTTACCCAAAGATTTAACAGCTTTGCCAGTTGTTTATAAACAACTTTTAAAGAACACACAGAACTGCAGCTACACATGCAGCTCCACCACGAAAACAGACTGACTCAAATATCTTTTGTAGCTCATCTGAGAAGTGCAACAACAGAAATTAAATTAATACTTGCACTTTTGCAGATATCAAAGTAATTCTAGGAGTGATCTGCTTCATTATGAGATGCTAGGTATGAATGTTTTTAGTTCTGTTCCCAGAAACCATAAGTAAGCAGGTAGACTGAAACTGTGCAAAATGGAAGTCCTGAAAATATTTTTTTTTAATCCTCTGATTAAAAGTGACAGGCAATTGATTGCTATTGTCATAAATGAACACTGGGTTTTCTCTTAACATTCACATTAATTGGTTAGAAGGATTTTATTCATATCAAGTGATAAGAGGTATTAGACAGACCTGTAACAACATTCTAGAAAGCTGAAGGAACCACATTATGAAAAATGATTAATGCTTAAGTATGTAAAGCATCCAAACCTTACAAATGTAGTCAGTAAACATTAGCATTCCAGAAAAGATAGAGAAAATATATTCAAAACTATATGCAAATAGTAAGTACAGTTGATATCATCAGCATGAAAGATATTCAGAAACATCTATTTAGAGACTTAGGGTGAGCACATTATAACCCCATTATGAAATACAGCTACAATTTGTCCTCACTGTTAGCTTAAAGATACTATCTGACCATGACTTCTGGCAAAGTTCCTCTTAGAAGATGGATTAGCAGATGTTAGTGATGGATGAGAGACAAGATACTCTTGAACCAAAAACCAGCCAAACAGGAGGTGAGCTGTAACAGAATAAAACTCTTTATCCATTTTTTCTGTTCACCTACATCCAGTTCAAATAATGAAATCTCAGTCCAACTGGAATATTGCATCTAAGTGTTCAGGTGAAAGAGCTGTTCTTTCTCACACACAAAATAGTAAACCCAAAGAGCAAAACACAGCAACATTCTCCTAGATTACAAGTACCAACAGAAAGCAAGCTGTAAACTTAGATAATAAACTTTTAATTAATTATATATGCTTTATATAAATAAAACATATATTAAATCCTTAAACTGGGTGAAAACCTCAGTTCTTGCCAATCCCACTCACTAGCAACACTGAGGAAATACTTAGTGTAGTTTAGGGATCTGTCTGTCCATTGTTTCTTCAAATGCAAATTATTTGTGTTTTCTTGTTATTGCTAATAGAACTCAGAATGTCATGAGAACAACTATAAAACAAGCACTTGAGAGGTGCAATCATATCCTTCCAAACACATTTATGCTTTTGTTTTCAGTTACTGCTAAATAGTTTAAATGTTTAATATTTAAATTAGGAATGTTTAAATATTTTTCATTTTTAAAGAGCATGCACACTTAGCTGAATTCTTTAGAGGCACGGGAGAAAAAGTATTAGTGACAATGTCAAATAAATTGCCTTTGTCCCAAAGATCCATTGTGTGGACAAGTATTATGTTCTGAATACAAAACAAATGTACCAAAGAGATTGCCATGTTCATTCCTCTTAAAAGCAAACAAATGCCAATTCTTAAAGAAACATGTAACATTATTTTCCAGTATTCAGAACTTATAATCACAAGTTGTAAACTGTCCAAGGAACATGTTCAATATCTTACAGTTCAAACACTCCAAAAATTACAACACATATGTAGGTTTCATTCAACTTCAATTATTAAATATCTCTGAAAATACCTCATCTCACAGAATTTCCAAGTCCTTTGCATTTCACTTTTATTAATGGCATTTTAGGGAAAAGGGTTTTTTAAAAGAAGCTTAGAAAAACAAGTCTTTTTTTAAGCCAGATATGCTACAATTTTTAGATTGATTCCATCTAATAAAATCTTTACTTGTCTGCTCCAAGAAATGGACACCATGTGTCAGATAACTGAGTTTTTGGTTTTTTTTAAAGAATGCACAGCATTTTCAGGGCTGGGTTTCATAAAGATTAGATCTGTGAACAGTGCAGTTGTCCAATGGTTCACAGGTGTTTCAAAAGAATTTCAGTGGAACTTGGGGTATTTATTTACACATTCCACTGCTGCACTGGAAACCCAAACAGCAGCTTTGAGTGTTACAACTACCAAACTCTTTGTCATCTGCATTAAATGATATGGAGACAGTAAACCAAAATAATACATATACACAGACTTTTTCAATCTTAAAATTATTTTAATGCCCCTTTAACAGAGAAGCCTGAGGCTCCAGAGACTGATAGTCAAATATAATTCCATTGCAATATTAATAATAATAAAAACTCCCAACTGACTCTGGCTTTCACAACTGTTTTCCATTACTTCTGAATTTCATACCAAAGCCAGCTTTGACAAAACTATTTAACTTCACACTACAAAGAAGGTTACGATTTGCAAAATCAATGTAATCCCTATACTAGCTGTAATGAATAGCAGACAAAAGTGATGTAGAGGGCAGAAACTGTCTTGGAAAATCTAAATTATTAAGAAATTACTTAAAATTTAAGGAAGACTCAATACAGGATGGTTTTCTCACTACAGTGCTTGCATCACTAGTGAACCTGAAAACCATAACTAACACTGACATTAGACTTCCTTCTTTTATACCACATTTCATGACAGCTTTTCCAAGGCTTGCAGGGTTAGCCTCATTCCGTAGACATAGAAAGGGCTTTGATACAAAATGCCTTGTTCAGAAAGGCAGCAGCACATCAACAGAAGCAGCTCACCCAGTTTCACTCCAAAACTTTCTGGTTATTTTTCTGAAATCATCACAGAGGACCCACACCAGCTGCACCCAGAATTCATGACACAGAAAAGAATTCATGTTATCCACCTCATAACATTTTTTTTGCTGGATGACTGCTGATTTCCCAGATTATTTTGGAATTAAATCCGTTATTTATCTTTCAAGTGCACTGCTAAGCAGAACTAGCAGATACAAATTTTGTACCTATAGGGTATTGCTGATGTACCTATAGAGAAGCATGACCCCTCAAACAACATGTCCCATAGATACTGAAAATTTTCTTCAAGTGTAAGCTTCAACTGGAAGCTTCAGCATGCAGCAGATAAACATGAAAGCTGTAAACTTAAAGACATACAAGGAAGCTGAATTTCCTCACATTAGCTCTGCCACATAGAGAGCATACACTCTGGGGTCACATACCATGCCAGAGGAAGCACCCTATCAGGGCAATCACATTCCTATTTTCTGGGACTGAAACCCAGAAAAAAGGGTCAATGGGAAAGGCTCTCCAAAGCATCTTACAGAATGGAGGGGGTTGCTGTCTACCAGGCCTGGCATTTGTGCAATCTCCAGATAGAAAGGGCTTTGATGGAGAAAAAAAGAATCAAAAACTACAGAGATATGCAAAAGGGACAGACAGAGATGGTTTAGGCAGGAACAATCACATAACAATAAAAGGAGAAAGGCAGCTACTTTTAAACAGATGAAGGTAAATAATCTTCCTCAGCAACACACTGCATCCTATCGCCAGACCAAGTCCCATCTTCCTACTAAACTACATTTCTAAATATTTTCCCAGGTGGGAGCTGGAGTCGGACCACACACAGGTTATAGAGCTCAGGTACTGGCTATGTCAGCCATCAGAGAGGCCAGAGACCAAGTACACTGACTGGTTGTATTGTGTGAGATTGCTAACAAACACCAATGTGGACTAGATGGCAAGTAGGGTAAGAGGCTTGGAAGGCAAATACTGGAGCAGCCGTGAGTGTGGGCCAGATATTGGAGAAACCAGAGGGCCTGAGACTGGACTACTGAAGGGACCAAGAAGTCTGTGCAAGTTACTCAAGAGACCAGAGTATCTTGGGGGTTGGCTCCTGGTAAGTTCAGCTACCAGCCAGAAATGTTTCTATGTGTGCACCCCTTGGGCACAAGGCAGCTGGAAGATCACTGAATCCAGGAACTCACCACTAAGTAGACCAAGTGGCTCAGACAAGTTCCTGGTGGGACCTACAGTGTTCTTTTACCTGTGAGACTGCAGCTCTGCATACCAGCAGCTGGACTGGGAGCTGTGGCCTGTGTGGCTCATGTGCCAACATGGGGTGTCCAACTGGGGTGTCCAACAGATCAAGGAGCCAGCTACTGATCAGACTGAGTGCATCAGGTCAGTTACTGGAGGGATCTAAATTCTCTGTGTGCATGTGTATTTACATATACATACATGAGTATTCGTATGTTTGTCCACAAACAGGCTTTCACCTCAAGGAGTCAGAGAAGGGAGGGGATGTGTCCACTGCTTGTGCTTGCCTGAGTGCTGTGTTCCATCTCCATGTTGGCCTGTGTCACCAGTCGTGTATGTGTATACAGGACATATGTGTGCTTATTGGGCATAGTCCCCTTTTGGGAATTAGCCTCACTACTGGCTGGACCTTGGGACACAGAGCTATGTCAGTTTTGCTGCAATGAGGCTTCAAGATTTAAGAGGTCTTATAACAAACAAAATTAACTACGACTGTTAAAGCCTTCCAGTAATTCAAGGTGATAAGTGGCCCTGAAAAGTCAGGATAGGCTTTAAATAAATTTTAAAACTTTACTCACTACACAAAGTATTATTAATTAAATGAACCTTAAACCATGATTATCAGTGTAATTAATTATGAAGAAACAACAGTGAAATAACTGTTAGACAGGTGTTTAAAATGCCTGAGCTGGCTCCAAAAGGAGTGATTTTCATCCATCAATGTTGGTAACCCAGTTCAAGTGCCAGGCTTTCAAGATGTACTCGGCCCCTGAGGTCATACACTTGCATTCACACAACACAGAACTGTGCTGCACCTGTGGTCAGGGCACACCAACACTGGGAAATTAAGACACTCACCCTCACAATGTTGTTCAGGTCCACCCAAATGCACTTGCTATAGTTCAGACACTTTAATGCCTTTACAGTGCTTACTACCCCAGTTTTTTGTAGGCATCCATTACCAGGGCACATGAAGTGCACACCCACAAATAAGCAAAGCCAGCTCTGCTCTGTGGCTAAAGTTGGATTAAACATTTAAGTGCCCACTGGAGACACTGAAGAAAAGAAACCTTCATGAATTCTGAAAAAAAACCCTGAATCCATTCAGAATGGTTAGCTTTCTCTGCAGAAGGTCAGCAAGGTCTCCAGATTACAACACTTTCCCACTATCTAAGGTATCACAATTCTTGTATTGCACCAGTTGTAGATTAGAGTGAGTTGACAGTAACGCTCTTCTGAATAGCAACACTATAAACTGGCTTCCAAAACACCTTGGTTCTTTCCTTTTTTATTAAAAAATCCGTTTAACACTTGTTTCTTTCACTCTATCCAGTTTAACACCAATAATGCCACCGCTGCACGTTTATAATAGTACTTCACAAAACCCTTAGTATATGCGGTCTGTCGTTCATAAGCTTTAAAATTCTCATATTAATATGTGGTAGTAAAAAAGAAAGAGCATCTTACCAGCTTTGGGCACATTTAGCATTTTCATTTCTGCCTTGCTACACTTTTCCATGCTGAAACATGGTTTTATCTTTACTTTTCCAGTTGATTCCACCGAGTGTGTAAAATTTTCATTTTGATTCCGAACATTTATTTTAGACAGCAATGAAGCACCTCCCTCCTTCTCATCTATCTGCAAAATACAAATAAGTTCACAATACTATTTCCTTCATGCAGATGAAGGGAAATAGAGAAAAGAGCAACAAGAAGAGATTTCAAGACACATTGTCATTATCAAATTGTTACATAAATGCATAAATCTCTGCAAAACTACATGTGTCACAACAAAAAATGTGTGCACACAATAAATACCAAACACTTGTTTAAATAATTTATGAATAGAGTTTAATACAATTCTTCTGCAGATAAGTAAATAAAAACTGTGCTGCTCTCCTGTGTCAGTATTAAAGGTTTCAGAGAAAGTACCTCTGCAGCAGAACTGCAACCCAGCATACTGAGACTTTATGACAAGTATCCTGGCTTTTTAACTGCTCTTACAAAGAAAGATCCAATAAAGCCTATGACAAGATGCAATCCTCACCTCCTTTACACCTGAGAATTGCATTTGAGCTCAATACTGATTAATTTTATTTATTTGAAAAACATTTTTCTGCAACCACTCCACAGTGAGAGAAGCCTAACCTGAGAAGCAAGATCAAAGGTACTGACAGCACAGCTATCAACATTTGTTCTGAATAGATTATAAACAGAGATTGTGTTAAGCTCAGATGTTATCTTTTAATCACAATATTATACAAAATACTTCATAGTGCACTGTTCAGTTTACCTCCTTTAACTTAATTTCTTGGTCCATCTCCTTAGTTTCATTCTTGAGATGAACAGCAGTACATTTTCCTGGTGGTGTAAACCTTGGCTTTTTGCCCACATTTCCTAGGACTTGACTTGGAGCTGCAGATCGCCTCATATTTGGCTGTATTGCTCTGCAGGGTGGACAGGAAAGAAGGAAGCAGATAAAGACAGCTGTAGTCAGAATAGGCTTTAAATATAAAAATATATCCATAGATGACAACAAAAGCACTATTTCAAAATATAAGAGAGCATACAAGATTTTCAAATAACTATATTAATTCACAAGCATAATAATATTTAAGAAAAAGCAGTATCATTGCAATGCTTTGTTCAAGTACTAAGATCAACTACAGTAAATTCTGCAGCTGAACACCTCAATTTCCATTTTAAAAGCCACTAATGCAGTTCCAAATAGCAATAAATGCTCTGGTGATGCACAGTATAGGGCTACTTAACAAAGTTTATAAAAAGAAAGACAATTTTAAGTGAAACTTACTATTCTATGCACTTGAAACATAATTAGTGCACAATGAACAATGAATCTTGAAGGTATGTCTCATACCTGGGACCAGCATTTTGCACTGAACAGTCAATTACACTGGTCATTCAGGTTCACCATAATAAGATTAACATTCAGCAGAAAGTTATCTCAGAATTACAGTGGATATTATTGCTCCATATTATGTCCATTTGAACAGTGGAAAGAATGTATTATAGATTTTCCGTCAAAATATAAGACCATTATTCCCCTGAGCAACCTTAGGACAAACCCAAACATATGTCACCATTAATATGACAAAGTTTACTTTGCAACCAATAGAAAAACAAGTTATAATCTTAATGCTTCAAAGTAGTAGACAGAAATCAAACAAAAGAAGAAAACTCCAACAGAATAACACAGCAGCTGAAATGAAGAAGGCAAGCACAACTTACACTACAGTTACAGGTTTAATGCTCCATTTACACACATTTATTTTAAATGATCCCCCCAACTACTAGGTTAAAAATAAACCGTAATACAGATCGCAGAATCAAACTTTTGTACCATCTGAAAAGCATGTTTGCATCCTGCTGCAACGGACAGTAGGTTTCTGCACCCTTTTTGGTGCTACTCTGCACTCCAGTGGCTTCCTGGGGCACAACCACTGTTCTTTTCAAGGTTTGCACTGAAGCAGTGACAGAGGACTGCCAAAACACTTTGCAAAAATGCAGAGACTGGTAGCAGGAGTACTGCTCTCTCCCTCATATCTGCACAATTAGCATATATACGATGCTGTTACTAGACATGAATCTCAGGGGCAAAATGGCCTCAACTGTTGTCACTTACACTGTGGCTGTTATTAAAAATACATGGAAGGAAGCCTCTGACTGTGTCTACAGCAGTTTACCTAAGTTAGGCTTACCTGACAACATATGAATTTTAGTTAATCCTATGCAATAAGGGAGTAGCTTCGTTATTGTAACAGGAGGATCTGTAGCATGAAAAGCCACTGTGAACACTGCAAAGGTATCCAGAACCTTCTGAAGGAGCAGACTGCAAGTGCCAGTGCTCAGCACAGCCAGCATAAGGTGCCATGTGAACTTGAACAAGTTCTCTACCGAAGGCTACACTGCACAGTGACGCTTGGGAAAACAACACAGACACCCCACGGCTCTGCAGGAGAACATGCATGGCTGCAGTGCTACACTAACCCTGCCCATTGCACTCGAGGTTCTGTGCAACAGAGAAGCTGTGCAATTCATAAACTGCACATATCCATGATTAAAGTGCTCTGGTTCCCAAGTCCATTTGGCCATTGAGCTGTCATTGTTCTTAAAACATAAAAACAGACTCATTAGGAGATATGAAAATTACTAAGACATTGGAAGACACTACCCTTGATAACTTAGTAACTTCACTGCTACCAGTGTTACCCACTTGCAACTACAAAGATCCTTATGGGTTTGTGAGTTTTAAAATTAAATATTGCATCCAGAAATACATCTTTGTCTTTTAAAATACAAGTTTTCATAAAATATAACAAAAATATGTTAAAAAAATAACAACCATAATGTTTGTATTTTGTCCCTTTACACTACTACAATAGAAATAGAACATCAGGGGTGTACAACAAACCACTGATGCCAGATCTTTCAGGTAAGATCAGAGTGTTGCAAGGCAGGGAACAGTTCCAGACTACAACTAAATGAAAGGTATGCAAATATGCTCTTTTCTCCTCAGAGACAGCACCAATACACCAGGGAACCTCATACTTGCCTTACTATTAGGTCTGGTTGCAGGGAAACAGCTGTAAGCAATGCAAAAAGAACCGCTCCTAACTTTTATTAGCAACCAGGCCTGACCAAACCCAGTGCACCACGAAACCACAGCCCAAACCGTCTCACGGGTGCATCTGGTTTGTCAGGCCTTGAATTCGGTTGTACTTTTGTCCTTAAGGGTACATTAATAGCTGCATTAAAAATTAAATACACCTAAAAGAATGTTTCAAGATTTTACACATCCAACTCAACCAGGTGTGCACGGAGCTCTGCTAAAGGCAGCTACAATGCCCTTCTCGGCCCAGACTGAACAGGCTGCTCCCGGAGTGTTTGAAGAGGCACAGACGGAGAGGCTGTGGGCAACTGCAGAGACGTGACACGGCGTCAGCTTTTACTCAGTTAAATTGCAAGGCAGCGAGTGCATCGCCTTGAACATCAACATTACTGAAAAATCGCTTCAGATCAGAAGCAGCTATAAGGAATTTTTACAAGACCAGGTAGTGATAGGAGAAAGGGGGAATGCCTTCAAACTGAGAGAGCGGGTTTAGATTAGATGTAAGGCAGAAATTCTTCACTCTGAGGATGGTGAGGCACTGCAACAGGTTGCCCAGAGAACTTGTGGATGCCCCACCCCTCAAGGCCAGCCTGAATGAAGGACTAAGCAACCTGATCTAGTGAAAGATGTCCCTGTCCACAGCAGAGGGGTTCGAGTTAGATGACTTTTAGGGTCTTTCCCAAGGTCGCTTCCACGAGGTCCCCCCCCCCGCCCGCGGCTCCCGTACCTGCGATCCCGGCGCCGGTCCCGCCTCTGCGCTCAATTGTCCCGCCGCGCTCTCCCGGCAGCCCCACGGCCGCCTCGCGCATGCGCCCTGCGCAGCCTCCGCTCTCCGCCAGGCGCGCGTGCGCTGGGGCCGTGCCGCTGGGAGGGGCCCTGGCCCGGCCCTTCCCGCCCTCGGGGGAGCTGCCACGCGCGTGCGCAGTGCCGGACCGCGGCGCCCGCGCCACGCACAGCATGGCGGAGCGGCTGCCCGCCGCGCCGCCGTCAAGCGAGAGAGGCCGTAAAGGAAACCTCGTCTGCGCGACAGCGAGCAGCGGCGGGCGGGGTGAGTGAGAGGGGCTGCGGCTCCGAGCGGTCGGGGGCGAGCGGCGAGCGGGGGCAGCGGGGCCGGTCCCGGTCCCGGTCCCAGGGTGGGAGATGCTGCGCGAGGTTTGTGCTCAGCGTTTGTCAGGGCCCTGTGCCGGGCCGGCGGCGGTATCGCCGGCGTGCGGGGAAGGAAGCCGGGTGTGTGCAGCTGCCTGTAAGGGTGTTTGTCGCTCCGCGAGGCCACGCAGGTGCTGTTTCTTGGTGTCGGGTCGCTTCTCCAGATGTTTCCGGGCCAGCTCTTTGTGCTCTGTGTCCTGGATCGTTGTCCCTCCCTGAAGCACCTTTCCAGGCCGTATCCCGGGGCCTTTCCCCTGTTAGCTGTACAAAATTCTCCCTCCTACAGCTCCGAGGGGAGAGAGAGAGCTCCTCTGACCCTGGCCTTGGCTCGGGGTGGCAGAGCCGGCCCTGCACGGCCTCGAAGGTGGTCATAGAATTAATTAGGTTGGAAAAGACCTCTGAGATCATCAAGCCCCTTCGAAGGGCTGACCACCCTTTCTGTGAGGAAATTATTCCTGCTGTCCAGCCTGAAACCTAATCTCCGGCACAGCTTGAGGCGATGTCCTCTCATCCTGTCACTGGTCGCCTGGGAGAAGAGACCAGTCGTCACCTGGCTACAGACTCCTTTCAGGTGGATCCATAAGGTCCCCTCTGAGCCTCTTTTTCTCCAGGCTAAACACCCCCAGCTCCTTAAGCCGCTCCTCATAGGACTTGTGCTCCAGACCCTTCACCAGCTGCCTTGCCTTTCTCTGGGCTCTGGTCTGTGCAAGGCAGATTGTGGATGGCACTGTTCTGAGTAGGTTTTGCAGGAGACAGCAAGGGTTGTACAAAAATGTTCTTTGTCAAAATACATATCTATAGTAGTTATATAGCTTCTGGTAGAGGCCTTAAATTGTCTCGCATTGTTTACATAAGTTTTTGGGGTTTTTTTTAATCGGTTGTTTGCATCAGTGTAAGGTAGTGTTGCTGTTGATTTATTCTTACCCTCCTCTGTTCCTTTTCTCGTACACAAATGTTCATCAGGTTCCCCAGTGTACCAGTCTGGGGAGCTGAGCTGATGGAGTAGCTCTGTGCCATCCTCTCTGTCTTTCTTCCCTTTCTGCCTTGGCTGCAGTTTCTTATTGCTGGTCATGCCCTGCTTACACAGTCCCTAAAGCTTTTGCTGAGCCACTTACAACAAATTCTAGCCTAACAAATCAAATCAGGGCATAATGGTCTGTATGGTGATTTGCATGAGCCAGTTCAGGAAAGGGGCAAATTAAATGTTCTCGCTGATTCAAAGGAGGAGGTGGAGGGAGGTGAGGATTACGTTCATCTGTGGATAGATAGGCTTGGGCTACTGTAAGAAAACTGCCAAAGTTAATTTTATTTTTTTCCCAATTCAGTCTTAAAATAGGTCGGTCACCAAGAGAGGTGCATCAGGTTCCTGAGAAACCACTTGTACAGTCATCATTGAAGGGGTGAATCTGCCCTTTTGGACAGATTGAAGTGGCTTACAGTGTCAGAGTGCAAAAAACACACTAAAATAGTGCTTCTGTGTAGCAGGATTTAAAGCACAGTTTGTCTTTGTGAAATTAAAGGCTAAAGAAATGTCATATCTCAGTGTCACCTCGTCCCTGGGCCCCGTGTAGGACTCTGTTACTCCAGTGTTTCTGAAAATGCTGTTTTAGCCACGCACATCTGTAGTTCTGTCGTGGTTCGCTCCAGCCCTTCAAAAGTTATGCTTTGTTTTGTCACATGGAAAAGAAGCATTTTTGAAAAATCAGAAGCTACTGCACATTACAAAATTAAGGTCACTATTTTAATTTCAGTGTCCTGACTTTCACAGTGGAATAGGTTTGATTAGTGCCAGACATTTAGCAACCTACGTGATGATGTTGTTGGGAACTACATCCCACGTGTATTCTCCCTGTTATCAGAACCACAACAAATCTCTGAGAGCAGTGAAGCCCACAACTCAAGGCTGGTTTTGGATGTGCATCTGCCTGGCAAACAGCATGGGATGACAGCTGTTGAAAAAATTGCTTGAATTGCTTGATACCTGTGAAGCCTGGAGGAGATTTTTGCTTGTCCAGGACTGCAGGGAAAAATAAAACGTGAAAAAATAGAAAGCAAATAGCATGTCATAGTTTATGTGCTTGCTTTCCCAAAGAAATCCCTGCACAATGATACCCTGGCAATTTATGCACCGTCCCCTCCATACTCCTCACACAGCCCTTTTAGTCCAGCGATGATTTTTGGTCTGGGGGTCTTCTAACAGCTTATTGAATTCTCTCTCTATGTCCATGCAGGAAAGTTATTAACTGTTCTTGATTGCAGCTTCTGCTGATGATCATGAGCTCCTTATCTTCTGGTTTGTGCTACTTGTGTACCTGCTCCCCGGTAGAGCATAGGAAACTAAAATAAAGTCCTAGACTTCGGATAAACATAACTTAGCAACAACTAAAACATTGGTGTGTTGGCAACATTCTTCTCATTCTAAAGGCAAAACACAGCTCTGCAGCAGCTACTGGGAAAATTGCTAAGGAAATTAACTCAGTTCCAGCCAAAAGCATGTCTAGGCAAAAGTCCACTGCTTTCGGCCTAAGGCTTCCAGCAATCCAAGCTACATATGCTAACCAGGTAGATATAAGCAAACAGCATTCTAAATCACACAGTATTATAATTCTAAGTGACTTATTCTATTTAGAAGTTACTTGCTTGAGCTAAGCAACTGACAACTCTCAACAAAGTAATGTAATTTCTAGGTGCAATTAAAAAAGGAGTGTTAGTGAATTGTAGTAGAATTGGGAAAATAAGTTTTGAGGCCAAATGGAGAAGAGAGAAGTTTCTGGGGATAAGCAGAAGCTGAAAATTATCTCATTTTGTGGTGAAGATACTGGGTAAGGTGATCTGTGCTGCTAAAGTGCATGACATTCGTCAGATGCTCTCCCTCTGCTTTTCTCTCGACTAAGGTCCATCTCTTGAAGTTGACAAAATAAACCATCTCTGGTTTTTCAGGTCAGGAAACTTCTACTGGAGAAAGTCTGGGATGTCAGTAACAGCTGTTGTCATAGGTCTCAGATCCATGGCCACAAGGGTTCCAGTGCCATGTTGTGCTGCTCCAGCATGAGTCTTGAAAATGTGTTGAAGAATCCCCCTTGATTGTATTTTTTGCCTCAAAGTTCCCATCCACTCTTCATTTGAACTCCAGTTTGGCTGGAGCCTTATGCATCCATATATGTTCATATACAGAGGAATATGTATATAATATATATATTGTTGTTGCTGTTGCACTTCATTTCTCTGTTAAGGACAAATAAAGTTTTTGTTCTCCATTTGATAAAAATACTCTCTGCTGCATTCTGTTAGTCTTCAAACTTGCTAAAATATGCTGAAGAGTGTCTTGAAAACTTGGTCCTCAGGGACTACCAGTGTTTGTGCAAAATGTAGCTCACAGCATCCACAATTCCAGAACAGAAACTCAAGGACAGTAAAAGTGCTTAGTTTTGGTCTCTTATCTGTCTTTGAAAGTTTTCTAAAAGCAGAATCCTCTGCTTTTAGAGCAGGTTCCACCAAACCCAATCAAAGTGTTAGGCTTACATTTCATACTTTCAAAACTACATGTGCTGTTTAAATCCTCCAGCATAACTTAAGGGATTTAAGTAATGACATCTTTTATGATGTTTTAAGTGAGCAACCCTAGTTATGCTACATATCACAGCAGTGATATTTGCTAATGCAACAAACTTGACTGTAATAGTTTTGTTTTAGAAATGAACTGCCTGTCATGACTGGATAAGAACAGGTAGATAAGGAACTTCAATCTTTTTGAGGAATATAATTTTACCAGATTTCTGTTGCTACTTTTCAATAATACTGAATTCTGTTATCTTCAGTCTTACAAAAAAAAAAAAAAAAAGGCTTCAGAATTGATCATCAGCAGGATGTTCAGTTTTGTGATAAATATCTGCATCAGTAGTAACTGAAACAGCAACTGATTATTTTCACTCTAATCTAGTCAGTTCTCCTATGTTGAATTGTAGGTTTTCAGTGGCTTGCTTTGGAAAAGTTGGTTTTAATGTGCTCTTAGGACAGCGTCTATTCAATAGCTGGCTTGTTAGACATAGGACTCAGTAACTTAGGAAACACTACTGAGCCTCACTCTTTCTAATTTTTCTCATAGGCATAATAAAGCAGTGAAGATAAACTGAAGGAAGTATTACATGCCTTACTAATCAGAAAACTGTTTCTGAAGTATTTGGGCAAGCTACACATATATGTAGTAAAATCTACAAAGGTAAGATTTTCTATTCCTTTTTTATTTAGAAAACCTCACAACTAATGAAAATCTTTCAGGAGTCTCAGTGGGTTTACAAAAGTAACTTTGTATGTCAAGGAGCAATGTGGAGCCTAAAACTTATTCTTCTAAGGGAATTCTGTGGAGTCTTACTAATTCCACAAGGTTTTTCATGATAGGATTTAGACAAAGGCAGACTGCCCATTAGTTCTTCTTCACAAAGCTTTCAAATCCATTCAAAAGCTTCTCAGTTTTATAAAATAGATCATGTAGGAAAAGAAAAGCTCTTCATGATTTCAGGGTTAGCTGCAGTATTGGCTTCTTTTACTTCCTGAATATTAAGTATGTCTTTAGGCATGTTGAGATTTCATGCTGTTCCCTCTGAAATGGAGGTCTACAGTGAGTAGAGAATCTTCTTTTCAGTATGAAAGCAACATCTTAAGTGATGTGCAGTTCATAAATTCAGGATCTGCTACCTGAAAGTGCCACAGCTATTGTCAGTAAGAACACAGTTTTGTAAGTTTTCTAGGCATTACATGAAAGGCATTAAAATGGAAAGTTAACATTTGTATTTAAACTTCTGTGATGTTTTGGCTTCACATAGAATTCATGTAAGTAGAAACTGCATGTTTCACAGTGGCTGCTACGATTAAGTTCAATAACAGCATTCAGGAGAAGCATGGCTCAGCTGTGCCAAAGTCTTTGCTTTCAGAGTTCGGAATACCTTGATGGAAAATTGCAATTCTGGCATCCAGCGGTACAATTCTCCAGTTCCCACTAAAATCTGAAAGTCTCCAAAGTGTGTGCTTTTTTGCATTCACATATTCACTTCTTTATTCACATTTAAGTCTCCATGTTTTTAGACTTTTTTTGGCCTCTTTGTGGATCTACTTATACAGGTCCAGCACCAAGTTTGTTTTATTTCTGTGTGTTTGGGGCTTTTGAATAGGTTGAAGGTGTGGAGAACATGGGTTATGATATTGAGCGCTTCGTGGGCTATGTTAATGAAGGGCTGTTGTGCTCCATCTGCCGAGATGTGTTAGAGGATCCACTGCAGGCTCCCTGTGAGCACGCCTTCTGCACTGCCTGTATCCATGGGTGGCTCGTTCATCACAGTAACTGCCCTGAAGACAGACAAGTGATTGATGTGTCCTTGCTACGACCTCTCTACAGGTATCCAGTAATCTTGCTGTGTGTTGAAATTACATGAATTTAGGATTTCTCAGTTTTGTTTGCACAGCTTCATCTCCTGTCAATACTGTCGCTCCGGCTGTCTTTATCCAGTATGCCTGTGGCAGACACCAACTACTTGCATGAAAGCATTAGCATTTTCTATTTATTTTAACTAACTTTTAGGATGTTAGGATTTCAAAACTGAAAGAACATTTAGTTTGTTCTCCACCTTTTTATATCTTGAATGCTGATTTTAGATACCTGTCTGGATATTATTCTGAATGTCCTTTACGGCATCAAAACTTTTCCAAACTTTATTTTAGAGAAAGCAAGCAAAGCAACTCTTGATGACAGTCTCTACACAGTCTATTCTCTTTTCTTTTCAATCTTAGCTAGATGCTGTCGTGAGGTTTGTAAATAACAATTCCTGGAGATATGAATCCAATTTCTGACCTTCAAATTCTTTTTCAAGATCTTTAGACATAGGAATATCTATTGTGAACCACCTTGTCATGTCAAGCAGGCTGTTTTCACTAGTGCCTTCTATAACTGGTCAGGCAGTCGGACCGTATGGTTGTTGTTGGTCCTTTCCAAACAAACTATTGTATTTTAAACTGTTAATTCCTGCTAGTGTCAGCACAAAACAGTTTCAACAGCAGATGCTGTTTAACATCTGCATCTACTCTTGCTCGGACTAACAGTTATGTATTTAAAGTCTCCAGCTCCAGTAAATTAAACTTTGTTATACTCACAATGTAATTTTTCATTAATGAGATTTTACATTTTGGAAGTTAACTATAGCATAGACAGAGCACTAGAGTTTAATTTTTAGATTGCTTTGTCCATACTCACTGTAGTCCTTTAGTCTGGCATGTTTGAAAACATAGAACTTAAATGGCAAATGAGTAGCCTTGATGTTTGTTATTGATAATATCTGCTGTGCCAATGAAAGATCACAATTAAAAATTATTCAAAAATAAGGATTTCATTTGCACATTTAAATTTGGAGACTGAATTTTCCATTAACATTGTTTATTTTAAGCTGTTTCTTACTGATACAGTCACTTGAATTCTTAAAGAAATAAAGCTAGTTACAATTTTTCCCAATGGAGATTAGAATCTTGCTTTTTTTTCCCAAAAGTTGAAAACACAAATTTTCCAATAATGTTCCCAGATTTAAGAACAAATTCTTTTCTTTGCATGTAGATATATGAAAAATGATTTAAACCGTCTTCAGCTACATTGCAGAAACAGAGAGTATGGCTGTGAAATGGTTTGTTCTCTGGAGTCTATAGACAGGCATGAGAGGGAGTGTGAGTACAGTCAGATACCTTGCTCCAATGCTGGTGAGTAACATTCAGATAAGTTGAATCTTTTATATTTGTCATCTTCCCATCAACAGAACTATAATAAAGGCCCTTACTTTCTAACAGAAATTCAAAGCTTTGGCAAGATCTGCTCTATACAGCAGTGTTTTTGAATAAAATATAGTAGCATTTTATGGCAGTCGTGATGATTAGCAGCTGTTTCTTAACCAAAAACTAACCAAAATGAATGTGATGAACTTAAAATGTATGAAAATGTAGTAGTGCTTTAGTTTTGCTTTCTGTCAAGTTATGAGTTTGTTTTCCAATTCTGCCTGTGCGTTCTGATGTCTGAATGAATGCAGTAGCCCCTGCAGAGGACTTAGTGGTCACAATGCATTTATAAAACACCTACTTGCCTAGTGCATGTGCAGCTGCCAACTCTGTGACATGGTTTTAACAAAAAGGTATCTTGTAAATAAGAATTGTTCTAAGCTGAATTCTGGTTAGAATGTTCATCTTGAGGCTCTTATTTAAAACAAGGCTATACCTCCTGAGAAAGAAACATGCCTCTAAAAAGGAACATACTGTTAAAATTTCCCAGTTGATTTCATTTAAAATGTTGTAAGTTCCTAGATAAAATTAATTTTTAATTAATGATATTAAGGATGTAGTTGAGTCTGCCATTGTAATTAATTATGAGATGATTAAGGTAATAGAATTGCTCTGCTGGAAGTTAAAATTTCACTCAGAAGTAAATGACTTCTGCAGATGCTTGATTCACTTGTTCTGCTTCCTGCAGAAACAGTAGTGCTTTACAGGTTCATGTATTTTACAATGTTGTACAAATTTTTGTTTTTATACCACACTGGGTGTCTGATGTTTGGCATGTGAAGGCTCTCACATGTCTTGAACTCTTTCCCAAGAATACATGGAGTGTATTTTGAGTACCTCAATTACAAATCATTATATTTATTAGTAAAACGGTTCTAGAGAGCTCATGTGTCATTTTCTGGCGTGATTTGTTTGGAAGTTTCAATACTCCATTGTTTCAATTTCCTAAAAGTTGATATTCTCTTCAAATTAAATGCAAATGTGTATTTAATTTGAAGAGAGTATCAACAAAGCGAGCCTCAGAGATTAAACCACAAACTTCCTAAGTCTGGCTTCATAAGTTAAGACTACAAACTTCGAGTTTAGAGTGTTAAATGCAGCAATAATTTATATAGTGCTTATTTTTGATTCTTCACATTTTACTTTTAATCACTGCAGAACTGCAAAGGATGTATCCTAGAATTTCTGTGGAAATATTTCTATCTTTATATGAGTTCATAAAATGTTCAAAAATAAATGTTTTAACTTGGTCTATTACATTATGGTCTAGTACATTATGGACAAGATCAACAAATTGTCTGGAAAAAAAGTTTACATTCCATCTCACCCACCTCTCTCTTTATTACATCTTTGGATTTTCCCTTGGTTTGATTTCATAATATTTTTTTACACGTGTGTATTCTTTATCAATTCCAGTCATTGCAATCTATGATGGTAGCACAGGCAAGCTTCTGGTGTCTTAGCTTGGCATCAGGGTTGTCATTACTGAAGTTGATTTAATGCCAAACCAGTAGTAGAAGACTTTACAGGAAATACCTCCTTCCAGCCTTTCAGAATTTTCAGTTAATGGATAAGTGTCTTAGTAAGACCTTTCAACAGCACTGTAGTAGCAGCTACGTATGTGTAACTGTCATACTTCATATCCTAAACAAACCACTTTCCTCAGCTTCCTTTCTGGAGTGTTTTTGTTCGGAATGACCCAAAATGCTGTTGTTGTCAGTGGCTGTCCTGCCTTGCTGTCCCTTGCTCAGGCTGCACCGTGCAGGTTGAGCGGCGGAACTTGGACGGGCACCTGGCGGTGTGCGAGTACCGGAGCCGGGAGTGCCCCAATGGCTGTGGCTACACCATCCTCAGCGCCGAGGACACGCAGCACAACTGTGTGGCAGAGCTGAGAACAGAGCTGGAGCTGCTTCGGTACAAACCTTCTGTTTCTCTCCTCTCTGTGTTGGGCTGGGCTTTGTCACTGCATGAAGCACTTTGAAATACTAGCACTGGATTCTGGTATGTGTTAAATGGTCCATTAATCACGTGATGCTAATGAGCCAGAATTTTATTATGTGTCAGCATAGACTTTAAATTCTTCCTGTTTGATTCTTTTGTTGTTGGGGGTTTTTTTCCAATTTACTATAAATCTTAAAAATACCATTGCATGCAGTTGAACAGAACTGCGAGCTTACTATTTAAAATGACAAAAAACCTAATAAAACTGAAGTTGGTAGTTTAGTTTTTCCATTGGCCTGTTATAGACACAAAGTCACATTATTTAATAATGGTACTTAGATACGATTTTACAGATCAAGAAGATAAAAATCTGTAATTATTTTGGCGGGTACAGATAGATTCAGCCACTAAAGGTCTAATTTTGATTTTTTTTAAGTCCTGGTAGATTAAAAGTCAGCGAATATGACTTACCAGCATCCTTATTTTCCTCTTACATGTTTCTGTAGCTTTCCCTTTTCATTTTTTCCCAGTTGGACTTTTTTTTTCCCTCCCTCATGCTCCTTCCCATTTGTATGTTTCAGCTCCTAAGTGTTGCGCTTTTGAACACTGCTGTGAAGTCAGGCTCAAATATGGTTCAAATGTGTTGAGACACAAGGGATTCTGCTAGCTGGTTTTTCAACTCAAGAGGTTAATGTAGTGCCATCTGGTTTTGGCTGTGGAGCTGTGTGAGTGACTAGGTTTTAAGAGTTTACTGCATACTGTCACGTAGTGTCCACGATAAAAGTGGACAAGATTGCGCAGAACCATGGAATCGCTGAAATTGGAAAAGAGCTTTAAGATCGATTCCAGCAGTTAATCCAGCACTGCCAGGCCCAGCATTAAACCATGTCTGTAAGTGCCTACCATGTCCACGCACTCAGACGTGTTTAGCAGTACTATAGGATTCAGACTTTTTATCTTGGCTACCTCTATTTCATAACACTTGGCAGGCACATACTGTAGGCAAACAGCAGAAAATCACTTCAAGTCATAAATACACCCTGAGTTCATGGAATTACTTGAGGAATATGATCTGATTGTCCCTCTATAGGCTCCTCATGGGCACTTTAGTGCCCCTGGGCACAATGCACTTCTTTATGCCAGTTACTGGTTTTGGTTTTTTTTTTAATTAATAAATCATGCCTCTACAGGGGCATCCTGTAGAGCTTGATGGGATTCAGTTCAGTCTGTTTGGCTGCAAGAAGGCTTTCTGGATTTTGAAGATCATTCTTTTCTCTGCTTACAAGACTTAACAAGGAGAAATAAACTTTTTAGGTCAGAAATGATCTGCAGAGTGGAGGAGGCAAAACATGAGATGGAGTCAAGGTTAGATTCACAGAGAAGGCATATGGTCCAAAAAGAGAGTATTCTGCAAAATGAAATTGAAGAGCTGAAGGTAAATACAATCTTTTTTTTTTTTTTTTTCCTCTTAACAGTCTAGCTTTTTGCTTTTCTCAGTAGCAGTTTCTTATTTTGTAAATAAAGTCTTGTACAGAGGAAGATGGCATTAAGTATGGGAAGCAAAACCATCAGAGCTTTACCAGGTTAGCTCTGTGGAGAAGCAGGCTGGATGCTGTATTCCTGTAGTTTATCTGCTTCAGGACCACTGGAGCTCACCTGGATACTCCATCTGTGTTCTGTGTGTTCATACCATTGTCAGCAGATCAATCTGAAACTGATTTCAGTGTCTAAATGTAGAATATACAACACAAACTGGATGTAATTAAACATCCAGCTCCATTTATAATTGCTATCCAAAGTGGCTTAGTCCAGAGCTGATACAGAGCTCTACTGCCAGCAGTGGTATTTGCACTGTGGTCAGAAGGTTGGAAAGGTTTACTGTAAACTTCATCAAGTAACAAGCAAGGCTGTCTTAATCCTTTTATTCATACTGGGTTTATTTTATCACAGACCAATGATTTCTAAAGCAGTAGTTTTTAAAAGCTTTATAAAGTTTCTTAAAACTTCACAGCTTACATTTTTATTTTTACTGGATTTGATGTTAAATCCTTGCAGAATGTATCTTGAACAAAACCACAACCATATTTTGTTTGGATTCTTTAAATAGAAAATAAAAGCAACAAGTGGGTAAATTGGCTGTTTCTTACCATGCTTTGTAAGAAGCAAAATATGAAAACAAAATATTTTTTTAAAAACATATTAGAATCTTTAGAACAAGACCATCCCAGAAGGTGAATGCTGGATTGTGTCTCAAATTGCTTACATTTGTTGCGCTATCAAAATACTATTTTGGTGTTTTTCATTCCTAAGACTCCATCGCCCTACATGCATGGCCAGCTCGACTTCCTTGCACCACCATTAGAGGAGGGTTTGTTTCTTGCAGTAAATGTGTATTTGCATTTCAGAGTCAGATGTCACGAATGATGTCAGATGTGCGGTCTCTGATGGCTGCGGAGAGACAGCACCGCCAAGAGCTGGAGCAGGCAGAGCTGGAAAAACGGGAGTTAATGGAGCTGCTGAAGGGGCTGCAGAAGGACTGTAGATTAACCACTACAGAGGGAAGCAGAAAGTCAAATTTCCGTCCTTTGACACGACTGGAGAGTGTAAAAAGAAAACCTAGGGAAGTTACAGTTATCTAAATAGTCCTAAGCTCAAAAAGCATTTTCCTCAAATACTGGCTTCTGGCAAACTACTTTCTTTGAATGATTGGGAAACTTTATATAATTTCTGATTTACTTGTTTTCTTTTAAAGTTTTAATTACAACTGTTTCCTTTGGGCCATAAAAACAAACAGAGGTTTTTTTTCCTGAGGGAATACTGGTCATTAAAAATAGCAATTGGAAGACATATTTTTAGGTGATGTTTTTATAAAAAAGGCAGAGAGACTTGGTTTATTCTCTCTTTACTGCATCACTTACAGGAATATTTCAAGACTGAAAGCTACAGCTTTTTAAAGTGAAAAAATCAGACTATTATAGACCAGGAAGGAAAAAACATTTAAGTATCTCTGTTTCAAACAAAAAAGCAAATGTGACCATTTGGGATGTACTTAATTTGCAGAAAAGTAAACAGTAGAATTAGTAAGTCAGTAATAGAAATTAATAAGATTTTGTTTGTTTGTAGTCTGTAGAAGGTCTCATTTCAAAGGTGGAAAGCAAGCACTTTAAATTGTAATTCTTCTGCTATGTAACAGCTTCAGGTGAGGTTGACTGTTGCTTTAGAGCTTCTTCTCATTTCCCAGGCTGATACACACTTAAGAGACTAATACTAAAACCTGAGGTAGTAGAATAATCTACAATGGGTGAATAATTTTGAGTTTGTGGGAATGGATCTACTTCTTATTTAAAATTTTGAAGCTTTTATATGTGAAAGTATCAGGTATTTCTACAGGATCTTTTAAGCATAAGACCACTCCATTTGGTATTTTAAATGTCTTTAAAATATATATAAATAAGTGGAATATCCTTAATTTTCTTGTGACGGGTTTAAAGCTACTTGATATGCACAAGAGATGAATATTTGCACAGTCACTTGGGCTTCAGACATCTGTGTTAGTGCTCAAGCAGGCTGCAGGGAGTGCCAGAGCCTGGCACTGGCATCAGAGGGTAACCAACACCTGTGTGAGCACGAGTACATCAGTGATCTGCTTTGTCAGCAGTACAGCTCAAAGGGGAGGTGCGAGGGTTCAGGGATGTTAGAGCATCTGAGGAAGAGATTGGCTGGAAGAGCCGTTCGCTGGCTCCCCTGAGGCAAATATACCAGTCAAATGCACCTCAGAAAGTGGAGGATCACTAGAGATGAACCTAGGGTGGCAGGTCAGTGATGCAGGCAAAACTGTTGACCTGGTAAAGTGCATCTACACCAGTGCAGTGTGGGCAGCAGCAGGAGGAGCTGGAAGCCACTGTTCAGCAGGAAGGTTTTGATGTTGTCACTGAAACAGAAACATGATGGGATGACTCTCATGATGGCAGTGCTGCAATGGCTGGGTATAAGCTCTTTGGAAGAGACAGGCAAAGCAGGAGAGGTGGTTGGATAGCACTGTACAATAGGGAGTGTTTTGATTGTGTTGAAATTGATGATGAAGATGGCAAGGTGGAGTGCCTTTGGGTAAGGATCACAGGGAAGGTCAGCAGGACAGGTGTCATGGTGGGAGTCCATTAGAGACCACCCAGCCAGGAACAGGCTGATGTTCTTGGTGTTCTACAAGCAGCTGACGTCACAGTCACCAGCCTTTGTACTCATGGGGGACTTCAACTTATCAGATGTCTGCTGGAAATACAGCAGAGAGGAAGCAGCCTAGTGGGTTCTGGAATGTGTGGAAGACAGCTTTCTAACTAACACAATGAGTAAATGAGCCTAACAGAGGAGGGGGTGGGCAAAGAAAGACTGGTGGATGATGTGGTGGTCAGTGGCCGTCTTAGGCAGAGTGACCATGAATTGTTACGGTTTTCTATTCTGGGTGAATTAAGGAGGGGCACCAGCAGGGCTTCTGCCTTGGACTTTGGTGAGCAGACTTTGGACTTTTTAGGACACTGATTGTCCAAGTCCCTTGGAAGTCAGTCCTGGAGGGCAAAGGAGTCCAGGAAGGCTGGATGGTGCTTTAAGAGATGGCAGCCCACAGCTTGGACAGGAGCACTCTTTGCTGGGTTAAGAACTGGCTGCATGGCCAGGCACAGAGAGTGGTGGGGAATGATGCTGCATCCAGCTGGCAGACAGTCAGTAGTGGTGTCCCTCAGGGGTCTGTGCTGGGGCCATCTCTGTTCAACATCTTTATTGATGACATGGATGAGGATATTGAGTCTTCCATTAGTAAACTGCAGATGACACTAAGCTGGGAGCATGTGTCAATCTCTTGGGAGGTAGGAGGGCTCTGTGAAGTGATCTGGAACGATTGGATTGATGGGCAGAGTCCAATAGGATGAAGTTAAATAAGTCCAAGTGCTGAGTCCTGCATTTTGGCCACAATAACCCCCCTGCAGTGTTATAGGCTGGGGATGGTGTGGCTGGACAGTGCCAGGCAGAAAGGGACCTGGGGGTTCTGGTGACAGCAGCTGAACATGAGCCAGCAGTGTGCCCAGGTGGCCAAGAGGGCCAAGGCATCCTGGCCTGGATCAGGAACAGTGTGGCCAGCAGGAGCAGGGAGGTCATTCCTCCCCTGTCCTGGGCACTGGTGAGGCCACACCTCGAGTGCTGTGTCCAGCTCTGGCCCCTCAGTTTAGGAAGGACGTTGAGACCCTTGAGGATGTCCAGAGGTGGCAGCAAGGCTGGCGAGGGGCTTGGAACACAAACCCTCTGAGGAATGGCTGAGGGAGCTGTGGTTCTTTAGCCTGGAGAAAAGGAAACTCAGAGGTGACCTTACCATTCTCTACAACCTCCTGAAAGGTGGCTGTGGTCATGTGGGGATTGGTCTCTTTCTCCAGGCAACTGACAGAAGAGAGGACACAGTCCTAGGCTGCACCAAGGGAAATATAGGTTGGATGTTTTTACAGAAAGGGTGATACAGTATTGAAATAGTTTGCCTGGAGTGGTGGTGGAGTCACAATCCCTGGATGTGTTTAAAAAAAGACTGGATGTGGCACTCAGTGCCATGGTTTAGTTGAGATGTTAGGGCTGGGTTGGACTCAATGTTCTTGAAGGTCTCTTCCAACCTAGTGATTATGTGAAATTCTGTGTGAAAAAGCAGTTGTTAAATATTCAGAAACAGACTGTGTAGAAAGACAAGTTGTCAGGGAAAAAGACTGGCATGGTTAAACAAAGAACTTAAGCTGGAACTTAAGTAAGCGGAAAAAAGAGAATATATCACCTTTGGAACTAGGGTCAGGTAACTTGGGAGGACTATAAGGACGTCACAAGGTCATGTAGGAAGAAGATTAAAAGGGACAAAACCCAACTGGAACTTGCTTTGGCACTACAGTTAAAGACAACAACAAAAAAAGTTTCTGTAAATACATTGACAGCAAAAGGAGGGTCAAGGAGTGTCTCCACCATTAATTGAATCCAGAGGATGATGTAGTGACGGGGTTGAGGAAAAGGCAGAGGTACTTAATGCCTTCTTTGCCTTGGTCTTCAATATCAGCATCAGTTGTCCTCAGGATACCCAGCTCCCCGAGATGGAAGTTGTTGATGGGAAGATGAGTGAAGCCCCCACAGTCCAGGACAAGATGGTTAATGACCTGCTCTGCCAGTTAAACACTCACAGGTCTATGGACCCTGATGGGATCCACCCCAGAGTAATGACGGAACTGGCAAAAGTATTTGCCAAAACACTTTCAATCATCAGTAGTCCTGCTTGACTAGAGAAGTTCCAGCAGCACATGTAACACCCACCTACAAGAATGGTTGGAAGGATGATCTGGGCCACTACAGGCTGGTCAGCCTGACCTCAGCTCTGGCCAAGGTTCTGGAAGAGATTACATGGCATAGGCAGGACAACCAAGGGATCGAGCCCAGACAACACAGATTTAGGAAAGGCAGGTCCTGCTTGACTGATCTGATCTCCTATGACTAAATGGCTGCTGAGAAGATGAAAGAAAGGCTGTGGATGTTGTCTATTGAGACTTCAGTAAAGCGTTTCACACCATCTTCCACAGTGTCCTCAGAAAAACTGGCTACTTGGGACTTGGATGAGTGAACTCTCCAGTGGATAAAAAGTTGGCTGGTTGTCAGGCCTAGAGAGTCATGGGGTACGGAGCTAAGTCCAGTTGGCAGCTGGTGACTAATGGTGTTCCCCAGGGCTCAGTATTTGGGCCAGTCCTGTTTAACACCATTATTAATGATCTGGACATGGGGATTGAGTGCATCCTGAGTAAGATGCAGACCACACCAAGTTGGATGGGAGCATTGATCTGCTCAAGGGTAGGAAGGCTCTGCAGACAGATCTGGACAGACTGGATCAATGTGCCAAGAGCAACTGCACAAGCTTCAGTAAGTCAAAGTGCTGGCTCCTGCACTTGTGTTGCAGCAATCCCATGCAGTGCCAAGGGCAGAGTGGCTCAAGAGCTCTTCGGCAGAAAGGGACTTGGTTGTGCTGGTTGGCAACTAGCTTAGTATGAGCCAACGTGTGCCGAGGTTGCCAAGGAGGCCGGTAGCATCCTGGCCTGTATCAGAAATAGTGTGGCAGTGATTGTCCCTCTGTATTTGGCACTGGTGTGACCACAGCTCAAGTGCTGTGTCCAGTTTTGGCCCTTCACTTTAAAAAGGAAATTGAAATGTGTCCAGCAAAGGGCAACAAATTAAGGAAAGGTATGGAAAGCTTGTGAGGAGCAGCTGAAAGAGGTGGGTTTGTTTAGTCTAGGGAAGAGGAAGCTCAGGGGAGACCTTTTCACTCCCTACAGCTCCCTGAAAGGAGGCTCTAGCCAGGTGGGGACTGGTCTCTACTTCTGTGTCTACAGTGAGAGGACAAGAGGATATGGCCTTAAGCCCAGACAGGAAGTTTCAGATTAGATATTAGAAAGAAAGTTTTCACTGTTAGGGTGGTGAGGCATTGGAATAGGATCACCATCCCTGGAGGTGTTGAAGAGTTGTCAGGATCTGAGCAATGGTTTAGTGGTTTAGGAGTTGCTGGGCTAGTTCTGGGTTGACAGTTGAACTTGGTCTCTTCCACCCTTGATGATTCTACGATTCAAAGTTTGCAATACGATTTTTTAACAGACCCATAAATCAAGGAGGCATTTATCTGTAAGCACTGCATGAGAAGTCTGTTCAAAGACTTTCTCCCAACTTTTTACACAGCCTGTTCATGTTGTTTTCAGTGGTATAACCAAGCCATATTCTCAGCTCATCAGTGTACTAACTATAGAGATATCTGGCCTTCCATTTACAGAATATGTTAAATCAGTTTTGAAGGATCAGGAAAATGTATGCAGGTTAAACAACTCAAATATGTTTATTTTATAGTTTGAAAAGCAACTGCATTACTGTGCATGCCTTGCTGTCACTCAGAGCAATGCTTTTATAGCTAATAGCATAACCAAAGAGAGAGGCAGCAGTCTTCTTTAGCACATAGTCTACACTATGAAGATTTGTGGTCAGAGCTGTCTGAATTTTGGGCATTAGTAAATGCTTCTAACTTGCTGTTTCTTTCTGCTCAGTACCACGGAGGCAGATGTGCACATATTCTGGTCTTGTGTATTTAAAAACTGACATAAATAGCTGTTCTGTAAAAGCAGGGTTTTTTTTCCCTAAAAAAGGACATTCAAAGTAATTGAGAGTATTTGGGACACTAGCAATCTCACCAATTCATGCCATAGCACATCTCTTAAGCAGCCATATTTAATAGTCTGAAACAGTAAACCAGTAGCTATAATTTGGGAAGACCTTCATTCACACTAAATGTTCAGTGGTCAGTTCACTTACATCAGTGTGTGTATCAAAGCAATAGGTAGAAAGTAAGAATGCTATTACTCTCGTGCTCTAAACAAGCAAGCTGTGAGTGTCTGTGCTCTGCGTGACATTATTGCAGCATTCACGCCAATTGTCAAGCTTTTTGGCAACACCAGATTTCGTGCTATTAGATACAGTTAGTGCTTTTCTGTGTACTGTAACTGTGTGGTTGTGATGTGACTTTATCTACTTAGCCTAATGTAAAGAAGAAAATTACTTCAAAATCCTTTAGAACTCAATGAGCTGGATCATCTTTCCTGAGTCAGAGGGCAGTAACTCGATCTTTTCTGTCCTGACCACAGAAGAAAGCAAGTTATTAGCTCTGTGCATTCCCCATAATGGGATCTCTGCATTTGTTTGCTTTAGAAACTTCACCCACACATTTATGACTAAATTCCTCCTAGTATTGGAAATAGGGTTTATTTAATGTTTACTTAGCCTTTGGTCTGCTGTCTTTTCCCTAAGTGAGGGACATGAAACTTCATGAGAAGACATGTCCTAGGTGGTAAGGAAGGACTTTCTGCTGTGTAATCAAGCTCTGACAATCCAAACTTCCAGAATGGAAATGTGGAAACTCTTTGGGCCCACTGGCTGCTGGGAAAGGCTGTCAGTTCGGGTTTTCTTTAGTGGCACAGAAACACCTTCCAGAGACATTTTAAACAGGCACACAGTAGCTAACGGCATCAGGTCCCTCTGATGACTTTAAGCTTTATGCCATTCCTCCGTTCTGCATTTCAGATTTTCCTCTGCTAATGAACCCCTCAGAGGGTGCCATTGCTGAAGTATCATCATCATCATGTTTTAAAATTGACTAGACTGACATTAAATAGCCCATTATGGTAGTATTTCATCTACTTCTTGCTTTTCCAGTCTCATGTATTATGCAGCTCTTAATAGCAGTTGGCAGCAGCAAGGGATTTTTTTTTTCTTTCTTTGAAATAGTCTCTTAATCCTGTTCACAAAAACTAAGACTCCAAATGTTGTACTAGACTTGACATAAGTTAAATACATTCACTTGGAAATGCTACTTCCCTAGTCATGATCATACTTGAGTATTATATGAGACACTGCTAAAAGTGCATTACAGGAGGATTCCAGCACAGAATTACTGGCATTACTATGCTCATACTAAATCACACCTTAATCAGTTCCATTTCCTCACAAGTGGAATTGCTGCTCCAAGTGGACCAGTAACTGCAAATTGTTGTATTTTGAGTTACTGCTTCTGCCTCTTTGCAGCTGGAAGAGGGAGAGCAAAGAGAGAGAACAAGTGTGGTGTGACTGTTCCCTCAGCCCAAAAGCAGAGATGTGCCACCAGCCAGCTCACCAGTGTGAGCTGCCAGCCTGTGGCAGGGAGTTAACATGGCATTAGAATTAAAAGGAGATTAAGTCTTTATCCACAGTTCGGTGGGTACACAATGTCACAGTACCAAGCCTGGGAGACTCAGAAACAAAACTCAGAGCAAGTGGTTAAGTAAGGTATGTGGGAACTTGCATAGACAAGAGTTTCTTGTCAGCACAGAAGGGAAGGGAATTGCACAGTCAAGCAAAATACCTGCCATTGTGATGTATTTTGACTGCTCAAAAGTGGTTTTATCTGAAATGTTCTAAGGTGTTTGCATGAAGTAATGTATTAATAGACCCCAGTTGCAAACAGTTCCTACAATTTATAGAAACTGGTTGCCTTGCAAATGCAGTTTTCCATGTGCTGTCCTCTTGGATGTTTCTGGCATGGTGCTTCTCTACAGCCACTTTCCTTACAAGTGCTGGGTAGTATTGACAAGGAGCAGTACTAGCCTTGCCTTTCTCCCGTACTGTTGTCAGATGGAGTACGGTAGGTCAGGGAGATTTTACCACGTAGAAGATGCCTTTATAAAGACCTACAATTCTATGCAACTTTCTATTAACTGAGTAAACACTGAACTGTCTTCCAGCATTATGGGTCGCTGCCAGTCTATTTACATTTTCTACCTTTATATGCACAAGGATAAACCAGCGCTTAACAGATCTTAATCTCTAGTGTGTATAAGAAATGGTAACACTTTGTATCACTTTGAAGTACACTTTGTATAAAAGTTGAACTAATAAAGGGTCTACACCGTAATAACACATGTTGGTTCACTTCATTCTGTACAGAAGTTTGAGTACCCCCTTTATCAGACAGAGTAGCAACATTCAGGTACACTGGCCTGTAGAGCACAGGAGTCACAAATGCACTGCAATTACAGGCTTGGTGCCCTGGAGTAGGTAAGGCTCCACTTTCCCTCCTGGAAGGAGGAATAAACAAAGCAGATGTTACTCAAACTACCCCGCTTCTCCAGGATTTCCCTCCCACTTCACAGAGCACAGTTTCTGAATGGGATGAGCAGCTGCTTGGAAGGCAAAGTGCTGGCAAAAATTGAGAATTCCTGGAGTACAGCACTCCAGTCCTGCACAGACAACAGAACAACGAAGGGGCAAGAAGGGAAAAATTCATTCTCTGTCCATCAACTATAGGGATCTCACCCCCAATACAAGTTTTTTTTATGGCCACTACAAAAACCCAGGTGGGAACATGTAAGAAAAGTGGAACAATAGAGCTGTTGTCTTTGCTTAAAAATTAGTAATCTGGTCATGGGGCACTCAAGCAGAAATTTGCTGCATGCAGTCCCCTCTGCCTTCACTGTCTAGACACATTCTCTTACCTGATGGAGGAACTACTCAACAGAAAAAAAAAGGCTAGAAGCGAACACAGCACAACCAGAGAGTAGCCCAGGATCTGGGCTGATAACCTGTTTATCTCCCACACCTCTCCATGTGCATATGACCCTCAGCCACATTACAGACTGCACAGCAGCTAAAGATTATGCCAGCAAAAACAAATGCAAACAACTTGCCTCACCCTTAAGCTACACACAAACTGTGCCTTTGTCTGTCCCTGCTGCACTAGAGATCTCTTCTGCCTCACTCACCCTCCTCCCACTGTTCTGCTCATCAAGTAAGCATAGGAATCTCTAAAGGCAGCCATTTCCTGGTCTTCCAGTCAGGAAATAAAACTTGAAAATGTTTTTTTTAGCCAGAGTATCCAAAGCAAAATCAAACACTTTCAAGTGTTATTTACTCATGATAGCATTCCCATTTTAAAGAGCAAACCAAATAACACCCGAGTTTTAAAACAGCATTATTTCATGCTGAATTTATCCACAAAAGGAACTACTTTGCATTGAAGGGTCACAGAACTTAATTCATTAATTAAAACAAAACAAAACAAAAAACATGACATACATTTCTTTTTTCAAGTTTAACTAAATTTACATAGCTTTCATACACCAATGTAACCAACCCTTTAATTCCTCTTAGGTTGAAAATTACTAATGTGACATGCTGTGTATTTTAAACTCTGAAGAACCAGTACTGAATATTTACATGTTCATTCCATGCTTGACACTTTACCTTTCATTTCAAATTCCCTGACAGAAACCAAACTTTTTATATCCCTGCTAGTTTCAAAACCAGTAAAATTTCTAAAAAAATAAAACCACCTTAAACACATGGTATAAAGGAATGAGTCAGCTTTAAAAATATTTATGCAGTGCTCCTTAAAAAAATAGCATTAATAACAGTAATGCCTGTGAAAGCTCCACCCATTTTAGTCATTATAATTATTAGTAAAATTACATCTCCCTGTTATTTTGCCATTCAGAAAATTGTTTGGCTTCCAATCCAAATCTGTCCATGTTATTTTAAATAAGGTAAAACCCATTAAGAATTGATATTGTTCCCTGTAGGTGAACCCTGTCAATTCATGGACGTTTTCCCACCTTCATAGGTTATTCAATCAACTCCCAAGCAGTGGGACAGTTGCAGAAAAAATACAGCTAATAGGGGCCTTCAGTGTATCAAATGAAAACCTTACTTAATTTAGTCAGGCAGTATAAAAGGTAAAATTTCAATTTAACATATTACCATGCTTTAGAAACACTTAAATTAGGGTGTTCAAGTTCATGAGTCTAGGCAGACAAGGTGTCCAAAGTCAAAAATCACATAAAAGAAGAACTGGGCCATATTTAAGCAGAGTAAGACCCCTCTATAGCACTTCCATAATGTCAACAGACCAAGCATAAGTAAAAATCAAAGTCTGACAGTGGAGTTCATGTACAAAGATTGCATGTGGCCTTTAGGCTACCACACCCCACCCTAGCCAAAAATGCAATGGCTACTGGAAATCTGTTAATTCTATGAAACCTATGGTGCCAAAAGGAATGCAAACACATAAAACCTTACCTCACTGAATTCAATATGAAAATAAATTCAGAATTTAATCGAGTAGTGACATTTCTTGATGAATTCCTACTCCTCAAAGTTTTTCTTTTTTCACTGTACCTCAGTGCAATCACAGGAACAAAAATCACAGAAACAAAACTCCAACTCTTAATAGACAAGGTTTAACATCAATACCTCACTACATGGTTGCTCAGGTTATGTAACTGTGTGTCTGTCCTCTCCTCAGCTATGGAGAGGAGAAGCACAGAACAAACTAATTAACTCCAGGTACTCTAAGGTTATGATTATCTAGCTTTTAAACTGAAAGTATATACTGCTTTCCAATGAAATAACTCTTGTGCTCCTAATGGATAAGCTGGAGTTGTAAAGTAAGTGATGGAATGTTGACTTATTCTCCCTGAAGCTAGAGAAAGATTTTATTCAAATTTTGCCTGGTGTGGGACTTAAAAGTTTCTAATCTTGTTACCCAAGATGTACATCAAAACCTACATAAATTACATTTACATTTGTATTCCGTGACAGATTAATTGTTTTCAGTCATTCTATCATCAGCTATTTCATCTGCTGGCAGATACACCTCATTCATTAATAACCCAGACTGGCTAACAAAAAAAACAAAGGAAAAAAAGGGCTAATGGCTCTAAACCTGAGAGACAAAACCAAAATTGCCTTACATACATGTTTTTTAATGTTCTTTCAGTAATAAGTCACACACAAAACACTTGCACCTTTCTTTTGGCACAATGAATATTTAAGAAGTCCTTCAAGTCTTAGCTCAAAGACGTGCTTTACTGAATATTGTCTACTAAAATCCACCAAAAAAAAGAAACATTCTTTCAAAAGGAACAAAAATTTTACAATTGTACACAAAAAGTCTTGAATTTTATTGAAATTTCAAGTCTTGTATCAAACAAAAGCTTTTTCTTCAGACAAAAATATTCTCTTGGCGTCCTCCAGATACCAGAAGCTCTGAATTGGTCCATTAGTGATGCTGCTTTCTTTGTCATCTTCACAGAAGTCCACAAGGTTGGGCCGTTCCACCATTAGGTCTTATTTTATCGTGTGAAGGAACGTACATGACGACCTCTTCCACTGCCTCCACTAACAAATTTCCCTCTTGAGCCACCACTGCTACTACTATTAGCACTTGTCCAAGACGGTCCAATTCCTCCACGGCCTCTGGAAGCACGATCGCGAGGACTCGGTCGGTAGCCTTAAAGCAAAGAAAAGTATACTCAGTTGGAAAAAAAAAAAAAAAAAAAAGCCCTAGGCGGAGTAGCTGCTGCGAAAGCGTAAGAAACAAAACCAGGATGAGATACAAACAGCGTCTGTTTCCTCCTTTTAACTTTCATTTTCTCTTAGGCAAGCACTGCTGCTTTAATTGCGCTATGGTTACCATGGAGGTACGAAGACAATCGAATGACAAAAGTCTGAGTGCAAAATTAAGACTCTGCGATCAAGTGTTCAATTCAGCAAGTTTTATGGGTTACAGGGCGGTTCGTACGAAAGCACGTATTTGACACAGTCTCAGTGACAACTGTTCATATATGCTTAAAACATTTGCTGAATTTCAAGGTGTCTGCAGCATCCTTGCACGGTTTCATTTGTAAAGCAAAAATGAAATTCAAGGAATTCTCTATAGTTCGATGCCCATATGAATACCATGTACCTGCTGAACTTAATGGTCTCAGTGGTGGCAGTGGACCCCTGTTAAAATTGCTTTGACCACCTCTACTGTCATTGTAGGTTCCCCTGGGCGTACTCTGTGCACTCCAGCTTGAGCCTCGAGCACCTTCACGACGACTGTAATTTCCTAGATAGGGAAAGAAAAACCAACACACTGTTGAGCAAACACCACTGGGCTTGGGGCTTTTTTTCCTTTCAATCTTTGCAATACTCAGGTTGGTAACATAATATTTACACACTTCAAATAGCTAAAGATACTCTGATATGTATCAACATACCAGCTACTGATACTCAGGTATGTATCAACACACCTGCAGAATTCCAACTTGAAGTCTACAAGTTACTCTATTCTGCACAGAATCAAGGGAACAGACCTATTTATCAGGCAAGGACTCAAGTTTAAAAGCATTCACATAACCTAGTGTTTTAAGACAGACTCTTATACTTTCAGATTTTGTGGTGAAATAAACCTGAGTATTTATAACTTCATAAACAGAAGTATTTTCTGTCTCTTCTTTGCAAGGACTTGGCCTAATTATGGGATGAGAGTAAAAGGAATGCAATCTTGTCTATGTATGAAAGATATCTAACACTCTAGGCTACAATCTCCAGGTTCACTGAAAATTGCATCTTATTCTTGTCAAGAACTTCCATCCTTTTATGCCAAAGCCTCATTTAAACCTAGAGATGTACTGTGGTGCTTGATTTCAGGAACTACCATGTCACAAAAGGCAGGGAAGGACTCCAAGAGTTGCTAAAACAGCTGATTCCTTTTGTAAAAGAGAGGCAGAAAGACAGCATGGGAATTCACAGCCTTGTTTCAATAGTACAGCTTTGGAGGTTCTCACCTTCAAGAGAATCTTTCCTGGTGCTTAACAACTCATTGCAACAACAGTGCTTGAGGAAGATCTCACACTGGGGATGATTAACTGCTAGGAAATTGGGTTAGTATTATTGAAGCATGCATTTACTCCAGTTCTAATACAGGAACCAACATACCTTTTGAAGCAGGTGGTGTAAAGAACCTGTTCTGACTGTGAAAAGCTCCTCGTCCTCCACGATTCCCTGAGAACCCACCACGTGAAGAAATCTTCTGTGACACTTTTGGTGGCCTTTTGGCTGGTGGTATCCCATCTGGAGCAACAACTTCTTTGCTTTCTGCAGCAACAAAATCATCCACATGCATGGAGGGTGGCCTGCTTGTGTTCTGTTTCCTCTGACGGAAAATATCGTGTGGTCGAATTCCTTGTCCAAATCCTCCCCTTCCTCTTCCTCTGGGTGGTGGCACAACATGAGCTCTCTTTGCAGGCTCTATATACTCAGATTTCCCACTGTCATGACAAACCACGATTTAGTTAGCTAATGTAACACTGTACTACTGATGGTCAGGTATTCTCCATATTGGAGATGCAATTTGAAAGGTATTTGACATGCATTTGACATACAACATACAAAACAATGCTGAAGAAGACACTGTTAATTCATTAAACTCCTTTTACCTTGAAGTTATGAAGGTCTCGTGCTTGTGCTTGCCAAGCTTGAACCCTTTTGTGGTTTTTGTGCGTCCAGGAGATGATGGTTCTGACAAAAATGATCTCTCCAATTCAGCTTGCAAGTCAAAGTCACTGCAGCCCTTCTCTGACAGTTCAATTAAGTCAACTTTTACCTTCAAAGAGAGTGTTTAATCAAAACAGTCATTGCTAGCATCTCCAAAAAAAAAAAAAAAAAAAGCAACAGTAACAAAATAAAATATGCAGCAGAGCTGCAGCAAAATTAACTTGACAGATCTAAAAACAAAAGGAGTGAAGGGCATAGCTGTCAAATACGAGCATCTGTCTTATCACTTAATGACCTGCAGTGGGATAAGCTACAGTCCTATAAATTTATTAATGTCACTTTTATACAGTTTTGGTTTTGCTTAAGAAATTAAAACATAACTATCTCTGCACATAAACTAAAAGAGTAAAAAAAGAATGAAGGCAATGAAGTCAACAGAAACTGATTATTTCTCATACAAGAAATCAAGATACTGCTGATTCCTTAGTTCTAAAAAACCAGAAATGCTACTGTATTTTTCACTATTAGTGTTAAAGTTTAGTTTACAAAAGTTTCAAAAACTGTGAAAAGCTTTTGTGCATGTAGTTTCATTTACTACTGCCATGTTTCCCACTTTTGTCACTTTAGAGCAAATATTCAAATTAAAAAAAAATGAAGCTAACAGGCTCTTGTGGATATTACTGCAATAACAGAAGACAAGCAAGGAAAAGAAACTACATCACATTCTTTTCTACATTTAATACAAACTGATGAAAAGCCTCAACAGCAGTGCAAAAGCAGTTTGGGACTGACAAACAGCAACTATTCCCCTAGGGTACTGCATAAGATCCCAATTTTGTAGTGGCTTCCAAGTCAATCTGAAGGTGTTTGATAAACTCTTTAACAAATGCCAACCTCTCTATCTGGGTCAAGTGAGAAAGGTGAGGAAACCAAACCATTTGGCCATAGGAATTTCTGACACTACTATTTCAGATTAACTCTCATTTTTAAATCCACTTCAGATATGCTAATGAAGCCTTTTACCATATCCAGGTCAGTGTCTATTTCTTCAGCCTGAAAGGGTGAGAACCACATGGACTTCAGCTGGTCATCCATCACATCTGCCAACACGTACGTAGTCCTACAACAGAACAATGCCAAGGCCTGTTTGATTATGAGCCACAACCAACTGCAAGCGTACACAGCACCACAGAACCTGGGGTGAACTTTGCTGCCTTACCCTTGACATTCACATGATGTTTAAATACAGTGGGGGTAGTGGGTAGTAGTGACAACAGTGCTCTTTAATCCTGTTTTTAATATACTTAATTTACATATGCATAAATTACTCCATTTTCGCAAATAAATCACAGATAGACCGATTACACACTCAACCATTTTACCTGTTATTAAACAAATTCTGAAGAGAGTCTGGTGCAGAAAGAGTAGGCTCAACATCTTGGTCACTCAGTGGACAAGAATCACCTGCTGATTCCAACATCTGCCTTACTCCAACAATGTTGTCCAGTAAGGATTCGAGCCCATCATCTTCCTTAGAACGATCCTATGACAGCACAGAACAAGTCAGAATATTTTCCCCTCCTCAGAAAAGGAATAATGTTTTGCTTATTCATTAAAAAAAAGGGGAGGCACTATACAACAGTATATCCAGGCACAAGTAGTGAAACTAAGACACCTGACTACACAAAAAACAGCAGAGAGCTCCTAGGTGTGGTATTAAACAAACCATGTCACCACATGCACATTCTAGGTTTCATTCCCAGATGATGCAATATCCTTTGTAACAGTCTCAAGGAAGACACTGCCCCAGGTTTTATTTAAGAAGCTCTCTGTTAAAGCGTTCTAATGTCTTGTGTCTGCTGTTCCTCATTCAGAACAATTGTGGCTTTTAATCTCTTACCTAATAGATTCAGGCAGCCAGGGAAGGGACAGGAGGGAATATAGTATTTGAAAGGCATTTGTGATCAATAGGCTGTGGAGCAGCCGTTTCATGGACTCTATGAAATTAGCCATCTACTGCATGGCTGCCATCAGTTACACAGAATCAGATTTGAATATCAGAGTTAAGTTTGCAATTATAACCACAGTAAAGCTGGATGCATTGAATTCTGCATGTCCTGTAGTCCTGTCCCCACCATCACTGCTTGAAGCAGGACTATTATCAAAGCCAGATGAGGTCAGCCATAACTTTATCCAGTCATGTCTAAAAAAAAATTCCAGTGACAGAAAACCCACAGCCTCACTGAACTGTTCACTTCTCTCTCAGTGATTAATTTTTTTTTGCTAATATCAACCTGAACCTCTGAAGCCACAATTTGGGATCACTGCCTTTTGATTTAACATCTGGAATTACCAAAAGAAGTTTGATTTCATCATCTTTGTTGCTCTCTTCCCAAACAGCTGTGGCAAACTCTGAAATAGCTCCTGAGCCCTCTTCACCAGGCTAAGCAAGCCCAGTTTGCTTGCTCCTCCTCTCTCTCTAGCACATGTGCTTGTAGGTCCCTGACCACCTTGGCAGAACCCTCTCTGGCCTCCCCAGATCTCTCCAGAACTGGTGAGAGGCAAAGCTGGTCAAAGGTGAACACAACACTCCACGTGAGAGCTCAGCAGCAGTGCAGGGAGACAAGGCCCCTGGATGTGCTCAGAACACACCCACTCACCTCTTTCTAGTGACTGTGCACTGCTGGCTCACATTTAACCTATCAACCAACAAAAACACTTGGCCCCTTTCAGCCCAGCCTGCAACAAGGCATTGGGGATTATCCTGCTTTAACTGCAGACCTTTGCATTTTTCCTGATGAACCACACAAACTTTCTGCTAAATCAATCCTAAAGCATTTATTGAGGTCCCTCTGGATTGAGGTTTTGCTGTATGTCAGATTAGTCACCCCTACCCCCATCCTACTGGATTCCACAAATTCACTGAAAATGTATCCATTGTTCAGGCCTCTGATGAAAACATCCTCCAACAATATCCAGCCCAAGTATTAATTCCACTTGTTACCAGTCATCAGTAACGTGGAGCCACTGCTAAACTGGGGTTACTGTTTATTACACCAACAATCTGCTTCACCACTACCCTACACCCTCTGCTTGTAGGTATGTGCTGCCTTCCATGACACCATTAACTGCCTGTGCTCTTTGAATGTGCTAAGAGAGAAGAACTGCAACGTCAACTTGATTATTTGAAATCTTTTACCATAACATGTTTCTCCAGATCAAGAAGCAGGCTTTCTGGGGTTTCTTCTTTGTTCTGCAGTAGATGTTTTAACTCTGCAGTGGTAAGACCCAGTGTTCTGCCTGAATGGGATCCATCTGTTTCCATAAGGCTTCCATCATCTCCACAACATCCCTGAAATATTTTACAGTTGGGGAATAAGTACTCACAAACGTTCAGTACTTCTGGACTGCAAAACGCTTTGAATTAAAGCACACATCAGAGCAAATCTAGAAAAATTAGTTCTCTTGATTTAAAAACATATGATGTAAATTATTTTAATTATGTACACTTCAACAGTCAAGTTTATATACTGCATCAAGAAAAATGCAACCCTTTCCTGTACAAGATGAGGTCTGTATCACAGAATTAACAAATATTTTATAGTTCTTTCTATACTACACATCAATACAGCATCTCTCTTAACAGGATGCTGTGAATCTAAAACTGACATACCACAGCATACTATTCACTTAGGAAGTCAGTATGATATGAGATGCCATTCTTCCTACTGAAAAACCCTCTTACTAACTAAACATACATCCTGCCCAGCTTCACAGATTTCATTAAAAACTAAAGATGGCACTAACACTACTGAAAAGCCTTACCCAGCAATCTGCAGAATCAACTGCTTTCTCAAATAATTGTTCCTGAAATAATTGTTTCTGAACACATCTCACACTGCAGATTTCAGAGAAATGCAGCTGAGTTTAAGCATTCAGTACATATTCACTTACCAGTGTATCAGAGTTTAGAATCTGTCGCATAAAATCCAAAAATGAAGAGGCCAGTTCACCTGTGTCTTTGCTGAAACTAGTTATTACTCGCTTTAATACAGTGTACAGAGCACTGCTGTGTTTTCTTAGAGAGCTGTTTTAAAAACAAAAAGAGGGAAAATACTTTATTAGCACATACATTGTGACCATTTCATCTAAACTGGTTATAATAAAATTACACATATGCAAAAGAAATCTGGCAAATTCTACAATTACCAAATTCAACCCTGATTACAAAGCTGGAGCTGCATTATTTTCTCTGTACTATTCCTGTTTTCACCAGTACTGTCTGCAGATATTTCAGACAGCACATATACAGCTATATATACAACCTCCAAAACATTCAAAAAATTACAATTTCATCTTTAGCAGAAAAAGGACTGAAGTACAGAAATATGTGCTTGCACAAGGACCTTATGTATGATGCAGGATCATGCTTGCAGCTACAATTTCACTCCATCCCATGATGCCTAACTGCAGAAAACAAACTTTAAAGACAACATGAACAGAAATAGCAAGGCTGTGCACTGAAGCTGACAGCTGGACACAGGGGATCATAGAAAGAACAGCATCTGTAAATTGCTATTTTTTCATTGGTGGTTGTAAGGCTTCTTGCATCCAACAGCACGACTTGAAGTGTTTTGGACAACCTTGTATTGACATGGCTCCTTCTTCTCTCTATAAACCTCACCTTTTTGCCTCTGCACTTCAACTTCAGCAAATAGAAACAGGTCCAAATACAGAACAAAGAATCACATGTCAAAACAATATTATCCAATACATTTATATTTACACATATTCTGTTCAAAGTGAGTGGAGTTAACAAAAATAGTTTGGAAAAAATGACCCATTTCTAAAGCCTTAATTGTCTGGAGGTCAGAACACTCGGGGAAGTGCAAACTGAATCCCCTAAAAATAGAGGAATTACAGACAGTTCTCCAATGTTCCAGATGAGAGCTCTTTGAGTGTCTCAAAAGAGAAAGAACAAGAGCCCTATATCTCATTCTAACTGTCCAGCCTTGGAGTGGGGAAACAAATTGTATAAACCTGTTTCCATGCTTTGTCTCTTTTTTGAAACTAAAGGCTTCCGTACGCACACTGCAGAAATTATTCGGAGGGTGAAGGAAGACCGAAATACTGAATGAAACACTGAAGCCCCAAAGAGAAACAAAAGCTTAGGTGCCTTATCCTCAACATTTTTTACTAAGCATGCAGGAAATTATTTCACACTACGGTTTTAAACAATTTTAAGCTGTCTGTGAGATCATAAAATACCATACCTCTTCAGGTGGTAGAAGCCATAGTCATGCTCTGTAAGGAACATCATTGTCCGGATGCATGTCAGCAGACAACTGTAACTGCTCTCAGAATTTGTTAATGTTTCCATCAGACAGTCACAAATTAAGGGCATTAGATCTTTGCTTGGTAAGGAGTTGGAAAGCTGCTCTAATTCAGACACAGAGCCTTCTGATGAACTTGGTAAAATAAGTGCAATATCCTAAAAGAATGATTATTATATGTATAGTAAAAATGCATTCTGTATGCCTGCAGTAAATATAAACCATACATGAAGTCAGAAGCACTGGGTTCTTTCACTATCCCTTTATCATCTTATTCCAGTATTTCAATTATTACCGACCAGCAAAATACTAGAGTATCCTTTTTGTTCAGTTCTGTTAAGAGTTACAAACCATTATTTATCTCTAAAACATAAAAGTTTCAAATTCTGAAATATTGTAGCAGAGCTAAAATTAAAGCTAAATAATCATTAGGCAACATACAGACTTTCCTGCCAAAATAGTCAATGTGTGTCCCTCTATCTCAAAACACTGGTCAAAGAGGCTGAAGCTCCTTGTCTGGTTCAGCCTAGAGAAAAGAAGGCTGAGGGGTGACCTCACAGCCACCTAAAAGTGCCTTAAGGGGAGCAGCAGAGGGGCAGGTTCTCTCCTCCCTCTTGTGACCAGTGATGGGACACAAAGAAATGGAACGATGCCGCATCAAGGGACATTCAGGTTGGACATTAGGAAAAGGCTCTTCACTGAGAGGTTAGTCAGTCACTGGAACAGGGTCCTCAGGGAAGTGATTAGGCAACAAGCCTGTCAGAATTCAGAGAGCATCAGGATGACACTCTTAGTCATGGTTTAGCTTTAGATATTCCTGAGAAGAGCAGGGAGTTGGACTTGGTGATCCTTATGGGTCCCTTCCAATTTGAGATATCCTTTGATTGTGTGGTTCTGTGAAAATTAAGAGACTGCAGACACCACCTAAGACGACACCACATTCAGGACCTTCTGTGACTTCTGTATTTTACATGAAGTAAACCAAGATTGATTTTCCCAAGGAGTTTGTATGGACAGAGAGATCTTGTTTATATGCAAATGGCTGATTATCTCTACTGACCAACATCCAAATGTCTTGTGTAACTGGGTAAGCACTACATGCACTAGTGAGACAAATAATGACATGCAAATCCGTGCACACATTAGCGAGAAACTACAGGACCAATCTCTAAATCAATTTTTAACTAACATTTCTTACCTTGCTCTAGTAACTTGTACTTCTTTTTAATGGAGGAGTTTTACAGTGTAGCATGCATTTCTTAATATTTGGAATACATTTTCAAGAGGTTTCAGTCAGACTACTAATAGATACATATTTATTTAACTAGTAAGAAGTGAACAGTGACAAGTCAAGGTTTGTCAGTGGTCCATATGGAAAAACAGCACCCCTCTCTCAATTGATGAGACAGGAAATCTTTGTGCCATTCAGTTTCTGGTCTCTAATGAGCTACCAGAACAGTGTATATAATGCAGAAGACATGTCATAAAATGGAAAGTATTTACATTTAAGAACAAGAAGGCAGGACATCTGCCAAAGTAGCCAACCAAGCACACTTTTTAACAATGTTGATTCTTTTAAAATTTTGTGAAAAAAAGGGTACTTAAGAAAAACCTCATTTAATTTGTCTCCTACAATAACCAACACACATTACGCATTAAATATAGTAAATACCTGATCACAGAGGGACTGCAAAAGGGAAGTTACATATTCAGAACACTGTTGATGAGTGACATTGTCACCAGCTGATCGCATCAAAGCCAAGAGCTCCTGGAAAACCTCTGCATACTTTTCATCTCCTTTAGTAGTTCCATTGATAAGATGCAAAATAGCCAATTTACAAGCTTTATGTGAAGCCAGAGCATCCAATAAAGCGAGCAGCCGAGTGGTCTGTCCAGAGTACTGTTTCTCTTTATCTTCTGTGTTGCTGAAAGGGTATCAGTGCATTGTGAAAAAGCTGTTTTAAAGTGATCTAAGACACTATAAAAACAACAATCACAGCAGTCATATAATTCTGCATTTTGGAAAAAATGCACCTAGTTTGCATACTTCACCTTACAGTTCCATTTACTTTTTGAAAACTGCTCAAGTTTCACTAAAGAATTTCTGGTCATCATTAATTAATCTACTACGCATTTAACAGAATCTAGGGCATCTAATTGTATAAGATAAATATGCTGTTATGCAAACAGTATCTAAGTAGGTAATTATGCTTTAAAGAAAGTGCACTCAGAGTTTCAAAACCCTCTGAATCTGTATCATTCAACTTCCTCCAGTTTACAAACATCTACACACATATGTAATCCCCATACAGCAAACTTTACTGGCTAACTCTTCTTCTTCATGTCATACAGGTCCTTAAAAGCACTTCATAGGCGAGATGAGGCTTTGCAAGGCCAGCCTGAAGAAAATCTTCCTAAAATACTTACCATAAACATACAACATAGAACTGTCTACATCAAAACTTAGAGGTATGAGCAGGTTCTCTGGCAACCTTAAGCATTGTCAGGACACAGCATATAGCACTGAAATGAAAATGCATCCAGCCCATAATGAATAATACCTCCGAAAGTATTTTCCTTCTGCTAAATCTACTGCACAGAAGAAAGGTGGATTTAACAGTTCATTAATGAAATCTCTGCAAGAGAAAATAGAAATACCTTTGGAGGTCTTCTACAATTAGATCCAATACTGTCCTCATGATGAGAAGAGCAGTAGGTGAAGCCAGGTCACACAGCTGCACACAAATCCGCCTCAACATATGCTGAATGGGCTGGCAAGACGAACCGGAGAAAGATCGAACTATCTCCTGTATCAGCTTGGCCTGCACGTGGAGGTGCATGCTCCACAGCTTCCTGGTGTTGAGTGCCACTGCAATATCATGGGCTTCAATTACCTGCAGGAACAGAAGGGCAGGAGGGTTCTTCCTGTCAGTTTTTATAAGATCTGAATTCTATCACAATGTATGAACAAAGACAAAGTACGAGTACTGTCCTCATTAAAAATATGGAATGCCATTTTCATCATCATCAAATGACACAGCATGAGGCAGCAAATTAGGTATTCCTTCAGGAGCATGGATTGTCACACAACTTTCATGCTTACTTACTAAAGATCACAAATTCAAGATCCATGACAAAAGACAGAACAACCTTAATATACCAAGTTCAGCATTCAGAGTTAAGTTAAAAGCTTCAAAGGGAGTCATTTAAGTAACAGAACAGGAAACTAGATCATCTCACAAGGGACAAAAGAACATACAACTGCTAACTTAATAATACTCATTTTGGTTCTGCTGAAAAAGACTTATCTACAAAGAATCTGTATGAGCACAAATGCTTTACAACAACTTTAATTAATTGTTTCATGTATCTGTTCTTTCCACCACTACAGAAATGGTCAAAGGGTTATAAATAAATAAAAATTCTTTAAAAATTAAATACATCCAAGTTATACCTGAGTAGTCTGCATGGGTAGCGGAAGAGGCAACAATTCTGAAAGCAATATAAGTCCAGAGAAAAAGCCTTCAGGAATTCTCAAAATTGAAGAGAGAACTTCCTTCAGCATTAAAGACCACGTATTGTTTGCCAAAGTTTCCTCAGAAATGGTAAGTTTTTCATTAACACCTTGTGTAAAAGTCAGTAAGATATCAACAATGTCATTCTGGATTTTTTGTTCATCGCTATCTAAGCGGCCTGAGAGAGGAATAGAGCAGAGGAGCATGTGTAAAGAAACAAGTGCTGCAGGAACACGCATGTCCTTGAACTCAAAGGATCCACCCCTCAGGAGCTCTGTTAGCATTGTTTTAAGGAGTGTAAGTGTACAGCGGGCCATAGAAATAGTAGTGACTCTGTGCAGCGTGGTGCCCATGTTGACATGGAGTCGCCAAGGCTGAATAAGGATGCTGTTCAGCTTCTGTAACACCCGGATGAAGGTGTCCATTCCCTCGGAAGAGAAGAGCTGAATAACTGCAAGATTCCATTTAAGGTCTTTCTGTTGACCTGTACAGAAAAGAAATAACATTTCTGTATTTCTAATTTCTCCTGGGCAATCACAGTTGCACTTTAGCCAGGTTTAAGTAGAAGACTCAGAAAACTAAGATTTGTACTTCAACTTGTACAAATACATCAGCCATACCTTCTACCAGAGGTGGTGGACATGCAATATGGCAAAGAACACGAAGTGCAGTGGGAAGACCAACTCCATCTGGGGTCATCAAACTGTCAATATTCTTTTAGGAAAAAAGAAAAACAAAAAAACTAATAAGCCTGTATTACAAGGAAGTATGAGTATATTGCTGCTTAGTATTCAAATTCTGTATTTAGTCACTGTAAGTATGTCACAAAATGTAATTATTTCATCTTTTGGTAAGCAGTCATAAATAAGACAAACAAAAAAAGAGCATCAACATTTGCATTAAAATATTTAAATAATTAGATCTTTGCATCATATATTTACCTTAGATTTTGTTTCAATAAATCCAACAACGCAAGATCCAGCCTCGACTGTAAGTTTTAATAGAAACATCTCTTTTGGATAACAGTATTGAATACCATATGTTAGTACATATCTAAGACAAAATATCACACTACAAAAAGTCTAAGCTTATAGAACATAAATAAAAGATAGCATCTACCTATATTTTACTGACCTGTTTGATATATTCAATGAGATTTGGAATACAATTTATCTCAAATCTAAGATTTTTCAAGGGTTCAAGCCACTTGCTGAGCTCTGGGAAAAAAAAAAAAACACTTAGGTCAGTGAATTTACGATCACAAAACCTTTTTTTCAATCAAAACATACTTAATTTACACAATAGGTACTAAAGCCAAGTGTGAAATTCATGGGGCACATAGTGCAGCTGTAGCCAGCTGAAAAGCATCAACAAAAATAAAACTTCAGGACAGACAATATATATTATGCACACTGACAAAATCTGGCTCAAGTCAATCTGAAGACAATTAATTTTCATTTAATTATCTGCACTGTCTGTAATTAAACATTTTTTACAAAAGACACTAAGGGGCACTGTCAGCTAAAGAAAAGAACTAAAACACATTCCCCTTAATGTACAGGATAGGTAATTACAAACTGAGTACAAAACTTCTATTAAGTGCCCAAACAAAATCCCTGCCCTGCACTGCACTCACACTAGAAGTCCTTACAGATTGCCAGTCTATCTCTCAGTCTAGAATGACCTCAAAGTTCCCCGTTTCTGGGATAAGACATTTAAAAATTTAAAAACCACTGTTCCTGAAAATATTTATTAGAACATGAAGATCAAGTGGATATGAATTGATGACTCAGACTGATTGCATGATTTGGTTTAATAAACTAGCCCTGCTCCTCGTGAAACAGTCTGATGATCAGGTGAGGAGTTAAAATAAGAGCATGACAGAGGAGAGATTAAAACTGAAACTTTGAAGAATTCTGATTTCTTTCAGTGCACTTAAGTTTTAGAAGAAATTATTGGTATGTCTATATGAGCCAGTTAACCAGTGCAGAGTACAACTTTGGACATCAGAGTTTCAATGTTCAGGCGTCAGAATAGTCCCCAGCAGGGTTTTTCTGAGTGTCCCAGGCCTGACCTGTTAGGTCAACACAAGCTGGGAACACACCAAGACAGTTTGGACATCAAAAGATGTAGTAACAGTGTAACATGGACTATGCCTGCCTAGGTGCCTTAAAACAATCCCAGGATTATTATTAGTAAAGATCCTGTCAGACTACGTCACTGTCCTGGTTCCACTGTCCTGTTTTTCTCCTAGCAGATGGTTCAGTGCTATGTCTTGGATTCAGCATGAGAATAACATTGATAACACACTGATGTTTTGATTGTTGCTGAACAGTGCTCACCCTAAATCAAGGACTTTCCGTTGTTTCATGCTCTGTGAATGAGGAGCTGCACAAAAAGCTGGGATGAAGCACAGCCAGGAGAGCAGACCCAAACAATCTAAAGGGATAGTCTGTACCACAGGATATCATGTTCAGTATGAAAACTCGGAGAATTGCCTGGAAGGGGCTGATCATTGCTTGGGGAGTGGCTGGGCATTGATCAGCAGGTGAGCAATTGCACTGTGCACCACTTGTTTTCTTGGGTTTTATCGCTTCCCTCCTTTTTATTACAATTATTATTGTTGTTATCATTAGTATTATTTGAATTATTATTTGTTACTTTTTTCAATTATTTAACTTCTTATCTTATCTTAATCCATGAGTTTTACTTGTTTTTCCCTGATTCTCCTCCTCATCAGGCATGGGAGTGAGCAACAGTGGTGTGGTAGTTCGTGTCCAGTGGAGGTTAAACCACGACAATAGCAATAGTAAATAAAAATAAGACTCAGCTCACTGACTAGTTAGTCACTTTTACAGAAATTTGCTCCCCTATTATCAACACAGTTTGAATAATTTCAAACTTCCTGTAATTATCCAAAATTCATGATAGCTATTTTACTTGAAAAATAATTTAACTATAAATAATTTCCTACTTACCTCTCATTAACAGAAAAAAATATTGTGTATTATCTCAGTGATTCAACTAATCAAATGCAAGTGGAAAAGTAATTTCATTATCCAAGCCAGACAACTGTGAAGCGCCAATTATTCATATAAAAAAGATTTCTTCTACACATTCAAACAATTCAGTTGACAATTACACATACTTTACCTTGCAACTTGGTGTTATTTTCATCTGCTTTACAAAGCTTCAGCAAAGGTGCTGAGTGCTGTTCCAGCATTTGGACATCACTGGAAGATTGTACCACCAGCAAAACAAGGATGCAGGCATAATTATAAGCAACTGACTTCTTAGACTTTGAATCTCTGAAACAACAAGGACTTTCTTTAGATCTCAGTGAATACAACTGGGTATCGGTTAGATTTTCATTATTTGACCCCTAAAAATCTACCTACAGAACTTTTACCTTCAACAAGGATTGCTCCATAATCAGTGAAAGAAATCCAAACAATTTTCTCCTATGCTTTTATAAGTGAACACTTTCTGCCACATTATACACATGCATATTTATTTCCGCATCAACAAACCATGAGATCCATGCAAATATTTTTATGTAATTGCATCTGTTCCACAAATCATTTTAAAATCCCTGCTACCTAAAGTAGAACAACTGCCTGTCCTGAGAAAACAATGACTGTATTTAACATCTACAAGAACTTGAACTGAGAGATTCCCACCCCAAAATAGTGTGCAGTACTCTATGCACTCAGTCAAGCCTTTTTCTTGTTTCACAGGCAGTATTTTATGCTTGAAAGAAAACTGCCTACTTACTGATTTTTTCACATAACCCAAAGTTTGCCCTACATATATTACAAGAACTTTGTTAATGACCTACACAGATTTGGGGTATTAAGTACTTGATTAAAAATGACAGGTCTGATTTTGTATTACATGCTTCTACTTAAATAAAAACATCAGGGTATAACAGAAAAATATTTTATATTTACTGAATTATTTAAAATAGATAATTATTTTAAAATTTAAAAAAAATGAAGGAAATAAATAAATGCATACATTACCCTAAAGCTTCTTTGGAATAGTACTCCATTAAAGTAATAAGACTTTGGAGATTTTTTTCCAGACTGAATACATGAGCCACAGCAGATCTTCCCACAGGGTTAAAGGTGATCAAGTAAAGGTTGTGAAGTGTTCCCAGAAGATCTGAGTGGTCAGTCTCCTCATTGGCTGTGCACCGCTGGAAGTGGCAGAACAATTCCGAAATGCACTGTAATGTCTGTGTTGAATGCAGGAGCCACAGGGCAAAAGTATCCTCGTTGGCACCATCTGACTGCAGACCTTCCTCCTGGTCTGGATCAGAAAACTGACAAAGTGCTCTAACCAACAAGTTTGTTGCTTCGTGCTCAGAAATAAAGAAAAGAAGACCCTTCTGAGACTGTGCCAGGAAACGCAAAATATCTCGGATAGCCTGAAGTACACCTGGATGTGCACCTGTCACTGGAAGAGACAGCAGCAAAGTAATGCATTCCAAGAAATGGTGACTATGAAGATACCTGAAAAAAAAAAAAAAACCAAAACCAAAACCAGGAAAATAATCAGCAATGCTACAAATATTTGTCAACACTGCACAATAACATTTTACAAAACTACCTATCTTCTAGCTTCAGTACTTATTGCTCTGTGGACTACAAGAAATAACTAATTGTGAAATAGCACAAAATTTAAACTTTATAAAATGTAACTGCTATACTATTTACACAAAATAGTAAAAAATTTATGATCTCCGTAAAAACCTCAAACAAAAAAACCCTCAACCACATCTACACACAAAACAGGACACTGTATTTTATTAAATTTGCTGCATCTGAATCATCATCAATGCCAGATTCAATGTTTTAAACATGCTAGAAAATCAATCATAATAGCCTATCTAGCAGGCAATTTCTGAAGACTCCTTGCACGTAGATGCTTATATTCAGCCATGACCACTGCCACCAAAAAAATCTGTCAGCATTTAGAGAAATACTTTCTAGACAGAAACTTGCTAACAGAGTAAGAACCCACAGATGTTTTAACTGACTGAAGGCAGGCAGGCCTCAGCTCCTCTGCCTGTGCTGTGAAAGTGAGCTACAGAGACACAACTGCATGACTTCTTCATGAATCTGAGGCCTGTTTGCATCTTGCCACCTCAACATGCAGATTGAGAAATTCCAGACCTATTTTATCTATACACACAGATATGTTCCAAGATTCAAATGAAACACTCTAGATTTACAATCATTTTCAAACTGGACAGCACATAGCATAACCTGTCTCCATCTGTAAATGCAACTGAAGGGTGAGCACATTACCAGTAACAAGGAGACATTAACTTCTGGCTAGGTGAACTCTAGGTTGATCGAAAGCCAGCAAAATAACAGGGACACCAACTTATCAAATTCTCTCAGACCTTAAATGCACAATCTAGACTAAAAGAATTAAGTGAAATATCTAGCAAGGTGTTATTCAAAAAAGCCACCCTTGAAACATATCTATTAAGCTGGAGGAAATACACTCTAGAAACTGAATTTGCAACTGCTGTACCTAAACAGGACAGGGTAAGGGTCATCCCTCTCTGGAGGGCCTGTAATGCGTGCCATGGTCGGGAAAGATTTCACAGGAGGCTGAATCATTGTATGAGGAGCAGTTTCCATCAAATGGAAGATCTCTTCAAGAAGACTAACAAGTTTTTCCATCTCTCCTTCGCTTATATTAGAAGTTTCCAAAAGATGATCCATGTCCATAGGAGTCTCCACATCATTTTCATATTCTTGGTTGGTTCTTTCAAGTCCTGCCAAGTCTTGGTCCTGTTCTGGCTCTGTGTGATTAGGAAGAGGAGGGGTGTTCTCTGCTAACTGATCAACCACCTTTTTAATGTCTGACAGAATCTCGTAGAAGTGACATTTCTGAAGAATTGCAGAACCAGCTGTAACAACTCGCACAGTCTGATCTAATAGTATGAGTTCCAGGAGCTTCTGATAACCACTTTTTTCATGTACATCTGTGCCACCTCTTAGAAACATTTCCATTCCCTCAGTCATACTAATGACACTATCCAAAGCTTTAAAAGCATTAAGTTTAAGGGAGGATGATACATGATCTGCAAACAACAGTTCAAACAACACATTAATAACTCCTGCCTGCAAGAGTGCCGTTATTCCTTGAGTCCCACATTCTGCTAATGAAGATACCAATTTTGTCCCAGCTTTGAGCTGCCGAACATTCAAAGCAATGGGCTGTTTGAGAGCCACCTGAAGGTTTAAAGCTTGCAGGGTCCAGTCTACTAGCTGAGTAATATAGTCTTGCTTTGTGTCTTTCACCAGCAGGTAGCTCAATTCTTTTAATATTAAACTTGGAATTTCTTCTAATGCAGTGACCCACTTTGCACCCCTTTCCTCTTGATATAATTCCAATAGTTCAGTTAATTTAACTGAGCCTTCTACTGCCCCTGAATTATCTTTCTCTGGTTCTTGGTCCTTTATTTTAGCAACTTCATTTTCAAATACAGTCTTGTAAGGGCAGCTGAAGTATAAAAGCGGTCCAAGCTCCTTTTCAAAAGGTTCATATGTCACAGGAGGCACAGATGCCAGATCCTCAGGAGTATATTCAATATCAAAGCTTGGATACTTAAATGTTTCACGTTCCAGATCAGCAATTACATCTTCATCACTTGAAATCTGCTCATAGCCATCATCTCCTGAAAAGAGAAAGATTAAGTTACCAAATCAGTTATGAATAAAGCAGTTCATAACTGCAGAGAATATCTTCCAAATACAAAGTAACGATTCATTTTACACAAATATTATTAGCTAGAGAACAATCACACACTAACAAACAAAAAGCCTTCTCTCTTTCAAGACATGAGTGGAAAGTCCCATCTGACAGGTGTTTTTTATGTGATAATGGAGTCATTTAAAAGAATGTATAAAGCAGAAAGTTTAAATAAGAGTATACACTACTACAAGTACATTGTCCAATTTTCTTACAGTGACTGCATTTATCATAAAACTCCTAGCCTGAAATTTTTGCATTGACATAAGTGGGATCTTTAAGTAATACAAGAAGATGACAACTAACTCCATTACATAAACAACTTCATTTGGTTTTTATTTAAGAAATAATCTTTCATCACTTCCCTACATTTTTAAACAAAACCCAACAAGATTGAATGTTCATTCTTACCTACATACTGTATCTATTTTCCTCTATTTACAGAAAGTTTTACTATAAAGGAATAAATATTCCACAGCAAAATACTGTTCTTGAGAGATGTCACGGCTACAAATAAGACAATGCTGCAATAACCAAGGGAAAAATATTCGGTTCCCTTTGCACATATTCATCATGAAGGAGCTGTCATCAAAATTTCATAAACCTCATTTTTCTTTCTAAACTCTTTACAACTTACCATCACCTTCTTCCTCCTCTTCACCCTCTTCTTCATCTTCATCATCTTCCTCCTCCTCGTCTTCTTCCTCATCAGCAATACTCTCTACTGTGTGACCATCATCATCATCGTCATCGTCATCGTCCTCATCCTCCTCCTCCTCAACATCCACATCATCATCATCTTCCCCTTCTTCTGGTTGATCCTCCTCTACTTCTCCATCATCGGAATATTGGCTTTCTTGATGAATGGATGTTCGATCAGGAGAAATCGGCTCAAAGTAATCCTCCCTGTGGTCCACATCATCTTCTTTTTCCCCAACCACTAAAAACAAACACAAAGTTCCAGAAATAGGAGCACTTTTCTGAAATCCAAAGATATTAAACAGGACTGGTTCTACGAGTGGATCCCATGTGGCCCCATGCACTTGGGCTGACCATTCCCTCCTTGATTATTAAGGGTTCATTCTGCCCCATGTCTGTCTTCCAACCCAGGGTACCTGGAAAGTAACTGATCTTCCTTTTAAAGGCAAAGAAGTCATTAACTACCTCAGCCTTTTCCACATCTTCTGTCACCATGTATCCCCTTGCATCCAATAAAGGAAATTCTCCTCAGCTCTCCTTTTTTTTTTTTTTTTTTCTTTTCTAATGTATTTATAGAAATATTTTTATTGTCTTCAATGGCGGTATACATGTTTTAAATTTCTGCATCCCATATACCAGAGATACAAAAAAAAGCATCCTAAAAACCTTCACGTGATTTTACTTAACACAATTACTGAGTTCAATAAGACTATGAACATGCAAAGTTCTTGATGCCTTTAGCCAATACAGAGACCAGGTAACTTGGCAGATGCTGCAAAATAAGGAAGGACAACGGATACCAGAGCAAACAGAACACTTATGTAAAACATGAGCAGCATGTTCAACAGTGTATTGGTCAACAGCCAATATTCTCAATTTACTTTTTTTAAAAAGATACAATTTAACAAAATCAAATTCTTTTTTCGCCAAACCCCTTTCCTCAAACTCAATCTGTCCAGCAGAAGTAACAGAAGACAAGAAACTTCACACTGGGCAGGAACACAGATTTCTGCCTCCTGTAAGCAGTGGTATGCAGCAAATAAAACACAGTCTCTTTTCATTCTACCTGACACTGGCATAGGTTCATCCTCATCATCATCAGGAGGAGGAGGGCCTGGAGGTGTCCTTGGTCCCCTGGGTTGTGGTCTTGGAGGACTGCCATTGAATTGGTCTTCTTTCTCTCCATCAACTGTATTATCGGGAAAATAAAAACTTCCATTTAATGAAACCACAGTAATAAAAGCAGAAATTTTTTGGGTTTCAGTGCTGCTTTTGACTGGGGAACACCCTGCTTTTATTTTATCTATATTCTGCATTACATGAGGCAGCTTTCTAAAGTCTTTTTTGATGAATTCTAATCATTTTAATGAATTCTAATTCATTTTTGATGAATTCTTGATGCAAGCAAGAACTACATCAATAAACAAGCTTATTAACACTACTGATTTTTTTTATGTAATACTTGTTTAAAACTTACATGAGTAATTGCCAATTTTGGTTTTGACACTACTCATATTGTACCTCTATCAGTAATACCTAAATTGCTTTTAAAATAGAAGTTTACATTTTACTCAACTGGTTTTGACAGTTTACAATTGTTTTTTACTACACACAGCATTTGAATTTTGCAGTCTTCTAGCCATACTTTGAACAATACTACTAATTTTAAATCTAAACCCAAAATTGAATCAGAAACTTGACCATGGATTCTTTTTATGGCTGTTCTAAAACCAGTGCCAAGCACTCTTCTGTAACGTATTTTACACAACTCAGATAAGCATAGTTAAATATGACTGCGAAATTTTCTTGTTACAATATTAATACTTTTCTAATCACCTTTTTTTTTTATATTCCAATCATCTACACTGTAATGAGTTCACACAAGTTAAACCGCATTTTGACCTTCCAAAGTAACTAGCAACAGATCAAATAAATCACTCATAAAAGCACCAGATGAGACCCTACCTAAAACCATTCAATAAAAATTTAGAAGAAAATATAAAACTAAAGATGTAATAAGGAAAAATGAAAGTCACTGTAATCTAAAATGTGGAAGAACTGGGGATTTTTTTTTTTCTGATGGGATACTATAACACTGATTTGTAAATGAAAAAAATCTCTGTCTTCTCCCCAGACTCACCATGTTTTGGATTCCTTTTCAATCCAGGCTGTTGCTGGGGAGGTGGAGGTGGAGGGGGTGGTGGAGGGGGTGACTCTCTCTCATGAGTTATTACCCTGTCAACTGAGCCATATATTGCCAGAGTCAGACAGTTGTACCACCCTCTAAGAACCAATCCATCCGTGTTGACCTGTTGGGTTTAAAAAAACAAAGAAAAATAAAAAACCCTTAAAGACAACTTCAAAACAGTTACTCTAGTATCACTGTATCAGTACCTGCATAAAAGGCAAAAGAAAAATCCAACATTAAAATACCTCTTTATCCCACATTTTGAAAACTGAGAAAACATTAAACACATCAGTCATTGCAACAAATATTCTTTCTCTAAAAGCATTAAATTTCTTGCAGCATAAACATTGACTAGACAGACACCTAATCTACTACAGCCTGGCAAAAAACCCCACCAAAAAAAACAAACAAACAACAAAACAAAACAAAACAAACAAACAAAAAAAAAACCACACAAGAAGACACTAATTTAAAGAGTATCTAAACTACAGGCAGGTTTTAGGATAAGGTTTGAAACAATAAACACCTTACACAGTACTAACACGACATGAAACCATATTTACATCTAAATGACAGATATGCAGGGAAAGAAGAGGTTTAATTTGCACTGCATTACCTTTGCATTGGGCCTGAAAATAATTGAAGTGTTTTCATCATATTCAAGGCTGTTAAATGAAAGATACAAAGTCAGTTTTCATCAATATAAAGCATGTTTACAGAAATAAAACACAGCAATATTAATCACACAAGCCAACAATAAAACACTGAACAAATACATATAAGAGCGAAAAATCACTTCTTTCAACAGAATTCTTTGCATGAATATATATGGGCTCTGTAAATCTAAAAAGAACAGAATTTTTTCTTACTTTAAGCATAAACCCCTGATCTTCCATACAGATCGGAGGAAAAGAATAAGAACACAAACTAGGAAAATCCAAACCAAATGTGAAAGTCATGGGAGATACAGGATTTTCTATTTCTATATAGTGCATTCTCTGCACTATAAAACTTTTCAGGAAGAAAAGGCAGATAATGAAGTCACACACTAATCTTGAAAGAACTTACCTTCCCAGCCGATCAAAAACAGGGGCACTTGGTTTGCTGACATTGTTGAAAAACAAGTCCAGTTGAAATGAATGGGGGGATGTCTCTCTAGGAAAAGAATAAAAGTAAAATTAAATTAGATGAGTTCCTTGTCAGAGTAAGCAGGACTAGCAAGCAAAAAAAACCCTACAAAATTCTACTGTTTAAGTAATACCCCAAAACAATTAGAAGTACAGCAAACACATAAACACATTTTACATTTTTATGTAGGAAGATTTATTGAGATACAAAAGCTCAACAAAAAAAATAAGAGTCAGGTTTTCCTGAATCTGATACCTGGTATCTTTCACTTACCCATAAGCCCTGTTGTCAGGCAAACTTGTGTGAGCTCTCACTCCTGGAGGAATGACTCGGACCTCATTTATGTAAACCACACACGGAAAACGAACCACATCAATATTGGTACTTTGCTACAAAACAAAGAAGAAGCAAAGTCTAGGAAATGTAAAACACAAACACCATAATGTATTTGTATTCTCTACTGATGGAACATGTTGCAATCTTAATAAAAAAATTCAATTCTGTAAAATGCCAAACACTGATAAACACTGTTACAAAGAAAAACAGGAGTTTTAATATAATCTCGACACTTTTCATATATTTAACACTATTTTTTCACAGAAAGTGTTACTGGCTTATTTACTTAATTTACTTTATTTTCAAGAATCTTTTAAACAGTAACAGGTCATTTTTTCCAGACACAAGGAACGTGTAGTGTAATTCTAAACATTAGCAAATTTCATATTTCAAATATAATATTAAAATTATAATGATACTGCAAGTCAGTTTTGCTAGATCTGTACAAAAATTCTATATTATGTTTATTTTTCCAATTTTGCAACATCTGAAAACCTTTAGCAAAGATCATTTCTGTTCACCACAGAAACAGCAAGTATAAAGAATTCTTACACCCTCCAAAAAGATGTTTGAGCAAACTAGGAAGTTATCAAACTTACAGCAACTTTCCACGTAGCAGCTACTAAATAATTAATGCTGGGTGTCTTCTCTCACTAAATTCACTGCATTAGATCTTATTACATTTATCCATCATTTTTAGCACACATATGCTCATAAAACAATACACATATGTAACTTTATGCTCAACTGTAAACATATAAAGAATTTCTTAACAGAAGCTCAGAATCATGTTTCCAATCAGCAAGCTGAATTAGTAGACTGATAGGAAAAAACCCCAAACCACTGATATATCTCTTAACACAGCTTAAAAAATTAAAAAAATTTAAAAAAAGTTGATCTGCTGTCAAAATGTATCTCTTTCACCACAATCAGAAAGCAAATGAAACCAGCAGAAAGCAAGTACTAAATTTTTTTAGAAAGCTAGTAAGCAATGAAACAGACAAAGTGGAGTTTTAAAAACAGTTTTTAAGATATGCTTTTGGGAATGTATTACTGTCTTGTACAAAAGCTATGGAGACATTTTTAGCACATAATACAGTATCTTGGCCTGTGGACCGACGTGTTCCAATCTGGATGGTGGAACCAAAGGAGTCCTGCAGGGTTCACAGAAGCACAGATGCACAAACAGGAACAGGGTGAGCGCAGCCTGCATGGAGTGAGGGCTGTGGGAGCTCATCTGTGCCTCTAAAAAAGATCTGAGTCATGCAGAAGACTCAGATTTCTGGAGGAAGGGCTGCTCTGGGGAACTTCATCCCCAGGAGCACCGCCCAAAAAAAGACAAATTCCTCTTTAAAGATGCAGGATTATGCCCTGACAGCCATGCATCAACATCATTAAAACAGCCAGTGAATTCAAGCCACTTTTCCTACAGAACACTAAACCAGATCCTACATCAGAACTGCTCAATAGCCGTTAAACTGCATAGCTAAGCCAAATAAATAATTTTATTCAAAAACACTACAGTACTTTTCATGAACTGCAAGTTCCATTGCAACACTCATAATCCACAAAGCAGAATTACCATAACATAAAGAAGGCAATCAAGAAACATGTAAAATACACAAGGTTCAGGTTTGGACAATGTCACTGGTAAGAATGCAAATGACAGAAAATGATTTAAAAAGAACATGATTTAAAATGCTCAAAGAGAGAACATAGGGTCTTGGGGAGAAGTAAGAGTGGCTACTGTTTCTGCCCAGGGGAACAGCGCTGGATAGCATTCCCCACCTAATATTGTCTTACACAGTGGAATTAAAAACAATTTGGGCCTAACTGATCCGGACAGCTACAAGACTCCTGAATAACTTTTCAGTTGCATTTCATTGCAGGATGTGCTCAAAATACTCCAATTTCCTTCCCTAGTGCCTATCCATGAACACAGTCGAGCTACTCTATTCATGTTACTGTACACAATCACTTTCCTCCTAACAGTCCCTTCCCATTCTTCCTCCCTGAATAGCACATCGAGTGCAAGACCAGCAGTTTCAAAGATGCTCAGGATCCCAACAGCCTCTAAGTGCAATATCTGCACAATCTACTACTGCCAAAAAAGCCTGAAATACTCATTTTGTGTGAAGTGAACAAATCTAAGGGATATCTCAGAAACACACAAATACCCTTCCTCATCATCACTATACGAGAGCATCAGGAACCTCACAATCACAAGCTGCAGGGCATGGCTCTTTAGTCGACTTCTTCCATTACCGCCTTCTCGAAGCACGCTCATCTTCTTTGTTCTCCGCTCGCCTCTACTCCCCGTCACCTGTAAATCCCCGCTCCTTTCCCACCACCCTCCGCCCCCTGCCAGCAGCACCGCGGGCTGCCAGGACAGCGCTCGAGCAAGGCTTCGTGTCAGGCGAGGCGAGGAGGAGGCAGCCCGCCCTTGACGGCACCTGCCCCCGGGGCTGCTCCTGCCCGACCGCCGCCGGGGCCCGCCCCAGCGAGGGTTCCGCATTCCCGGGAGGCCCCGGCGCGGGTAAGGGGGCGCGGGCAGTAACCTAGGAGAAGAGAGAGGAGGAGAAGGAAGGTGAGAAGAGAGGCGAACCCGAACCCCGTTTTACCTCCGCGCTCTGGTGCTTGAACGTGTCCAAGAAGAGCAGCTCGGTGGCGGCATCCGCCGCCATCTTGGCCGGGCCGCGGGGGACGCGCTTCCGGCGCGCGCGCGAGCGCTTCCGGGCCGAGGGCGGGGCGGGGGGCGGAGCCTGGGCCGAGCCGGGGCGGGTCCCGCCGCCCTCAGCGCTGGCAGGGGAGACAGGGCAGGCGGTGCCTCAGCACTCACGGAGGCACAGAATGAATTAGGCCGGAAAAAACCTCTGTCTGAGATCGTCGAGTCCAGCCTTTCACCCGATAAAACTCGGGCCGCAGTCGCGGCTGTGAGCAGCGGGGCGGTGCCCCCGCTCTCCACAGACCCCTGTCCCCGCTGGGCGTCACCGGAGTCCGGCCTGAGCCTTTGCCTTCGCTCGTTTTCACAAGCTCGGTGCTGGTTAATTTCAGTCCCGCCTGAGAACTTTCCTTTGCAGCTTTTCCCGTGCTTAAAACAAACTCTTTTCAGCTGAAGAACTTGTCGCTTCTCTTAAGTTCGGGTAGCACAGTTCCTTTCAACCTTTCCGCAGCGCCAGATGCACCTGTTTAGCATCCATTGCCCTTCTGCAACAGCAATCAAGTTGTACAAGTATTGGGGACACGAAGCCAAAGCCAGCCCGTGGCCAGGAGAATGATGTGGAATTAATCTTACGCAAGCAGTGTTGGTTATACAAGTTTTCTGTACCAGCTCTATGCGCGACAGCAAAGCTGCACCATGTGCCTTTGGAGGAAGCTGTAAAAAGATTTGTTACATCTCTAGATGGAAGCTTGAGCCAAATACCTACACTTTCCTTAACGGTGATAATTATCCCTTGCTATCTGCCTCTTGTGTCTGAAAGAGCTGCTTATGAAATATGCTGGTTTATGTGTGTATCAGGACTTCACAAGCCCCTTTTTCGTTTCAGTAGCTGAGCTTGCTGCTCTCTCAGCACTCCAAACCTTTACTTAGACCAGGAACAACAGTCCTCTAGGTTGTACTCCACGTGAAAATGTTGCATCACTTTAAGTGAGGCTGTGGTTCAACATATCCATTTGCGGTGGTGAAACTAGTTCAGGAAGTTCCTTTCCCGATAGCACGTGTTGGGGAGCCAGGCCACAGCAATTCCCCAACCAGTTCTACTGCCACACCTGAAGAGGTGATTTTTGGCAGTGCAGGGACACTCATCGACTAGAATTTTTTCTCAGTTCACTGAAAACATGGTTCTGCCTCATGCTATTTGAACAAATGTAGTTAAAGTACAAATCCCTTTAAAGAAAAATTTCACAATTTGAAAATCAAGAGGCATCCTTGGCCGTGCTGGCAGATTTACCTGCTGTCATTCTTGACCCAATGTGGACCCCTCTCTCATCATGACGAATTACCAGATCTAAACTCTTAAAGTAAAATACAATATCTTTATGTAGAAAAGAATAAAAAATCCTTTATATGTATTTTACTAAAGCAGCACAATGCCTTTTGACACTTGGCATAGCTTGATTATGTTTAGAGGCTCTTTAGAGACTTCTGTGGGGCAGTAGCTTTGCAGCCTCTCCAAACATGGGCATCGCCTTGTGTGCCATTGTGCCGAGGAGTGCAGTCCCTGTCAGATGACTTCTCTGCTGGGATAGCCTGCAACACTACTGCAACCAGGTCAGCCAGGGAGAGTCGTTTCGGTAACTGGCAGGGGAATTCCAGCCCTGCATTTTCATCTGCAGTGACTCCCTCGCTGCTGGTAACAGCTGCAGCTCTGGATGTGAACAGAATCAGCTTTGCAGGATTAAATTTAGACAGCTCTAAGTGCAGTGTCATTGACTTCAGAACATAGTTGGGCTTACTGGTCAGGCATTCCTTGCTGCAAGGTAGAACAGCACTGCTTGAATGTCACACACAGTTGCACAGTATCAAAAAGCAATTTGGGTATTTTAGGGGGTATTTTCTCCACTGATGAAAGTTGGTTAGGAACAGCAGTTATCTTAGAGACATTAAAAAAAAAAAAAGTGGTAAATATTAATACATTAAAAAAATGATACAACTGATTATCCAATTTCAGTTGTAAGAAGCTGATACTCTGGAAGGAAACTGGGGAAGAGTGATACAGGTGGGGATACTTGTCAGAGGCCAACGGTCTGTGCAGGAAAGGATAACAGTTGCAAGGCAGTATTGGGGTGAAGACCTTTCTGTAGCAGAATAGAGCAGGACAGGAAATGCAGAAATGGCAGAAAAAATCTGGACATACTGAGAAGTCTAGACATACCGCAAAGTCACAGGTTGTTTGTTTGTAAGGAAGGGGATCAATGGGTGAAAGAAGGAAGCTTCAGAAAAATGGAGGAAATAAGAGGACATATGAGTCTCTTGCAGTGTAGGGAGCGGGGTGGGGGTGTGAGCTCCTTGGCAAAAAGAATGGTAGTTGTTTCAGAACTGTCCTCTTACAGTAAGTGGAACAAAAGGACACACGGTGGGAAATCACCAGAACTAATATAAAAATGACAGAAAAACACTCACATTGAGATTAGCAAAAGGGCTGGGCAGACAGCAGGCAGGAAACAAAAGGATTGCCAGAGAGATGAGTACAGCAACAGTGTGCTGGGAGGAGCCCTGAGAGGTCACCTTGCTTCAAAGCACCCCAGTATCTTCCTGTAGATAACAACACCAATGTCATCTGGAAGGTGACATTTCATGAAAAGACTGTGCTTAACCAGTACCAAGACAACAGAAGGGCCAGGGACAAGCAACTGGAATGGGAGTATACAAATGCCAAGAGCCTGGGCAACACAACACAGGAACCTGACCAACTGGTGCATGTTGTCAGACCAGATGCTGCCAGCAGGCAAGAAAGAGGGTGGAATGGGAACTGTGACTGGAAAACAGGTGTTTTAGGGAATGTATTAGCCAAGAAAGAGAAAAATAAAAAGTAATAGCTCTACAGTAGCAATTAATGACAAGCAGCTTCATAAACGAATAAATAAAACAGGGTTAGTTAGCCAGTAACACAGAAGACATAGTGGGAACTAAAAATACTTTTGGGGTACAGTTTCACCTTTAAAGGGGTTACTATACATAATGCAGTCTGCTGTAGCAATAATTTGGGGAATCTCATGCTCCTAGACAGAGAGAGACATAGGATGAGACAATAAGATGGAAGAAAGAAGAAAAAAGTGCATAAGCCAGAACAGAACAAATCACAAGTAAAGGAACAGGTGCCCATGCAAAAATCATTCTCACAAAGACAAGGGCTGCATCTCAAAAGCCAAGCTGGCACTGAGAAAGAAATTGCATAGGACAGATGATTAAGTTTCACTGAAAGACGAGCAGCCAGCGGAGCCAGAACTCTGTTTGGCGTGCTCCGCTGTGAAGTGATTTCAGAAACGTCCTGGATTTTTGTACTAAAGTATAAATGTTTTTCTAAGGAGTTGCAGTAAACTAAGACCTGAAAGGAAAACTGCACAAAGAAATCTTATGCCGTTGAATCCTTCTGCTCCAGGCTAAGCAGAGGTCACAAAGCAAACTCCCTGTGTGAGGACCAAACTCACTCCTCAGAAGCTGAGTACAGATCATATGCAGCCACTGCTGAGGACAAACACCCCAGACCTCCACTTCACAAATGTTTTACTCAATGCATCAAAAGTCAGAAGACAAACGCACAAAGAAAACCAGGTGCTCTAAACCTCTGACTAATAGGGCACAATTATATTAGTTGTTTCCTGATACCAGATTCACATAGCAAATTTCAGCTACTGCTTTTAAAAACTGGAGGGATTAATTCGACATTTTAACCCCTTAAATGGCAGTCTCCGCCATCAGTGAATGTTAATTTTGAAATCTTGGACCAGAGAGAGTGAAAATTACTCCAGCCATCATGTGTCATGCTGCAATTTGGTGGCAGCACCCACAAGGGGAACCAGGCTGCACCAAACCACAGTAGGGCAGGAAGAGGACACCAGGCACTATGGGGACAAGTCAGTGGCTGACAGGAGCCCCAGCAGCAGTGAAACACATCTGCTCCCTTCCTGCCAAACAAATGTGTTTGTGTTAATAAACAGTAGCGCAAGCTGTGAACCTGCACCAGCATAAGGAATGGTGATGAAGAAACACATGCACCTTCATAGAAACATCCAACACACAGCTGAACAACCAGGTGACATGATGGGTGAACGGCTTGCTCACAGGTCAGACGCAAAAAGTTACAGTGAATGGGGTGACATCAGACTGGCAACTTGTCACTAGTAGGGTTCCACAAGGCTCCATCCTTGGCCCAGTTCTTTTCAATGTCTTCATTAAAGACTTGGACATGGGACTTAAGGACATGTTAAGTAAATTGACCAAACACACCAAACTGGGAGGAGCTGTCAACTCCTTTGAGGGTAAAGAGGCCCTGCAGAGGGACATTGACAAATTAAGAGAGATGGGTAATCCCCAACTGTATGAAGTTTAACAAAGGTAAATGCCAGATTCTGCACCTAGGATGGGGCAATCCTGGATGTACAGACAGCCTGGAGAACAAGAGGCTGGAGAGCAGCACCACAGAAAGGGACCTGCGGGTCCTGGTCAGTGGAAAGTTGAATGTGAGTCAGCAGTGCCCTGGCAGCCAGGAGAGCCAACCATGTCCAGGGCATTACAGCATCACCGGCCAGGCAAGGGAGGGGATTGTCCCACTCTGCTCTGCAATGGGGCAGCTTCACCTCGAATATTGTGTGATATTTGGGTCACTGCAATATAAGAAAGATATAAACCTCTTAGAAAATGCCCAAAGCAGGGCAATGAGAATGGTGAAAGGCATTGAGGAGAACCATTATTAGGAGCAGCTGAGAAGAAAGGGAGAAGACAGAGGCGAGACCTCATGACTGTCCTCAACATCCTCACAAGGAGCAAGTACACATCTCTTGTGACCAGTGCAAGAACTTGAGGAAACGACATGAAGCTGAGTTAGGAGAGGTTTCTGTTAGATATGAAGAAAAGGTTTTTCACACAGAGGGTTGCTGGGCACTGGAACAGGCACCCCAAGGTCACAGTACCGAGCCTTCATCAGTTCAAGAAGCATTTGGACAATGCTCTCAGGCACATGATGTGATTTTTGGGGTATCTTGCACAGGGCCAGGAGTTGGACTCGATGATCTTGATGGGTCTCCTTGTTGCCTTTTTCCCAACCTGGAAATGAAAGTCGAGATAATTTTAGTAAGGAGGTAATATAGAAGAGGATCTTTAATGAAGGCCTTCAGGGGCAGTTATGGAAACATGTCCACAAAAGCTCACCCCCTCCAGGGGTAAGTACATTTTTATTAGCATAATTGATAAAAAGCACCAATTAGGAGGACAAGTGGTGATGCAATTCCTGCTCTAGGTCAAGCCCCTTCTCTGGAGGCCACCCTTCAGCACTAGTTGCACTTTGTCCACAAGAATGTATCTCAAAGAGTTGTTCTCGGCCTTGGTTCCCAGGAAGAACCAAGAACCAGAATCACTGGGGCCTTGTACCCCCTGGGGCTTGGAGCTCTGGAATTTGTTTTGTCTTTCTGCTTAGGGAAAGGCCATGGAAAAGTACTAGCTACTAATACAATAGGTGACACAGTTACGGATATATGTATGAAGAATACAGAGAACATAGAAGAGGAAAAAAAAAGGCAAAACCTAAATGGCATCACCCTCTAACTCAGTAAATTCCATAATTGTGTGATCTTGTAAGAATTTCAAGAAGCAGCATCCCAGTGAAGTTGGAAATGAACAACTGAGGTCTTAAAGAATCAAGCGTATTACAGGCTTTCCCTGCAGAAAGTTAGTTTTGTTTACCCTGTGTGATGAAAAAGATTTGCGTTGGAGAATTATGCATTGAAAACAGAGATTTTAGAATACAGATTTCACCGTGAAACCAGAGGGATTGTCAAAAGGGCCAAAATCACCAGCTCATGGGGGGAAGGCTGCGACAGCCAAACGAGCCGGCTGTAAACGCACGACTTGATCCGCCGTGCCAGAACTGTACAGGAGCTGCGATGCCGCTTGCCTTGAGAACGACAGAGGAAAAGGCTTCACCGCCCTGAGCCCCTGGTTTCCCTGGGCAGGAGCTGCTCCCGGGGGCAGTCGCCACGCACGTCGCCACAGCGCTCTCTGGCACCACCCTCGTACCCCGCGGCCTCCGACCAAAGCGGGGTACCCGCCGGGGCCCGTACGGGCGGCGTGGCCATCTCCCCTGCCCTTCCATCCGGGGGAGCTCCCCGGAGCAGGCAGAACTGCCCTCTGCGGCGTGTCCCGGCAGGACCGGGCGATCCCTCCCCGTTGCTGAGGAGTTGCACCATCCCGTTGCAGCGCACCTGGCCGGCGGAAAGCTGAGCCCGGCAGGGTCTGAGCCGCCGTCGGGGCACGCTGAGGCTCCTCAGGGGGCCGGGGCTGCTCCTCCGCTGCCGCGCCCCCGCAACCCGTCCGCAATCGCGGCCCCGCGCTGGGCGTCCCGTCCGCAATCGCGGCCCCGCACTCCGGCTGCCGCCCCCGCCGCGCTGCCACGTCCCCGCCCGCCGGGGCCAATGGGCGGCGGCGCCAGGTGTGTGTTACCTGCACCACGTGGGCCGGGGGTGGGCAGGTGGTGCCGCGGCCCCGCGCAGAAAAGCTCGCAGCCATTGCGCCTTTCCCAGGGGTGCAGTTGGTGTGGGAGCGGCTACCACCCACCTCGGGGAAAAGGGGGTGGGGAAAGGGGGGGGAGCCGTGCGCTTCCCCCACGCCAGGTCCTTGGGCAGGGAGGCTGCAGCTGGGGGTTCTGCCGCTTGGGTATCGCTTGGAAGCGCCTGGGGCAAGGAAAGTTTCCGGCTTCTTCTCTTTTCCCCCCTTCTTCCTTTCCTCCTTTTTATCTTCTCTTACTGGCCCGGTGGCACCATGACGGCGTCTCCCGACTACCTGGTGATTCTCTTCGTGACTACGGCGGGCACCAACGGGGCAAGGTTGGGCTCAGACGAGCGAGAGCTGCTCCAGCTCCTGTGGAAAGTGGTCGACCTGAGGAGTAAGGAGGTATTTTCACCCGACAGGGAGCACCCCGACCTGCTGCTCCCCTTGGCGCCTGCCGTGCTGGATGTGGGCAGGGCGGTCTCGGCGCTGGGCTGGTAATGGGTGTCCCAGGCTGGAGCAAGCTCTGGTGGAGGGCAGGGGCTGGTGCTGCAGGTGGGGACCTCCAGCCCGGAGAGCTGACTCACCCCCTCCTCTGCTTTCTCTGGAGCTGGGGCACCTGCATGACGTGCTGGTCCGGCCTGACCACACAGAACTGACGGCTGAGTGCCAGGAGATCACCCAAGTGGATGTGGAGAGCCTGGCACTGGCTCCGCCGCTGGAGCAGGCATTGAGACAGGTGACACACCGTAACTGCTGAGTGCCTTTGGGAGCTCTCCCGTGGGGTAGAGGTGGTATCATCATATGCTTATCCACACCATCAGAGCAGGGGAGCCTGGTATGGGAGCACCAAGGACGTGTGTGGACCAGGAAGCCTGTATGTGTAGAGCTTTGTGGGCATTCCTTCCTTGCCTTTTCTTTATTTGCCTTGGGAGGAACTGAACCCCAAGCGAGGAAGGTTAGGGTCATCTGTTTTCCTGTCCTACTTTCCTGCCATGCTGGATCCTGAGTGAGTCTCAGCTGAGGGTGAGCCCTAATCAGTGTTGGAAGAAGGCAGCTTTAGGTGTCCCCTGTTAAGGTTTGTGCTCATCAGTCCTTGGAAGTTGATGCTACTGAAGCCTCTAGATTAACAAGGAAATGTGTGTGATTCCCATTGAAGGTAGGGCTGGAAGCCTGTCTTCTTTCTGATATGCGTGAGTGCCCTGTCTGAAAAGCTCTTCTGCCCCAGTACTGCCTCGGCTCTCTGCAGGCAGCTTTGTCTCTTTGCAGTGCACTTGCCAATCTTGAAAAGGATTCTCCTCTGTGATGTGGTCTGTCTGTGTAGCCATATTTCATTACAAGGGGAAAAGGGCTGGTTTCCTTGTGAAAAGATTTATCATGGAAGTTAGCATGTGTTTAGCTAGTAAGAAACAAATTTACATTAAGTGAAGGAGTAGGCTTTTATGAAAAGGAATTCTAGCTCCATGTTCCTGCTGCCCAGGAATAACATGTTACCAACTGATGACACTGCCAAGTGGAGCTACTCTGATCTTGTAATATAACATGTATGTCTTTTCTTGTTCCTGCCAACAGTTTAATCAGTCCGTGAGCAATGAGCTGAACATTGGTGTAGGTACTTCTTTCTGTTTCTGTACTGATGGACAGTTGCACATTAGGCAGGTTCTACACCCTGAAGCTTCTAAAAAGGTATGTAGTTGTAGCTTAACTTTGACTCTTAATGTGCTTTATATGATTTCTTGCAAAACAAATCAACTACTCTAGTATGAGGGTACCTCCACACAACAATAGCACAAACATTGCTCATATGTAATGTGCTTATCAGGCTAAAGAGCCTGTCTGTGTGGAAGGCATATACAGTGCCCTGTCTTGAAATACCTTTTTAAGTTAAATCAGAAGGACGATGCTCTTAAATGTTTGAGAAATTAGCAGCATATTGACAGTACTTGTAGCTTCTACAGCATTAACAGGTGGGATTTGGGATTGTTGCTAAATAATTAACCATCTTAACCATTAACTGTTTTTTGAAATTTTGCATTCATGCCTAGTTATAGCAACTTTCAATCTTTGGGTATTCAGTTGGCACTCCAAGGGCGGTGTTCGTATTTGTAAGGAGCTGAACAGTAGTTTGAGGCGGGCTATGAGGGATGATTAGTCCTGTAGTCTGGAGTTTTCCATAACTTCAGAGTTGCCCAATCGCTAACAGTGTTATGAAGCCCTGCCTGCTTTTCGTTAGTGATAGGGTTGCAGCAATATGTGAGTCTCTCTGGTTCTGAAATAACTGGCTCAATATTAATAATACCTCATTTTGTGGTTTGGTATGAACATGCATTGCATTGTATGAACTGAGCTGTTCTGCTCCTCTCATTGTACCTGACTTCTGTGTGCATCAATTTGCTGCCCCAACTTTGAATGGACACTGCTGCAAGTGTGTGCTGTTATAAAAGTGATGCCGAATGAGCTTGGTTGTAATATATGTTTGTGCTTTAAGTATTGATAGCTTTTAAGGCTTAGAAGAGAAACTGAGTATTATTCACAGTGAAGGGACAGTTCTTATATATGTAACTTGTCTTCCATGACATATAACATGTGAATATGTGGAAACAGAGTTTTAAGACTTTCTTCTTGGCTAATAAAGTAAAAGTTGTCATCCATTTAAATCATGTGGCTAAAAGAAGGGGCACATCCTACAATTAAAGTTGGTTTGATGTCAGGGATCCTTTTTCTGTATCATCACAGGGTCACAGACAGAAATCAAATCTTCATCAAAATCTTCTGTTGTTGTTTCATTAAGAATTGTTCATTTGAAATTTGCTTTGTGCTGCCTGTAGATTAAATAAACCAGATATTTGACACTTGTAATAGTTTTTTGATGAATATCCTAACACAGGGATTGGAGTGTGGGATCACTAAAATCCAAATAGGCAGAAATCTCTAGGCTCTTGAGAAGATGTTTATTTCTAAGAGATCCATTCTTAAGCCATCCAGCAACTCCTGGTATTTAGAGAATAAGTTGGCATCAGGCATTCGAAAAGAACATAAATGAAGTATGGAACTTCATTTCACGTTAAAGAAGAAAATCATGCTAAAACTAGAGCAGGGAATGTTGGCAAGCCCGTCTATATTTTCATAAGCCTTTAAAGAGTATCGTTTGCCTAAACACCTGTCTGTATGTTAAGATAAGCTCTTATGTTCTCAAAGCAGAATTTGTTTTAGAGACTAAATTGCCTTCTTTGGGCCCCTAAATGTGCTGTCACATAGGCTGCTATGTTATATTGCCTGCTTTAATGCTAACTACAATGCTAACTAGTTGTTAAATCCCCGAGAGCCTTTATGTGTAGTCTAGAAAGGCCTTGATGGCAACAAACAGCCCGAAGGAATAAGTAGTATTCTGTCTGGGGTGAAGAGCTAACTAAAGGAGTAAGGGTTTGCATTGGTTTCAACAGCTGCCCCCAAAACTTCTCCATGTCTTCTCCTTTCCACTCCCCAAAAAATTGAAAAGCACGTGGTAGATGTAGTGGTGGGGCAAGGAAGGTGTCACTGACTTATAGTGAGCTACATAACTTGCTTCTGGCTTGTATCCTGCAGTTGCCGTGCATAGGCTGACAACCTCTGCACCATGTCAAACCCTCTTCTGCACAGTCAGATTTTTTTTTATTTGTTGGAAATAAATATTTGAAGTGTGACTGTTCTCTGAAAACAGCCTTTTCTATAAACTAAAATATCTGCTAGGCTTGCAAATTTTGCTTAATTCTAGAAACTGGACTACCCTCTGGCTTCATACAGTTAAAATTGCAATCAAAAATTGATGATAAATGTTGCAATAGGCGACATTTGCTCTGCTACATATATATTGGATTTGAAGCTCTACTAATAATGGCAAATGTTTCTCTGGTGGTGGAAAAACACATTTTTCTTATTAAACAATATAAGGAGAAAGCCGTTTAAGCAAAAATGTTTATGAATGTACTTACCTGGCTAAGAAGAGCTATGTGAGTTTCTCTGTAGCAAAGACTGTTTGTGTTTCCTATCTATTCTAAAGATATTGTTAGAACATTTGATGTCTAGTCACAAAGTAGGTTAAACCCACCCTAACTGACTTTGTTCCTTTTACAGAACATTTTACTGCCTGAATGCTTCTACTCCTTTTTTGACTTGCGGAAAGAGTTCAAGAAGTGTTGTCCTGGCTCACCTGAAGTTAGCAAACTCGATGTTGCAGCCATGACAGAATGTATCCTTTTAATAGTAATGGTGTCTCTGCTGCTGTTACAGTCTTGGCTGAATTTTAGGACAGAGGTGCATGAGTAATGCTTGCAACACATGTTTAGGGATGGTATAACTTTAATGAGTGACTCGGAGCTGTACTGAGTTTTCTCACAAAGATAAAGATAAAAGCATATGAGGACAAATGCTTCAGTGGAAAAAGTCCTGTATTTCTTCTTGACTTCTCTATGTTTTCTCTACCATCTTTATAGTTGACTCTCTTTAAACTTCACAGCTTAGTGTAACCAGCACATTTTTTTTTTTTTTCAAATTGCTGTTGAAAATTGTAGTATTAAAGTTAGGGTGTTGAGTTTCATAGCGTCAGTTAGATTTTCATTTTATTTTAGGCAAGAGCAAATGTTGGGAGACCACTTTAATTTTCAGGAGAGGAGATGGTTAGTCTTAATGTGACCTTGTAGTGAATCTCTAGCACAGGAATGAAATGAAGGCAGGGATGCTGTTGGAACATGTGATATTCAGTCTCCTAGGTGGTGTACATGCTACACCTCACTGGGTGAGGCTTGGCTGGCACCAAGATGCAGTCAGTAGTATGTTTTCATTTTCAGTGAAAATACTACTGAAATATCTAAAATTACTTTCTGAATAGTCTGAGGTAGTCTGTAACCCATCTTGCCTGGCTCTTTCCTAGTCTGAGCTTGAAAGCTGAAGCTGTGTTTTGGCTGTGCCTTTTTCCTGTGGTTCCCTGGCACAGTCTCCCCTCTTACTGCAAGCTTCAGTCCTCATCCCAAAAATATTCTTGGACACAGAGTTACTGAGCTATTGAAGTAGTGGTCACAAAAGTCAGGTACTAAGGAGGAATAAAGGAATTTGAGATGTTTGTGTTTGCTATTGGTGGTTGATGTTGCTATTAGTTTTATTAACTTTTCCTCTGACTTGCTTATTGTGTCTGTGCAGTGGTTGCCATTAAGAGATGATGTTTGTGGCTTCAGAGTTTTTTGTGCCTTTTGCTGCAGGACTAGTGCTGCCTGGCCTTTGTACTTGTTGGGGGGCATAAAATATATATATATATGGAGTGGATTTTTGTGTTTTACCATTCTGGTCTGCTTTGTTATTTTAATTTTTATTTTATTTATATATTATTATAATTATTATTAATATTTACTAGTGAAGGGGCAAAAATTATTCTGACCTGTATTCTGAAGGAAAGCAGTACACTTGGAGTAGGATTCTGAATCTTTATGTAGAAAAGTGAAATAAATGCTGTGGTGCATAGAAACTGGATGATAGAGGCTTCTTAAAGTTTTTACCATAACTTAATACATTGTGTAGGGAATGCTTTGACATAATCTGGAGAAATTAAAGAGAATGAGCTACTTCAGCTGTTTCAGAGAGTTGCCCTTGGTTTCTCCTTATGTGAATGTCTGGGATATGCCTTTCCACTGTGGAAGGAGTTGTATACCTGTAGCTACCTGGAGTGTCACTGGTCAGCTAAGGCATGCTGATGGACTGTGTATTCCCTGCCTGCTGGGAAAGGAGGGGCAGACCACCCTGTGTCACCTGACTGTCAGGAAGTCCCTAAAGAGTCAGTGCTACCTGAGAGTAGTTCTGGCAGTTGCCAATAATATTTTCTCCAAGTTACTGGAAGCTAATCCAAATGCAATCAGCTTGAGTCTGAGTTCTGGATAAGATATGCTTCTTAAGGTGTATAAACCTAGTTTCTTTCTGGTCTTAGATTTATTTTTGTGGCTTGTCTTGTAACTGCTGAGGCTCTTATTTGTAAACTTGCTATGTTTATGCAATATGACTGAAATCAACTGTCTCTCCCCTATTATTGTGTGGGCCCAGATGATATGGATTTCAAAAAGGGCAAAACAATTTTTGGTTTTCTTTTATTGATAAATATGATAATTTTCTTTCTCCTCACCTTGCTGAAATATATCAGCCAAATCTTCTCAGTGTCAGAAGCTGTATAGGTTAATTGCACTTGTAGACCATGGATATGTATGTCATGTTTAGGATAAAAAGATTGTTTAAGCACCTGCTGAATCTAAAGATTAGTTCTGTAAGTTGCATTCAGAGTTGTTTAGCTTTTCTTCCTTCATCTATGGATATGCTGGGATGTGGACACAAAAACAAATCAGAAATAAGTGCAGTAGGTTGAAATGAAGCTGCTGATTAGTGCATAGAATCTGATCAAGCTCTTTCTATTCTTGTAGAAAGAGCAGCTTCTTGGCCTCACAACTAAGGAGGATGTATGAATCTTCTATGATTTCTGCCACAGAAACTATAGTGTGCCAGATACATTTGCATTTAGTGAGGATAGAAGGTTTTATGGAGCTAAGGTACTGACTAGATATTTAGGAGACCTGCATTTCCGGACTGGTAGATGCAGGAGTAGAATGGCTTTTGGGGACATCCCTTTATGTACTTGCATCTCCATTTATCTGTGTGTAACCTGGTTGTGATCAGTAAGAGGAAACTTTTGTAATATGAAATAGTTAGAAGAAAGCTGAGTATTAATCTAGAGTAATTTAAGGTAAAGTCTTTAAAAGCTTTTGTTTTGATGGGTCACTTGATTAAAGAACAAATTGCAGGCAAATGGGGAATGTACACTAGTGTTTCCAGCTGTCAGGGGAGATAACTTCCTACTGCACAGTCAATTCCAGATACATATTTCAGTATACAGCACACTGGATTATAGGTGCTTGGCTATGTATTTCTTTCAGACAAGGCAAGCACAGTATTGTAAAAAAGCATAGAGATAGTGGACTGAATGACTGGCTGTGTTATTCTTCCTTTAGAAAGTACTTTGTGGACTTACTCTCTCAGGAGGCTACTTGAAATTTTTGTACAGCAATGAAACCATGAACTGAAGAGCTCAGGTAAAAGCTTTACAAATCTTAACTTCTTGCAGGGATTGGGAGTAATACATTTCACAACAAACAGCCACTCATTTCATTTAGATAAAGGTAAAGTTTAAAATATTTAAATTGTTTATGTTTAAAATGTAAATGTTTAAAATGCTATGAAATTCAAGGTACCAAGGCAGAACTGAGACTAGTTGTAATTATCTCTTGAGTGCTACTGCTGCCTAACTCATGGTGTCAAAACAGTTCTTGTGTATGAGACAGTTTTCTGGCAGACTGTCAGAATTGAGTAAGCGTAATGACAGCAGGACAATTATGAGAAATTTTGAGTAACAAAACTTGAGAGAAGTGATCATGTTCCAGCAGAGAAAAGAACTTGAGTCTGTCGACATTTTTTTTTAAATTTGTAAGCATACAAAGGGGGCAGGGTTGTTCTTGCACCCTCTGTACCTCCCGTACTTGCTACACTTCTTGATTTGCAAAGCTTGCTGAGCCAGTTTTCACCCTGTGAGTGCCTTCAGGGTGGAGTGAATAAAGCTTGCATGACTATTCGTATTAGGTTTGCAGAAGACTCATCCTTTGCCTCGAGATTGGGTGTGCAGAAGCCATTAAATGGCAAATAGCTCTTGCTTCCTCCAGTACTTGGTTTGCTCCACTCACTTCTGAATTGGATGTGTGAGGATAACTTCTTTCTAGGAGTATCTGCCAGTGTTGTCTGTAGAAACTCAGGAGCACTCCAGAACAGCTCGTTTAATGTGCTGGATATTGTAGTACTGAAACTTGATTTGTTGGGGTTTTATTGTTTGTTTTGTTTTTGTGTTTTTACCTGAGTGTCTTAGAAACAATAATGTGGAGCACAATTTTAAGCAATAGTGCTTAACTCTGGCAGCAAAAAGCCCATAACTGGTTATTAGCTGAGAACCTTGGATAATGCTATTTGTATTTCCTGTGATAGTACTCAGGAACTGGGTAATATTATATTACCTTTGTGCAAAGCATTATGTGGAAAGATGTAATCTTCTGTCTAAAGAGACTTAAATAAGAAACAGAGCCAAGGGGAAAGGATCAGTGCAGAGCACAATTGCGATGCTGGTTCATGTCATCTCAGGTTAAGTTAATTGCTCAATGAGAAAGCAGTTAAAAGAGAAATGGAAGAGACAGTGGGAAGGAATAAGTCTTGGAGGGCACTGGCAGTGAGTGAAATTGTGGTGATGCATCTGAGAAAGTGATTTAGAAATTTCTTCCATGTTAGAGAGGCCACCTTGATACAGAATGCCTTTCCTTCCTGCTCCCTTTAACTCGCTGAGTGTTGCAGGAGGTGGTACCACAGCTGCACACCAAGATTAGGTAGTTTGTTATTTCCTATTTTCCCTGGTTTGGGATTATCTTTTGCTTGTTGCTTCATTAAGAATATACATGTGGATGCTACTGCATATATTAGCTTTGGACAGCCATGTCTGGTTTTTAACACTTCTTTAAATGTGAACTTGGATTATCCCCTGTAATTGTCTTTCTCCAATGCTTGGGAGAGGCATCCTTTAAATATGGGTGCACAGACACATGTGGTCTCCTATGCCTTCACAGAATAAAGGGTTTATACACTATTTCATTTATATTTTTTCCCAAGTATCGTAATTTCTAGTGCCTCTGTCCATAGATGTCTACTTCTGTGTAATCCATCTTGTTCATTAGAATACAATTTTCTCTTAGCATGCTCTTTAAAATATGCAGAAAACTAATAGTTTTCTTTTCCAATCTTGCCTAAAAGCTGCGCTTCTAACTAATCAGAGATGAAAGTGTGAGGTTATGCCTGCAATAATGTTGATGACTTTCTTCATCCCCTCCACTGTGTTTATATTTCTCTAGAGTTTGGCACAACTGACTCCTTGTGTTTTACAACTGGTACCAGCTTCTGTTGGCACTAGAGCATTTTCAGGAACTACTTTTCCCATGGGCCAGTATCTTCAGAAAAATTTCACTGAAGAAAATTATTGTGGGATGAGGTCCTTGTTTGTTTTCCTTGTGTGATGGCCTCTCTTCACATTCCCACCCCTTTCACACTGCTGCATTCCTGTCTCTGAATGCTGATCACTTGTTGGGATCTTTGGCTCAGCAGAAAGGAAATATTGAAATGTCTTTTCAGTTCTGACTGCAGAGTCTAAGAGCCAAGCACATGTGTATGCATGTCCCTTGCTGGAATAGCTTTTGAGACTCCTGCCCAATTTCTCTTGACTTTTGACAGAGGAAACGCATTTCCAAAATCTTCATAAAACTTGGTCAGGCAAGACCAGGGTTCTAACACCTGTACCAGCTTCTGGTTCACTGTATGAACTGCCCAAGCCCAGTGTGGAGCTGTTAGGTGCTGCAGGGGGAACAGTGCCAGGAAAGGGAGAAACAACTCTGCTCTCAATCACAAGGTGTCCAGAAGCATCTGTGTGGCCCTGCTTAGGCACCCTCTCTGTTAGACTCTGTTTGTGGATTATTTTTCTTTCCAACCCCACTTTCCAGGGGGCAGAGGGGGAGGTGAGCTTGAGTTTGTTTAAAGCTTAGGAAGAGAAACTGTGATGAAGAAATTTTTTGTTGTAATAGTCATAATCTCTTAAACCATGCTTTGGAGCTGCTCAGGATTTTTGGCTTGGTTTTTAAGAAAACTATTTAATGTTTGCAGTACTTTACCCCAAAGAAGGTACTAGGTGGAGGAGGGTAAGGACAGTGACTAGCAAACTATTTATAGTCAAGCAGTTGGAGGGGAGAAATCACTGGTTTAAATATTCTGGTTTTTAAAGTAAGATAATTCACTTAAGCTTCAAATGTTCTTCTGAGGCTAAGCATCATCCTCTCACATTCCATATTCCAATGCACACTTAAAACCAGCAAAGCTTCAAAATCAAATTAGCCTGAAGTGTTTTTTGTTGGCACAGCAGCTTTCCTGTCCTTTCTGTGGAACAGGAATGCATTAATTCAGTACAAATTATTTTTCATCTTGCAACAAGGCAGCTGTTAAACAATTTTTTAAAAAATCGGTTTTGTAGAACTGACTTGCAGTCATCCTACAAATAATAGGGAAGACTTCATCTCACAGAGAAATTGGTGCTTGCTCACCTGTTGATGGGATGATACAACAAAGCTGGTATGAGGTGTTTGTTTCTAACAGAAACTGTTCTGTTCCCTCCACTTCATGGAGGCATCTGAAAACTCAAATATTGCTCATCTCTACATGGAGAAAGCAGGTTTCCACTTAAAAGGAGAATGCTATCTTTGACAATGAAGCAACTTTTGAACATCATAATTCAGGCTCTGGAGCATTTGAAATGTGTATAATGTAGTCTGGGGGTCATGTGGGCAATTAATTGGCGCACTTAGCATTTTCCATGTGTTGTGTTACTGTACCTCCATGTCAGGATGGGTCTTGTTTAAGAAACTCTCATTTTTGCTCTGAAGTCTTGATGCAAACTGATAAGGCAAGTAAAAAGTGCAATGCTTATTCCCAGATTTCCTTATTTTTTGTTCTGTTCTTGATTATTTATTCTACCCTTCAGTCTTCAGTGGAAAATACCTTTTTAAAAATTTGCTTCGTAAATAATGGGGTAGAATTGTAAATAATCTTACAGTCCTGTAGCCTCGTGTTGAAGAGGAGCAAATTGATGGAAAGCAGGAGATACCATAGTGAACTGTTTACAGTTGTCTGAAAAAAGACAGTATATGCAACTTAGATTAGCCTCCCTTTATAAATGTGATGGGGTTTTTTGGTCTTTCTATGGACTTCCTTGGACAGGATGCTTCCTGCTCTCTATTGCAGCATTTCTAAAATCCTTCAGACTGCAGCTATGGGATGTGGGGCTCCGTTCTGCCTCTTGACAAAACACGGCTGGTAGATTCTAACCAGATTCTCAAAATGCTTCTGTGCAACAGCACAGAACTTGTGTTATAACTTCCAATAGGCAAGGTTTAAACAAGGTGTCATTTATGAATTTTGTTGAAGTGGTACGATACTTATTCGGGTTTGGGATTTACTTGGTCAAAAAGCATGTGGTATATCCCTCTATTTCTGGAGCATTTAGTTGATAATTTGCCTCTTCTCCTGCCCTAAATCTTCCCCTGAAGATTAAAGAGGATGTTAATTAAAGAGGACAGGACTCCAGTCTCTTCCACATGCAGAGGTGTATCTGTCAAGCATACATATTTCATGGACATATTAAATACATGTCCTTATTATGGGGTCTCATGTCCCCAGACACTTCCTGGAGTGACCTTATACTTCGGCAGGTGGCAGTAACTACAGGCCAAGGCAGAGCAGCAGGAAGATGGATTAAATCTTCCCCTAAGAAGCAACATACAAGGACAACATGAAAGTGTGTTGCTCTAGCAGGAAGCCAATTAGAAATCTGTTTGGTGATGATTGACTTAACTCCAGCATAAAGATTTAAATCTTGACAAGAACAGTCCAGCATTTCCTTATGGAGCCTCTCAAGTTGAAGATATGGGGAATATTATTTTAACATTAATATCTGAACCATACAGTAAGTGATTACAATGAATGAGTTTTCTTTATTCCTTCTTTGGTTTTGCTGCCTGTCGTGTACATTGACAAAATAGGAAATAACTTGTGCTGTATCTCTTAGATCACCGATTTTCAGATCCAGAAAGGGTGAACTACAAATTTGAAAGTGGGCCTTGGTAAGTACTTCCTCCCTCGTCTTGTTGCGCATGTTTTAAGCCCCATCACTTTTTGTTTAAGGTTACTGTTTAGATCAGCTGTACTTCTCTCTTCCTAATTTGCTGGTAGTTGTTACTGTTATATTTATGTACCTTCCCACTACTGTGGGAATCGATTAGATTGTTCAAGTGGGAAAGGAAACAGACAGTATATGATCAGATGCAAGTCTGTGTTCTTGTTAGTCTTCAGTGTTGCCTATTAGCTGCTGAGAGTTCTGTGTTCTACTAGTAAGTACTTATAATGGGCACTAAGTGTGTTGTGACAGGGAATGTAAGCAGTGTTTCAGAAATAACCCTATCAGTTACTAACTCTTGCACTCTTCCTGCAATTTACTACACAGCTACTGCGTATACATAATTTTTTCTAATACAGAAGAAACACTTTATAAAGATATTGTGCCAGAAATACTGTGCTACCACTCTGTTGTTTATGATGATTCTTATCTAATGGTGATTCTTATTCCCAAATATGTTTTAAACATAAAGATTTATTTGCTTTTGATGCCTGCTTTGTTGCTTGGATGGTTGTGTTTTTTTTTAATGTAACTGTATTATTTCTGTGTGTAAATACAGTTTTTTTTCTCAGTGGTTTTCTCAATGATTTCTCTCCAATATCACATGATACTGGTGTTAAAAACTGACCTTATTTATGTTCCCATCTTGTACAAACACTTCCCTCTTTCAGATTACGGATCTGTCATAATGGTAGATGACGCTTATACTTTTGAGTCAAAAAAAGTAAGAAAAAATGCAGCATTGGCAGAAAGTATCCAGAGAGATTAGCTCAAGGGCTATGTTCAGCCTTGTTTGTTCTAAGCTTTTTCCTTTTCACTAACAAAACTCTGGGATGAAGTGGAAGAGTCACATTTTATTTGAGAGAACGAGAAGTACAGAACTAGGAGGCAAGGGGGAACAGTTTGAGACAGACAGCTACAGAAAGGCCATCTGAGAAATTGAAATGTGAGTGAGAAACATAACCCTCCAGGCATACCATTCCCTTTCGTATGAGGGAGTCCTCTACTACTGAACAGCTCTTCACCTATTTAATACACCACTTAAACTCTTCCGTGCAAAAAAGCTGTTCCTTCAATAGCCAGAAAGGCAGGCCTGGGTAGCTGTGAGCATTTTGTTGCACTTGACATTTTCAAGAACTGAGAAAACAAAAGAGACTGCAGTAATGACCAATTAAACCTGGCTTTCTGTGGCTAAGCTATTCCCATGCTAAGCAGCCAATGTAGCCTTTAGCTATATTAGTCTCTAGGAGCACAGTGATGACCTGAACCAGCAATGTTAAAGCTTGACTCTTCAGGCCAAAGTCCTGTGCGTGCACAGTACAGTCCTGAACAGATTTGGACTTGGCTTGTGACTGGTTCTTATACACTGTCACAGTACAAATGATAAGCACTAATCTGTTGCATCTAATTGTTCTACTTCAGTTTCTACCTAGCTAGATTAGAACAGCAAGTACTTGATTTTTATACCAGTAATCCTCTTCAGATAACAGAGAAGCACAAATGATGTCAGGAGAGGGAAGTAAATTTGGAATATGATTAAAGTGATGATAGCTCAAAGAGCAAATGCAGTAAAGCAGGAAAGAGGAATTTGGAAAGCGGCAACTTAAAAAAGTAGACTTTGCCTTGGAGAGACTTGTACAGTGGCTTTCAATTGTTGGTGGCACTTGGGCCTCACTGCCTTGGCATTGCCATTCAGCAGACAATAGAGCAGGGACAGAAAGCCTGTTCCCAGAGTACAAATGACAAGCAGACAGGTTGGTGTGTGGCAGATATTAGAGGCAGATGTCTCTGCATTATTACTTCTTTCTGTACCTGCAGCAGCAAGATGGAACTTGTGGATGACAATGCTGTTATTCGAGCAAGAGGATTGCCATGGCAGTCATCTGACCAGGACATAGCAAGATTCTTCAAAGGTCTAAATATTGCCAAGTTAGTAGCTATGAATTTACTTGTACATTTGTAGCTCTTCAGCTGCATAAGTCATGGAGTTTCATCTCTTGATTTAAATCTTGCAGAGGAGGTGCTGCACTCTGTCTCAATGCCCAAGGTAGGAGGAATGGGGAGGCTCTTGTGAGGTTTGTAAGTGAAGAGCATCGAGATCTAGCACTACAAAGGCACAAGCATCACATGGGGAACCGATACATAGAGGTGGGTGACGTGATGGGCTTTGAAATCTTCTTCTCAAAAGGAATCCAAATTACATGCCAATCACATGTTCCTTTCTTTCTTTTAGGTGTACAAAGCAACAGGTGAAGACTTCCTTAAAATTGCAGGAGGTAATTTTCAGGGGATGAAAAGGGGTGGTTTGTTCCATCAGCATCTCTAACTTTTGGCTGCAAACCTCTCCTGTTGAATGTGGCCCTTTTTTTTCTGTCTTTGAACAAGTAGTTGGCTGGTGTATTGATTACTATATGTTCTAGCAGCAGTCCAAGATATGTTCCATGATTTATCTGTCTGCCTCTCCTTCCACGTTCTTGCCATTTTCAAGCAGCCTGTCAATCAGGATTTGATTGGGCAAAGTGATCTTGTATATGAACTTAATTTGTTAGGTCGTCTTCATGGTAGTGGGAATCTAAATGTTATTGATTGCTGAAAAAATGAAACCAGAGTAGTTTTTCAAAACAATGTAACTGCTGTTGCTGTGGAGGCTTAAACACATAAAACAAATCACAGATATCACAATGTAAATACAAGGCATTTATGGAACTGATTTTCTTCAAATCAAATCTTTGCCTCAGACTTAATGGGGAGGATTTAGGGGGAATGCTTATTTAGGGGGATCTTGAAATATTTGCTGGTAATTGAAAGGCTGCAAAATTTGCTATTCAAACGCTCTTGATCTCTTTTCCTCCATTCATGTCTGCAAGCATACAAAATTTGAATTAAGAACCAATAAGCTGTTTTCTCTGCACTACTTTAAGGTCCTCGGTGCTTCCAGACAGAGATTTGGGCCAAGGTTTGTAATTGGCTAACTGTATATCTGAGGTTGAGGCTTCAGAGTGGAAGAGGTTAAGCTGTCAGCATAGCTGATAGGTTTGGTAGTAGTTATACCATTCATTCCACAGTGACATTCATGAAGAATGGTGTGTGTCTGGTACAACCAAACTTTGCAGAATAAGAGAGCTGTAAGTGAAAGGACTATATTAAGATAGGAATTTGGTTAGGAGCTACCTTTGAATAAGGTAGTGTTATGAGCATCACTGGTCTTCTAAAGACACTGAAAGTAGAATTGGCATACTTTGGCAGTTCTGTTACGATAGGAGGAAATCCCTGAGCTGTTTTCAACAGGCTCTTCCAACTTTTTTTTTCCCCAGCACAACGATCTGGGTACTTGGTTGCCATATATTACGGCTCCAGAGTATGCCAGAGGTGTTCTGTAGTTAGACAAGGGGCAGAGTAGCACAGGTCCTGCTCACAGAAACATCGACAGATTGTGATTTCCTTGGGCTTTGAACACTGCAAGTATTTCCTATTTTTCCTTTGGATAAAGATTAATCTCCTCTAAATGATGGAGTAACATTATAATAGTTTAATGGGAGGCATCCTGTACAATATATCTAGTTCATCAGAGTCATCTTTCCTGACTTCAGAAGCAAATATTGTTCTACCTGCTCAAAAACTGCCTGCAGAAGGGATTTAGCTATGCTCATGATTTTATATAGTTGCCTAGACTGAAGTGCCTCTGTACTTTTTCTTGTTAAAGGTACTTCCAATGAGGTTGCACAGTTCTTGTCGAAAGAAAACCAGGTGATTGTCAGGATGCGAGGTCTTCCTTTCAATGTAACGACAGAAGAAGTGCTGACTTTCTTTGGCCAGCACTGCCCTGTAACAGGAGGAAAGGAGGGAGTCCTGTTTGTCACTTACCCTGACAGCAGGCCAACAGGGGATGCCTTTGTCTTGTTTGCTTGTGAGGAATATGCACAAAATGCACTGAAGAAGCACAAGGATTTGCTGGGGAAAAGGTACATTGAACTCTTTCGGAGCACTGCAGCAGAAGTTCAGCAGGTAGGTGCAAACCTTTCAAATGTTGGCTTTTTGCAGTCCAGACTTCTATCCTGCCAGTAGAGGAAACAAATAATACTTAGCCTTTATTTGAAAGCTTCTTTTATCTTAGTCTTAACTCTTGCTGGAATGAGTATTGTCTGAATTTTTGTGAGACTTTGCTCCCTTGAAATGTAAGATCTTATGGTATAGGGTGTTCTCAATTGTATAGAAACCTTTGGGGTTTTGTCTTCCAATACCTTTGTAAAATGTGGATGTGGGTCTAGTGCTTTACACTACATATTCTGAATTTGACTAAGTCGAATGGTGATCTATTCAGAAGGAGTAATTAGCATCAAATCTTGAGCTAAAAGATTTATCTTTAGTCATTGACACAAAAAAGCAAAGCCTTTTGTCCTCTCCAGTGTATCTGAAGAATTCTACAAATTGTCTTTAAGGGCAGATCTCTGCCATCTTCTGCAAGCACAGGCTACTTAGCAGAGGGTGGCAGGACTTTGAAACTGAAGAGTCTGGCTTAACAGGGCTTGGTGGACCAGGAAGGCTGTCAGGGAAAGGAAGGAGAGCTGAGTGGACTGTTGAAGTATCAAAAAAAGATTTGTAGAGCTTCGGTTGAGGTAAATAATTTCCAGACATTATTCTAAAAGGTATCATATATGATGCAAATCACAGCCATGTCATTATATCCAAGAAATTATGCAGCTCTGTTTTCCCCAATATGTAGAGATTTCAGTTCCTCATTTAAAAGGTGGCATTAGTGATGAAAAGGCAGAGCTGCAGTGCTCACTCATCATTGCATTTTTCTCAAGTACTCTCATATGTTTCTTTGTTTAGTAAAACCTTCTGATAGCTGTATAAATGCGAATAAATCTTAACCTTGCTCAGAGAGAGTTCAGAAGTAGTAATTGAATATTCAGGGAACTTTTCACCAGACAGGATTTTTGCTGTTAGAATTATTAACAAGAAGTCCCAAAGTGTAAGTGTCACAGGTACTGTGACTTGGTAACGCTCCTCATGTTTCTTGAATGGAGTATGGCAGGCACAGTTAGGAATGTGTGGTAGCGAAATGTGCTTCTAGTTCCTAAACTCTACTAAAGCTTTGCAGAGGGTAGATTTTTGGGTAGAAGTGTCATTGTGACTCTGTAGATGGTGGTAGAATGTTGTAGGATAGTTTCACAATAAAAATACAGTAAATTTAAAGTTTTCATGTTCTAAGATCTCTGTTGAGACTTGCATGAACTATTCAAGTAAATTTCCTGAAATGAAATTGTTTTTCAAGAGAAAATGACCAATTTTTTTTTAAAGCACTAGCATGACCATTTATTGTAGAATGACTATAGAAGTGTATTAGATTCTGAGCTTAAACCACAGCACAGTGCTTTGAATTCAGATGTTTTACAGGTAATATTTGTATCTAGCTCATTTGTTTCTTAAAATACTACCCAGAGTGAAAACAGGTGGCATTGGGGTTACATTTACTCCTAAGCTGAAGAATGAGTCAGGAGGCTTCTGTAATCTGTTTTTGTTTTGCACAGGTGCTGAACAGGTACTCTTCCACACCTCTCATTCCTCTCCCAACACCTACACCTCCAATTCTTCCAGTGTTACCTCAACAATTTGTGCCTCCCACCAATATCAGAGACTGCATACGTTTGCGTGGTCTTCCCTATGCTGCTACTATAGAGGACATTCTGGAATTCCTGGGGGAGTTTTCTACAGATATTCGGACCCATGGAGTTCACATGGTACTAAATCACCAGGTTGGTAGGCAAAGCGTTTCTCGCCACTCTGCCAAAGGCTTGTGTATATGAATACAGTCCTGATGACGTTATCGATAGGGAAGCACCTTTGGGATTAGCACTAATGGTATTAATGGGCCTCTAGCTCTCTTCTAAAAGTATACTGGCAATAGATGGCTTGAATCCTGCTGTGCCAGTTGCTGCGTTTACTGTAGAGTGGTTTATTTCACTCAGACCCACCCATGTGCTGAAAGTTAAGCCATAGACTTGGAGGGATTGATGCTCCCAGAACAGCAGCCATGATCCTGACCTGTAGGAGGCTTGAACTGAAGGGTCTTGCTCAACAGCACACATGATTCCTCTTGTACCTTGTGAGGAGTGCCATCTAAACACGAGTGTGGGCAATGTTAGCTGTCAGAGGAATGGTTTGTCCCTGTCTTGCTGAGCAATGTTCCGCAAGCATATTTGAGGACAAATGTAACTGCACCCTTCTAGAGACAGGAATTCCTAAGTCAAAAGTCAGAAACTGAACTTTGGGTTTCCTGTGTTGTTGCTTTCTTTAAACAGTCATAGCTAAGCACCAAGATTAACAGCTCATTGATGTGTATAAAGTGTTACATCTTTGCCATTGTTTTCTGGAAGCAGTTTCTATCAAAATCTTTAAGACAAAGCATAGTGCTTTCTTGTGATCTTCCTATTCTTGTGACTTCAGAGGGAGGAGTCCTTTAACCCTATGGAGATGCTATGAGTGGTTCAATAGAACAAACTGATTATTGCTCTATAAAAATGATAGTTCTAAAATCGTTTCAGCTTAGACTTAATGTCAATCAAAACTAAAAAATACTTTCTGGTCCTGAAGTAGGACTTCTGTGTTTCAGGAATATGGGGATGGAGAAGGGACTGTAGTTATTCAGTACGTGTCTGTCTAAAGACATTCCTGTGTCTGTGGGGACTTGACCTAGACAAAGCTAAAAAGCTGTAATGAATGTGCAGTGCTGGGAGAGACTAAGAAAAGTACAGCTATTAAAGCACAAGTAATGATTTACAGTAGTAAATCAGTAGCCCTCGACAGCACTAATGAAAGAAACTGGATGAAGAAATTGGTGTGCATATAACCCTAAGGGCTGTCTGCCACCCTTGCCCTGCGCAAAGCTATCAGACTTTTTTTCTCCCCAAATACTGCTTTTGCCTGACTACTAGATTTTTATCTTTCTCCCTGTTCCCAGGTTTCAACTCTCTAATCATGAATTACTGTGTAAAGGATGTTGATAAAGTTATTGTCCCTCCAAAACAAGAAGAACTGTCCCAGAACTTAAGTTAGAGACAGCTTCAGCTCTTTCTCTAGTTTTGGCTACTTCAAATCAGCAGCTGCATGTGACTAAAAGAACTCCTTCCAGTGGCGTATCCCACTCATTTGCAGATATGAATATGTCTCTCTTTTTTTTTTTCTGCAAGCTCATACCAAATGTTAGGCTAGTTAGTACTCTACTAAACATCTCAGCCTATGTTGGTCTTTGAAAAACAAAATTTAAAACAATTTTTTTAGCAATGAGCATTGACTGCATTTATGCTTGAATTTTAAAAATCCCAGGTGATAAATGGGAACTAGATTTTCTAATTCTGCATTTGTAGTAAATTTGTAAGGGCGGGTCTCAAAGCACCAAAGTACTACTGAATTAGTCTCTCTTAAAGGTGTAAATTTTTTTTTTCTTTTTGGATATAGAAGTAACAAGCTGCAATGCAGCTTAATCAAAACGCATGAATAAGTACAATGAAGTTATCACAAGTGGGAAGAACTTTGGGGAGGAGAGCTTAAACATGCTGATGAGTGCTCAGGGAGACTGATTGTACATGACTTTGGAGATGAATGTATTTATGACTGAAGAGACTACTTATAACATCAAAAATTATTGCTATGCTGCTCCTTCATGGAATCTACAGAAACATTTTTTGTCTGCCTTGTTTGTAGGGGCGTCCATCAGGAGATGCTTTCATTCAGATGAAATCTGCAGATCGAGCTTTCCTGGCTGCACAGAAGTGTCATAAGAAGACTATGAAGGACAGATATGTTGAAGTCTTTCAATGCTCTGCTGAAGAGATGAACTTTGTATTAATGGGGGGCACTTTAAATCGAAATGGCTTGTCCCCACCACCATGTAAGTTACCATGTAAGTTTTGCTTGGGTCTTGCCACTACGCTCTACACTGTGTGCGGGTAGGTATTGGAGCTGCTTTGCTGACTCTGATCCTGGTTCTTGGAAAGCATTGTCAAATAGGGGTGTTAAAATAAGGTCTTTTGTCTTAAATCATCACTAGCTTGCAATTATTATTTTTCCCTTTGGTGGTGAATTCTTATGACTGAAGAACTACTTTTGCTTTTCTAGTGGCAAATTTTCCCTCCCCCTCCCTGAAACTTTAATTGGTTGGGGTAAGTGATGATTCTGAAAAGTAATTTCTAAGCCCTGCCTAGACCTTAAAGAACTGTTTTGCATTTAAACTGATTTGTACTTACATTTTTTCATCACAGTAAACATTTCAATTAAAAGACCTTCCCTTTTCACTTCCAAAACTTAATTTGAGAAACCATAGGTTATGCTCCCCTTTGAGACTTAATCACATGTTCTGCCTTTTGAACTGCAACTGACTGAGCTCTTCCTTTGCTTTTTGTTGTTCATATGAATGGAGGTTGGCTTTGTGGGAGTGAAATACATATGGGTTCTGCCTCAACGGATTGCAGATTTAAAAGGAAATCTGTATTTCCTTTTAAATTTTGATTCTCAAAGCTACTAGGATGAACAGTGACTTTTACACAACTTATGTGGGAAAGGCTTTAAGGGCGTAATTTACTACTGATTTACTAAGCATCTGTGACACAAATCTGAGCCTATGGGAAAAATAATACTTTGCTTCCAAAATCATAAATGACAAGGCAGTAAAGTAGTAGCTTTCTCTGTATCTCTATGCAAGTGTATTTTTTTGGTGGGGTACTTTTTAAGAAATGTCCTCTACATGCTAGTCAGAGCTGCCAGTACAGCAGATAACTTCCTGGGAGTAGTTTCTTTTGAGTGCAAGTAGACCTTCAGCTAATCCTTGTGACAGTGTTTTGGTTTTTTTTTTCAATGAAAGTATCTTGAGCAGGTGTCAGCAGTAGATAATCCTATGTGTGACAGTCCCTGCAGTTCCAGATGGGTTGGAACCTTCTGAGAGCTCCTAGGACAGGTTCTTGGTCTGGAGTCACAAACTTTGGAAACAGACAGGTGTCAGTGTTCCCATTTCCAATTACAAATACCTGTGATGCATTCCTCAGATAAGGCCTTTTGGGCCTATCATTCCACATTTTACAATACCGTGAGATGCTGGCTGTAACTCTGAAAAGCAAAATTAAAGGCTGACTTTATCTAGAGCTTTATATTCACTTATTTGGCAGTGGGGAGGAGAAGAGGAAGGCAAAGAAGTGGGTGAACTCTCATCAGTGAGAATTCATTTAGGGCCTAACATCTTTTCAAAACAGCACTAAGTGCACTTTTGGCTTGTTCTTTTTTTAAATTTAGTGTTAACACTTCAAGCTGTAAAGCCATGAGTTTTCTTACTCTGCTGTTGATTAATTAATGTATAAGCAATACCAGGATGAAAGTCTTCTCTCTTTTGTTGAATGTTAACTTCCATGATAAAGATCTGTTTTTCTTCTGTGGAGAAGTCTCGTAGTTCTTGAAGGCAGACTTCATTAAAATCTGAGCCTAGACAAGTAAAAACTGACCTGTATATCAGAAAGAGACCCTATTCCCTGCAATGAAAAAAGCAAGAGGTGGCTTTTTGTGTATTTTTTGCCTTACTGTTGACTGGAGGCTGGGCGCAACACTTTATAGTCACACTCACATTGGTGGCTTGCGTTTATTTTCTGTGGTGAGCAAGGATGAGAAGATTGTGAAGGTTCTTGATGTATTGTGGAGTTGTGTACATATGGTCCTGATTAGCTCTGTGATTTCAGAGGTCCTAATCTATTTCCCATTTGCTCCCTGCAGGCCTTTCACCCCCTGCCTACTCCTTTCCTGCTCCTGCTGCAGTTGTGCCAACAGAAGCTGCTCTGTATCAGCCATCCATGCTTCTGAACCCACGAACACTCCAGCCCTCCACAGCCTACTACCCTGCTGGGGCTCAGCTCTTCATGAACTACACAGCATATTATCCCAGGTAAAGCAGACGAGAACCCAAGCCGCAACGAAGAAGTCTTTTTTTTCCTTATTCTCTCCAGCAAATGCACAAAGCTCACAAAAGAACTGCTAAGGACTTGTGGTGATATTGTCTGCTCTGCTAAGGACTTGTGGTGCCAAGAACAGCTTGTTCAGTATCTTGTTCAGGGAGAAAAATTCAGGATAACTAGGAATTTTCCAAGTTTTAGAGTATTGCAGGTAGCAATGTTTGGGGGGCGGGGGGTTGTGTTAGTGTGTTTGGTTTTGTTTTTTTGCCTTGGGACTCATTTAAATGGGATATTTTTATTTTTGTTTCACCCAACATTCCTCTTAAACTTACTAGTTTGCTTTGTTATGCCCTCAGTGGGAATTGATGTGTGCAGTACTCCTTCCCATGTCCATAAAGAAGCCCTTGGCCCCTCTTTAGAATGGGTGGACTGGGGACTGCCTTAACTTCTGAAATACTGCCTCTTTGTTTTTGTAACAAAGTAACTTTTGACTTTATGATGAAAACTGTTTACTTCTATGAATATGTATTGTACTGAATGCATATGTAAAGCATATAGAGGCATATATTCTTCTTGTCCTCATAAGCACCTCTCACAAAGGGCTTTTGATTCTTCTGGATATATTAGCTATCTGCTACAGAACAAAATCTCTGGATACCTGTTACCCTCTGCAGTCAAGAGGCCTTGGAAGCAGCCATTTTTCCTTTAAGCCATAAACCATTTCTCATCTGCTAGGAAATCTGCTAAATAACTCAAGTTTATCTTTGCAGCAGGGACCAAATAGCTACTTAGGAAGTTGTTAAGCAATATGAGCTCTTCAATACCTGTAAGATAACAAAGGTTTTCTTATTACTTTACCTATATGTCTGTGAACTGACTGTTGTGGTTTTTTTATTAAAATGTTTCCTTCACTAATGGATTTTCTATAGTACCTTCAATATCTGATTTATGGTTATGATAATATTATCAAATTCAGCCTTGTTAATGTAAGATTAAGAAAAATAAAATTCCAATCTTGCACTGGCAATATAAAACAAGGTTCTCAATAACAGTTCTATATTTCATGAAAACATAGCAGGCGTGATAGTCTGTGGTTACTGACATGTTTTACTTAAGATAAGAATAGACTGGCCACTGCAGGCTGAATGTCAAGCCCTGGTGATTGCTCACTGAGTGAGATTGCACATGTGTTCCATCACTGGCTGCCTGGGCTGTGGGCATGTATGTTGGTCACAGACTGATTAATCCCAAGTCCCAGAATACTCTTTTTATATTCTTGTACAACTGGCAGTTGTTCACTGTTTTTCGGAAAGCATTATTACGTAGCTTCTCTGCCAATTACAATTACTACCCTTTTAAACAAGGAAAATTTTCTGGAGTCAAATTGGCTTGTTTCTTTGCTATGAGATTTGGTGTTGAGGTCTTTTCCATCCAGAGTAGATGTTTGATCTACACATACAGATATACTCCAATAGACATAGTGATTCTTTGTAGCTGATGTTTTGGACATGTTTTGTTTTGAATTCTTACTGCTTTTCGGGCAAGTTCCTGTGCTTTGTCCAGAATGCAAAAAGATTGGGTCCGTTGGAAGTAGCAGTCAGAACTTCAGAACTTTCTGGTACTGAAGTTTTGTTCAAAAATTAAACTATGTGCAGCAAGAAAGTACAGAGGATACTCCTTTCTAAGTGTTCCATTTAAAAGTAAATCCAGGAAAAGCAATATAGAGCTGGTAATGATCAGACAATGATTCATAAATCTAACTGGTGAATATTTGTGGAAATCACCATCTTTGAGCTGCTGCCAAAAGCTTCTATAACTTATGTTTTGCAAGGTCAGGTTGCTTTATATTAGTCCAGCTCCATCTTCCACACAGAAATCGGCTTAAATGGTGGAAAGGAGGGAGATAATTGTTTGGTCTTCAGTACCTATCAGAGATGGATGCCTTCTAAGCTATTAAAATAGCTTGAGTGAACTGCTAATGAAAAGGAGGGGGAGCAAGTTATTCGGGATCTGTCAGTCTTTGATATCACTGTTCAGCTTGTAATTATATCTGGCAGCATGTTCTGACAATAAATCAGTGGTCTTCTCTGTCTAGTCCCAAGCCTTTAGGAAAGAACAGTAGGATTCATGGAAGGGAGGAGTTTTCCTTCATCTAATCCTAGGTGTACTAGGTGCTGCATGTACATTGGAAATAATAACTGCACTGCTTGGCAATTGCTAACATATCCTATAGAAACTTTTACTATATACAAACTTGAAAGCTATTGCTACAGGGTAAACAGTTTTAAAACAAAGTTGAATCTTATTGTATTTATTGAGTTCTAATGCTATTTTTATCACTTTTAAGTAGGGTATTTAAAATCTCAAAAGTGTCTTTCAAAATCCATATATGTAGTAATACATTTATGCTTTTTACTTTTTAAAATGTATTTTAAATAGCATAGTGGAAAGAGGAGTTTCTTAATTATAGGACTCATAGCCAAAATATGATATGGAAACTGAAACCTGGTGAGGTTCAAACAAACTAAATAAATTCCATGGCAGGAAATTCACTGAGTTAGTGAATACACAGAAGCCACACCTGGCTCAGGAAGTCCTTGAACGTGAAATAACTCAGAGTGTTCTTGTGTTCTGTGTCCTATGGTAAATTCTTGTGCTATTGAACCAAGGTGGGTAAGTAAACTTGTTTATTCACACCTTTGTGGGGCTTGTCTTGAGACATACAGGTACTGCTTGAGAGTGTAGGTTGTCACAATGTGTTTGTCAAATAGTGGCTAAGTTGGGGTTTATCTCCTTGTTGTGCCGTGTTTACAGTTCTCTCCACTGGAGTGGTTTGAGTTAAAAGGTCTTTTTATGTGATGAAGGTATGATTCTGACACTTACTGCACAAGGAAATATAGAGCAATGTCTTAATGTTCTCATCTGTCTGCTTATGTCTCTTCTTGCTCTGGATAAGGTATGGGTTTTCTCATTATGCACTAATAACCTTGTAGAAGTATATACATGTGCAACATACATATAGCATTAATATTTATGTATGCATACATGCAGAAATATGTATGTATAAAAGTAAAATGACCAATATGAGCAATAATCAAGGTTAGAAGAAAGTCTCACTTGTTCTCTGTGATGGACAGTTCTCAGTAATGATCATCGCGAGAAACAAGTCTTTTCTCACCTTGATTATTGCTCAGATTCTTATTGAAGCACAATTAAGTTACAGGGATTTTAAAACTGGCAAACCTAGGTACAGGTGGGTGATAGCATTCAGAGATGCCGCCAGCTGCTTTGTTTATATATCTGTGTCTGGCTAACCAGCATCACTTGACAGAACTGGGTTAGGAAACAACCATATGTGTATTTAGCCTGGGAGCTCTGTCACAGATGGAGAAACAGCAGCAGCCAGAAACAAAACATCTTTAAGTTGTACTAACAGCATCACATCAACACTCTGGACCACAGCTCTTAAAATCTTGGGATTTTATTATTATTTTTATGCTAAGTATGTCAGCTTGGATTGCATGAAATCACATCTGCAGTGATGGGCTCACTGGATATAAAAGCCACTTGGTGGCTTTTAGTTGCTGTCCAGCAAATGGAGTTCAAATGTTTTAAATCAAATATCTGAACCTGGGACTCTTCATTATGTGTCTTTTTTCTGTTGAGCTGCTCTCCATCATGAACTTGTCAAAGTAACCTTAACTCTTTACTTAATGTCACCAGTTTGTCACCAGAATGATTGTTTGGGGGGACACTTCATGATTCACTTTCAAAATAAATGTAGCTTGCCAAGGACTAGAACAGCAGGGATGCCTTTAACTACTACTATATTTCATTAGAGGAGGAGTGCATTAGCAGGTAAGACTAATTGCTGCATGCCTCCATAGGCTGTCATTATCCCTTCATTTGTAGGTCTTAATTAGTAAAACTGCCATGGTATGTGAAGGCAGCAGAATGGTAATGCTCTGCTCAACAGCTATTTGGATATCAGGATAGTAAAATTATTTAAATAAAAAAACCAAACCAAACAAACCCCACCTTTCTTTGAAGCTGGTAAGCTTGCTAAAATGTTGTTGCTGGTAGCAGTGTCCAAGTTTTTACTCAGCCCACCATACAAAATGCTGCCGTGGAAACCCATGGGGTCTTCTTCCTTTTGTTTCCTTAATATACTCACTGACTTGATTTTCAGGTAGTAGCTCTTACTGTCATCTTCTGATTGTTCCTCTGCTAATTAGTAAAACATTTGGATTTGTATGAGGGATTAATTGTTACAGCAACATTGTGCAAGCTTGCTGCAGAGATCAGTTTGAGTATCGTTTTCCTTTTGCCTATTTACAACACGGCTCAGTGGTGGGAGGGAAGATCTGCCTGTTGTGCCTGAAGGCATCTGTGTCATCTGTGCAGGTGGCTTTTTTAAAACATTTGCAGGGATCTCAGGTTATTCATGGCACCAAGGTACATTGCTGGATGCTTCACTTTACTCAGAAGCAGCCTTCTACAGGGGTGTGTTGAAAGTCCCAGCACTACCCAGGGCAGACTATTGCAGTCTTCTGTGGCAGAGCTTCTGGATCCATTCCCCCTGCTTATTGTCATTGTGCTACCATGACCTTATCCAGCTGGGAAGTTGATTTCAGTAGGCAGACTGGGCAGCACTCAGGTTACCTGGTTAATTGTAGGAAGGCATCTGTGTTGAAGGAGCTTTGGGTGATTCCAGGGATAGAGCTGCATTGATCTTGGAATAAGACTTCTTAGAGCTGAAAGCTTTTCTTTTTCTTTTTAATTAAAAAAGTCTTCCTCGTTGAGAATATCATCTGTGATATTCCTCCATGATTATATAGTCATAGAGATCTAAATGTTTCTGTTTAGTTAACAAGTGGTCTGATGGTTTAGTGCTCCTGCTTCTGCTATTTGTCAAGTTATGCAGCCTCTCTTTAAATGTGGCTAAACCTTCTAATCTTGGAACAGAAAAATTATTCTGGCTATGTAAATACTTTTGCTAATAAAGTCTTGTTAGTTTTTGTGAACAAAGTACTGTGTTAAAACTTTCAACTTTGGTGCCTATGCCACAAAATTTACTATTAATTTTTGTATGAACCACTTCTAAAAAAGGTATATATTGAAGCTGCATTTCCTCATGGGCTGCTTTCCAGTAGTGAAAGTATAGGCATTATGCTGTAAGCTTGTATATATATGGACATTATAGTCATGTCCTGTAACCAGCACAAGGAGTATTTGAAAATCCCTACCAGTTTCTGAAAAGAAAAATTGCCTGTTCACTGAAGTCTGGGATTATCTGTCAATTTTTTTTGAGGTTTTTCTGAAGGCTACTTGGTAATGTGCACCATTTACTTTTTCTGTTCTTCCTGCTGGCTTCAGTCAGATGTTCTCATTTTGGGGTGCTGCAGAGATGCTCTGGGTCTGCTGAGCTTCCTAGGCTTACAAAAGAGGGGCAATAACTTAATCTTGCAACACTAATGGATGAGTCTGACAAGTTCTTTTTCACTGCTAGTGCTCCTCTGAGTATTAGAGTAAGGGATATGAAGTAAGACTAACCTGCAACCAGGGCCTGTTTTACAGTCCTGAAATTAGTAGAAGCTGCTAATCAGTAGCTTGATGAAAGGATATTGTCAGTATCTGTCACAAAGAAGAAAATAATTAATATGCTTCACAAACAAACTATCAGGATTACAGATTTTAAAATGTCAAAGGAAAAAATAGAAATAGAAAATCTGCAGGGAGAGAACTGAAACCTCTAGATGGTGTCTATGCACATATTTGTTCCTATGTGCAAATAGTGCTGGGTATGTTTGTGGTTCTCTTGATGGACCTGCTGGATACTTGGCAGAGATCTGAAAACCTTTTTGGTTATGTATGCTGACTGCTCTCAACTCACACCCACTTGTAATGTAAACCACAGCTTCCTTCTGGATATTGGTATCTGTTAAGCAAATGTATAATGGAAAAATTTGTTGGGAAATCAGAGACAGTGAACCTCAGTGTTTCCACATAATATTTTAGTGATGACTATTTGGGATCCCTTGGAGTGTGTAAATGCTGCATGAATGCCAACATCAATCTTTAGAATGTGTGAAAACTTGTTCTCGCACCCAAAACTGATTTCTGAAATTAAATTGTGTTTTGAGATTCTTTGGAGAATACAACAATCTCAGAAATATTGATTGGAAAAAATCCAATCTGCCTGTTGGTGAGATCCAAGAAGGATCAATTCATAAGGAAAAAAGGTTGCATTGGGAAATGCTTCATATCATATTTGATTTCAAGAACTAGATGGATATAAAAAGAGTTCAGGCTCTTGCACTGCATCATTATATAGTGGTATATACCTACTAAGAACAACCATAGAAATTCTGTCTGGCCTGATGTAAAACATGTGAGTATTTATTCCTGAGGTTTGTTTGATTAGAGAATATAGGCTGGAATACTCATCTTGTATGCCTGCCTAGACACTTTTCACTATGTTTTCATGTGTCTTCTGTTGACTTCTTTTCCATCTGGAGACATGACCACTCTAAGTCACTTGCTGCTGTTCTCTGGGAGGTTGTCACTCCTTAGATTGGGTGAACATAGAATTGGCTGGGAACAGTCCATATGTTATCTTCTCTTAGGGAGTAGGAGCAGGTAGCATCCTTAACCTTTGAGAAAACTGTGAAAGACCTGAAAAATAATCTCAAAGTTTCTAACATCTAGAGATTTAATATTTTGAGTGTAATAAAAGATTTTTCTTTATTACCCCTGAATAAATTATATTATTGTGGCATTAATATTACTTTAAAATAAGACAAGCCTGTCCCTTTGTGGCACTAACTTTTAATATCTGGCAGTTGCCAGTGACCACAAAAGATGCTGTGTAAAAACAGTCCATGAAACATAAGTAAATGGAAGCAAATACTGCCTTGCTGGCAGCTGTAGGGAGTTCTATCTCCAGATGTATTTTGCAGATACTGACCTGGAGCTTGCATCCAAACTGTGGATGGGCATATCTGCCATGGATTCATATCCTTATTCTATAGCTACATTTAAAAAAAAATGTTGGAGACAGAATGGGATGGCTATAAGTTCCAAAGCTGAATGGTGCACTGGTTGGGGAAGACTTACAACAGTAATGAAGCTGAAAATAAGCTGACCCCTGGGTCTTATGTTGGAGAATCTGAGTAGTACAAAGTTGTATTGACTGTGGTAGTAGGTTTTTTAAGGATTAGTATGACTACTAATGTAACAAAGGGCATGCAGGAAATGATTAGTGAGAAGTGTTGTTATAAGTTTGTTTGAAGATGCTACTCTACAGCATAGTCTTACCTACCGCTGTTTTTTCAACACAGTAGGCTCAAAATTGACAAAAATGATTACAAGTGTTGTCCTTAGCACCAGACTATCTCTGCTATCTAGTGGAACCACCAGTGAAGATGTTGTCACAAAGGTACCTGGGAACGCAGTTGTGGGGGTAAATGAGCATTAAAAGCACTTCCTATAGAAAAGGAAGAGCAACTATCTTTCTAGACATGGATAGCTGTTCCTTCTAGAAGCAGCAGTGTTAAACCTCAGCCAGTTTCATTTACTTCCTGAAACACCTTGGAGAGGTTTCTCTGAAGGGAGGCTATAAATATCTATACATTGTGTCCAGGAATGGCTGGTCTGCTGGATTTACTTGTTACCTGCTGTGATGAAACTATTCCCTTCCATATGCCGCTGCATAAAGATGGCTCAGGGCTTTGCAAATAATGGGAACTCGGTGAGGGCAAGACTGAAAAGTGGTGAGAACATATGCCTGGGGGCAAGTGTGCCAACTGGACTTGGAAACTACAGAGGCACTCAAGATGATGAGCTTTAATTTAGAGAGACAGAATACAGGCCAGCACTGTAGGACTCAGATGGAGGGAGGCCTCCTCCACAAGGCATCTTGCGACAGTAGCCTTTGGGCTAAACTTGGTCTTCATGAATACCAGCTTAGCTAAAGATTGAAACGCCGATGTAAGGACACCAAGAGAAGACTGATAGAGCCCAATAACATTTTTCTCATGATATTTTCATAGTCTTGAGCTGGGAGAACAGAAGTGGAGGTTGTCGGGGAGCTACCTCTCTAGTGTGGTTTGGAGAGATTATCCCAAGTCTAAGGAATAGAATTGAAATGGTGATGGAAATGATTAGGTGCTTGATGTCATGCTCAGGAAATAAAGCAAAATTATCGAGGTAGCTTTGAGCAAGCTCTTGGAGGAGTGATTTTCTAATATTTTTTTACTTTCATAAAATTATAAAGTAAGTAGGAGAAGCCAGTGACATCCTTTAGTATTAGGACAACTTCAGGGCTAAGTGGTCCATGCAAATCTATTTGGTAGCGAACTTTTGGGCATGTATGCCTGTGTAGAAGGCGTTTGTCTCCAGGGATACTCGCTTGAGATCAGTCAGTTGAGGTTGCCAGTCTGGAGACAGTGGTCTTCAACAAGATCCTGTGTGTACCCATGTGTTGTGCTGTTAGGGAAAGCTGATTTACCCCAGTGTTGTTTTCTGTTGTTGAATTGGCACATAATGCCATGGTGGTGGGAGCATTATGAATGCCTAATTCTGCAGCCTGAACTTTGATATCTGCCCAGCACATTAAGAAAGGCTACGTAGCCAGCTGCTGCTCTCTTCTGCACTAGTTTGGCTTCTCATTGCTTCTATCTTAACTTGTGTTTGTAGTACGCAGCAGAGGATGGACTTGTACACACAAATGATGCGACCAGGACAGTGTCCAAAGAATGGATTTGCATTTAAAGGCCCCAGCAGTTAGACTTCCTTAGTGAAGGTAAGGATAACAAACCCCAAGAGATAGGGTTTGGGGGTATCATAGTGTTTTATTCAGATAACCACCATACTCAACATAATTTGAAATTTGCTGCCCTGAGAAGGTGGCTACACTTCACTGTGTCCAGAATGTCACACCGCAATATGCAAAACCTTATGAAAGCCATAATGTAAAGGATTTTAACTACTCCAGTCATCTTAAGGGCTGCTGCTTTGCATGTTTCCCAGGGCTTCAAACGCATGCTCTTCAAGCTTTATTATCAGTACTGAGAGCCAGTTTTCTCTATGGAGCAAAGTGTGGAGATGATGCAGTAAGATGAGGGGTTGAATGAGCCACTTTCTTAGGTAACTTCCTAATCCAATGTCTAAGCTTCACACTGATGTAAAATTGCAGTAGTGAAGTAGTTTGTACAATGGCAGCTACTTTCTTGCTTTTGTGAGTTTTCTGATTAGGCCACTTCAGCCTTTCAAATTTGGTTTACTTGATCTTGCATATAGGAACAGTCAAAGGGTGAAGTCACCCAGAAAGCATTTGTGCAGAAAAATGCAAGCTGAACTGCAAAACAATGTATTCATTGATGGACCATGTGACTTACCATGTTGTAGTCTTGCAGGAAGATGTAGAAATGTATTTGCAAAAAATGCTTCTGTAATCTCTAGTCTTTGAAAAAATACATAGTCAAAGAAGTGATTAGATTTCTTTTATACCCCTTTCCTCTATTCCTTCTCCTCTGAAAAATAGCAACAAAACTCTGGTTTTTCTAATTCTTCTGTTTTTGTCACAGACAATTTAGCCCAGAGTGTAATCTACTTCTGGTCAAAATCTTTACCTGCAGGATCACTTCTTTGTCATCTGCTCCAAGTGTGCTACTTTTGCATGTGTAAAAGTGACCATCGCAGCTTGTTGTCTAACAAGCTGGCCTATAGCTGGTTTGATAAAGCTAAATCCCACCCCTGCACTGACAGAGCCATAATTAGCTGGTTACTAGACTTCTGGTCTAAACTATGCTAAATCATTTCCCATCCATTTATTGTGTTGCCATCCAGTGACTAGATCAGGAAGCTGATCCAGCTGGAAAAACTCATGGGGTTTGTCTTTGTCTGTTTTCAGCCAATTTACAGCTTAGCAGTGCTAGTACCTGCGTTGGCCCAGAGACAGGAAGGCAGAAGTGGCCAAAGCAGGCACTGAGAGATAGTAATGGCATTGCCGTGTTGGACTTGATTGAAAAGCTTCAGCTCCAAAGGTCATGTAATAGTGAATAAAATCTGGTATTCTCTTAGTGAAGCACTCTTAACTTTAGTAGAAATGTCATTTAAACAGTGTGTGTGTGTGTGTAAGGTGAAAACTAAAGCTTTTGGTTATTCTGTAAAGGTTTTTAATTTAGGAAATCAAGAAATTAATATTTGCTTTTATCAAGATGTTCAGTGACCTGCCCAACTCTTTCATGCAGATTCCTCTACCCTTTCTGATGTTTTGAACAAACACAGTGATCCTGGATGGAGATTTTATGTTTCCAGCTTTACTGCTTCTCAAGCCAATTGTGCTCAAGAGAAAAACTACCAGAGCTCTGGAAGTGACCAGATGCATCTGTTACTGTTTTAAAGTTCATACACAATTTTCAGACAAGTGCACACAGACCACTAAGCCCTTCACTGAGAGCACAGGTGCTAAAATCATGCAAGTCCTTGAAGGTGTTTCCGCTTGACAAAGAAAGTATTAAGCTGCTCTTAACACAAAAATAGTTCAGCCTGAACCTACAAAGTCTGATCTCTCATTCTTTGAAATAGCAAAAAAACTTTTTTACATAATTTTGCATACAGTTTAAAACTGCCTTTTTTAATGTGTTTTACAACCTCTAATTTTGCATTTGATATTTTAATAAAAAAATCTTTTGTCTTGTATGTATTTGTCTAATCTCTGCAAAATAAGCCACTGTAAACCTTATATGCAGGCATATTTTATGCAGAGCAGAAATAATTAGGAATGTAAAATGATATTATCTAAGAAAAAAATGCTGTAACTTTGTAAAAATATGTGTGGGATGTTAAATGCTTTGTCTCTGATTCTTCTCTTGTATGCTTTTCCTATGCACTCAAGTATTTAAATTTTAAAAAGATTACAAGAGTAGTCATTTTCAAACTTTGATCACAGTGCATACTCAGAAAATGAGAAATGCAGTTAACCTCTCTCCTGTGCTCCTATTTTTGTATTTCCACTTCATGCTCTCTGCACCCTTCTTGTTGTTTGACTGTCTTCTATGCAAGAAAAGTAATGTGACCTGTAGTTAAGACCCAGTGCCTTGTCTGCTTTAAGAGAGGGTCAGAGCTGATAGCTTGAGCTTGGTCTCTCTGGACTGTAGCAAGTAACCCAGCACCACACTTGTCACTCTTCCCAGAGAAATCAGATGCTGTACATGCTCTTAAATAACGGCTGTCTTTTAGCAGCCCCTGCTCTCACTGCCTGCCCTGAGATTGGGCTTCAGGCACAAGAGTAGATCACTACACCTTTCCATGGCAATTATAATCCTCATTTGTGCTGAAGTAAAGGGAGAAGGAAACCCTGAACTAAAGAGATGTATGAGGCTAAAAGTTGGCAGATTGGATAGGTTCTTAGGCACATTCAAAATAAATATTGCAGAGCTCAGGAATGCGAGCACTTTAGGTAGGTGGTGCTGCAGGAGTTTTTAGTTACCATCAACCCAAATCTAGAACAGTGCCTTGGTATCCCTGAAAGTAAGTAAAAGGGATGAAAAAACAAGAATGGTGGGTTGACAAAGTAGAAAAAGTCATCCAGACAAGGCAAGTGATAATCTCATTTCTAGTATCTAATTAAAAAACCCTCAATCTTCCCCCACCCTTTTTAATCCTTCTTTGCCCTTTGCCCTTCTCTTTCATTGGTGCAACCCTCCTCTACTCACTATAGCCATAGTAATCTAGATTTATATTTTATTCTGGGAAGCATCACAGTGTTACAGTCTAACATATTTGACAGGGCCTTTTTTCTTACATCACTGTTCTTTAAATATGAGTACGTTGAACATGATTAATTGATGCAAAATACTTTTAAATTGTATTTCCAATTTTTCCTTCTGAGAAAATGGTTCTGCCTTTAATTATGTAGCACAAGTACAATTTAGTTGTTATGCATAAGGAAAATTAGCCTATATAAGGCACTAGGGCAGTGATGAGGGAATAGAATTTTTGCCTATTAACTGTGCAGGAAGTGTGCAAATAGAGACAATGAGGGAATGGGAGGCACTAGGCCAGAAAAGGTTTGGAAGTGTAGATCACAAACTGAATGCAAAAATAATTAAATACTTTTGCAAAAGCAAACTTCATGTTGGATTGCACAAGTGGACTTCTTGTTTGGGAGGCCTTTGTATTTTTCCAAGTATTCTCTACGGTCCAACTGTAAAACTTCAGCAAAAACTTATACCCAACAATTTGCTCAAAAACTGTGGAGTGAAGAGAGGCAATGTGAAAACAGCTCCCCCAGACCTGCTGCAAGCATTAGCATTGCTTAGTTTGATGAAAGGAGGCTGGGGAGAAGTATGAAAACAGTATATTAAAAAATGTGGCTATGAAGAAAGAAGGAATAAATTCTTCCCAGGAGCGAGGGATGGAGTTACAGACAGGGATTAAGGGTTCAGAACAAACCTTCTCTTCCCAGTAGTAGATAAATACTGATCTGAACTGCCTGGGAAGGCTGTACAATCTCCACCCTGGTAATCTTTTGGGACTGGCTGGCCAAGCACTTATCAGAAATGGCACTGGTAAAACTGGTCCCACTGTCAGGCACAGATGTGGACAAGCTGTCCTCTTCAGGTGTTTGTCTTTGTGATGATACTGCTTTTTTCATAGGACCCTGACCTCAGATATTATAAAGTTAGCTGTACATCTTAGTCCCCAACTCAGATCATATATATTTTGCTATTTTTCACAAGCTTCCTCATCTCTGGGAATTTTTGGATTCTGTATTTTCAGAACTGAATCCTTTATATTCCTTCTCAATATGTCTCTTTAAATTCATTGCAACATTAAATATCATTTAAGCTGAAGCTGGATAGAACACTATTTCCCTGTTATAATATGTGTATGGTTAAGAAAAAAGACTAGAGAAGTTTCCTGCAAAACAGGGACCTGTGTATGATCTGTTTTCTTTTTGCAAAATTAGTTGGCAAGTCTCACGGCTTTACTATCTCTTAATATCTCCATTATCTCAGTTAGGCAGGTTCTCAGCTAGAGGCAATTTTATTTATTTAAGCAAGAAAGCCTGACACTCCATCAGTAAAGCTGAAAGTCCAATTCCACAATATAACTTCCTTTCTTGAGGTTAAGAGTATTGATTGAACTTGAGATGTGAATCTATTGCTCATGTGTTTGTATTCTCTTTTTCTATACTCCCTCCTTTGCTCTGTTCTGCTTTTCCCAGAGTCACCTCCTTGGCCTCTCTGGAGCAGAGAATAGGGTAGAGTTGGGCTGTGTCCCTCACTGAGAGGGAAGGAATGAAAGGAGACCCAAAGCACCAACCATCCTATGCAAATTGTCAGAGTGGTGCCCCAGGAGAGAGGACAACAAAGGGCACGAATGGTCCACTCCCCAGCATCTCCCATCCAGACTGTGTCACTTTCTGGTGCTGTACTCAGGGAAGGAGCCTGTGTTTGCTGGCCTTGCCACCCTCTCAAAACAACTGGTTATTTCAGCACGTGCTGACAGGCACGGTCAGCTCGTGGAGCCACACAAACTCTTTGTTTTGTTGTTGTTTAATCGTCAATCACTTGAATGGACATGTAAACAGCTGTGCTCTCTTGTATCCTCACCCAGAAAGGAGCCAAGTGATCCTTTTACACACCTTAGGTCACAGATGGCCTACTTGGCAAACAAGTCTGGGCAGTCAGAGTGTAAGCAAGATGGGTTTGCTTTCACCCACCATTGCCACCTTTGCCCTGCTTGGTTTGTGAAGCCTGGCTGGGCTCGAGGGAGATGACAGATTGAGTGGCCACAGCTGAGCAAGGAGCTCACATGCACTCCAGGAAGCCCTACCCTCACTGGCTCTCATTGCCTATGACAAACTGTCTGAAACACAGAAATATCATACCATCTCACACCCAAACTTTGGTGTTTTTTCAACTTTATCTCTTCAGTTAATGAAAGATATCACTTCTGCCTACAAGCTATGCCCCTAATCATACCCTGGAGCCGTGATTTCATATTATGAGAGCAACCCCTTTCTTCCTCACCTGCCATGCTTGCACCCAGCCCTGTGCCACCTTGGGTCCTGGGCATAGCCCTGAGGGTCTATGGCATTCTTGGGCATAGAGAAGCAAGGAGATCTTTAACTGCTCTATAGTTGGCTATTAGTGAACACGGTTTGGAGCTGGAATCAACAGTGGTGGCTGCACACAAAAGGGAGCCCCCAGGGCCGAGTCAGGAATGAGTAGTGCAGAACCAAGGAGCGCCATCAACAGCACAGGTCTGTCACTAGAGCTTCATAGGATCACAGGCAATGAAACAGCCTGAGGAGACCTAGGGGGAATTCAGGGCAGGCCAGCTGGAGGCTCTCACCCTGATGACAGCACAAGCACATCAAATCATCCTACACTCAGTCAAGATTTCCTGTGATGGGCAAGTAGGGGGAAGAAGCTTATCCCACCCAGTCTTATTGCACCACAGAAGAGAAATTAAATGCAGGAGTGGTTTGGACCTCAAAAGCTACAAGCCTTGTCTAACCAAGCAATTAATGACTAACCTCATGCTGATTTGTGAGCCTGACTGGTAATGAAAGAATGGACCTGGGCTCACCACACTCGAGGAGCCTGGAGGGGGAGTGCTGAGGCCCTGCTGTGGATTGCTACTGGTGTTTGGGAGGTTTGGGCAGGAGCTGAGGCTGTATGAACTCAGCTGCAGTGAGATCCTTGATGAGGAGGGACAAAAGGGAGAAAGGGACAGAGGAGAGTCCTCTCTCACACGGCTGCAGTCACATTTAAGTGCACTTAGCAGCAAGAGCCCACCATAATAGCACAGGAATGAAATGAGAATGTACAGAAATGAGTGCAGAGAAAATTAAAGATGGCCTACTTAATCAGCAAGCCTGGTTTGCTTTTTAGAGAGCTGCTACACATTGGTGCCTGCAGACAGAATCTATCCATCATTGGATAAAGAAGCATCAGCAGCAGAATGGGATTTTGTGAGTGCTTGCTCTGAGATCTTTACCACCAAATCCCGTATTTTGTGTTCTTCCATGCACCAGGCCAGTTGCATGGGCTGCTGCAATCCAGAGGCTGCTGGCTCTGTCCGTGCTGTCCGTGTGTTCCTCCATCTGCTCCTCTGGCTTCAAGAAAACAAAGGATCACCCGTGGCTTGGCTTAGCTTAGCTTCCAGTCTTAGCCCCTACATGAAAGCCAGCATCAGGTTACAGAGGAAGGTGTCTGTGCTGCAAGAGCCCCAGCAGTCCCGGCTTTCTGCAGGCAGCAGCAGCGGCTGGCATGTGCTCACCACATGAAAAAGTGCACAGCAGCGCTTCGCCTGCGTGTTTTAGGAGACTGATGTGTAACTTGGAGTGCAAGATTCAGACCAAACACAGAACAAAGCAGCCCATATATTAAAAAGTTTCAGCCTATGCAAGTCTGCCTTCAGGTGAAGTGGGAAGGGATATTACATGGGGAAAAATGTCACTTATAAGCTATCATAAAGTAAGTACAAAGTGACAGAGTGACATTACTAGAGCACCCCACAGCTTGTGAGCCATCCCTGAAATACAGTTATAACCAGATGGGAAAACGAGTAAAGTAGAGTTGAGACAGGAGCTTTAACACATGATTCTTTCTCTGACAGTGACTGCAAAAATAGTATAGAATGGCATGACACGTTCATTATTTCTTTCTGACTTCAGGTTAAAAAGCAGCCGATGTTCAAGGAGACTGTACCCAAAGTTTCAAGCCCAACCTGAACTCGAAATCTCAGACAGGCTGGGTCTCCTTTCCACGTGTGGTCACCAACTGCAGCTGCTCTGCAGGTTCAGTAGCAGCAGGTTCAGTAGCAGCATCGCTGGTGCCTGGTGAAGGATTCTGACAGTGCAGGCACCTGGGTGGTGGCTGTGCAGGTTACAGCCACCCGGGGAGCTCACGGCCTGTGGGCGTCCTTGGTTTGCAATGCCGCTGGAACATCACACAGCATCACTGTTGCTCTTCCCCCTACTGTTCCCCAAGCAGGATCAAAAAGGTATGAGCTAAATAATAAATAAATAGTGACAGTGTAAAACTGGGTGCTGGGCTTTGCTTAGCTGTACACCTCAGGGCAGCAACAGCATATTTGAAGTCATTGTTCAGATCTTCATCCTTTGTCAGGAAAAAAGAGGAAAACAATGTTGGGAAAAGCTGGGAGCATGGGCAGCACCCTGCTGGGCTGAATCAAACCACCCACCTAGCAATGTGGCAAGTGGGAAAAACTTCTTGAAACCAAGGTCTTGGTCACAAAGGGTTTGAGAATAAATTCCACTTCTGGCCTATTGTGCAGGTGATTTTCTTCACCTCCCAACTCATTATGAAACCTATGAGCTGTGACCAGCTTTTTTGTTGCTACAAGCAAGTAATTCTGCTATTGACATGTCTGTCCGAGGCACAGTGAGACCTGGCATGGCTCCACCAACTGAGGCTATGGCCACAGAGAGCACTTCCCAACCTGAGAAGATGGAGCCTGGTAGGTGGAAATACAAAAAGCCAGTGTCTTCCAAATCTCTCTCTGTATCTGCTCTGGGATAAATGTACAGCAGCTGAACCAAGTGGAAGGAAGGACATTTCTGGCTTAACTAAATGAGCAGACTGAGGAACCAGATGCAAGAATAAATAAAGAAAGTAAAGAATAAAGAAAGTGAAGAATAAAGAATAAAGAACAGCTACCGCTTCTCCAGGAGACAACTTCAGAGCTGGGGGCTGGTTTGTGGATGGGCCGCTTTTCCTGCTCCTGTCTGTCTGTGAGAAAACCACGTACTGTCTCTTGGCATGTAGGTGACTTGAACTGACATCAGTGGTGATCATACACTTGCACTGGAGGGCAAACTGAGCTTTCCTTGATGGCAGACACTGGCTCTCCCTGCAGTGCACACCAGGATCACCTGACAAATCCTGCCAGGGTGATGCACAACACACTTTGGGTACTGACAGATTTACAGAAAGCTGCTTAAAGTAGAAGGCAGCTGCACAGCAGCTGTAAAAGGTGCCTGCACATTCTTATTTTGTCGTGCTCAACTCAACTGAACTAATAAGACAAAAGACAATTTCAAAGCACCTTGCAGATTACCTTGTCCAAGAGCTTCTTAAAAGCTCACACAAAGTGCATTTGATCTAAAAATACAGCATCAGTCGTGACAATGTGTAACAGCTACAATGTTTTAACCCAGGAGAATCAGCTCTGTTAAGTGTATCACGTTACAGTTGCTGGCACCTGGGAATAGCGTCTGTGTTTCTGGGTCAGCCTTTCAGATCCCAGTTTGTCAAACTAAAAGGGACTGAACCTCTTTTACCTAAAACGTATCAGCTGTCTCTGTACTGTGCACTCCAGTAAATCTAATGGCCAGCAACAGGGTCACGCCTGCAGCTGGTAAGAGAGCTGGTGTCTGTGATTTAGACCATCCTCAAATCAGTCTCTGGCACCCCATTTCACTGCAGTTTGTGTGCTATGGAAGTGTTTCTGCTGCTGAGTGATTTCTGTCGTTTCAAACCTGACAGTGCTCACTCTGTACCTCCTGCCCCACCCTGCAGAGCTTACCCTGGTCCCACTCTCTGGAGACTCCGTGACAGCAGAGGCTGAGCAGCACCCTGGTCTCAGGGAACCTGAGTTTTACCTTACTCTTTGCTGGCCTAGTGGTCTGACTTCTCTTGGGTTTAGGACAAGATGGCTAATGAGCATTATCTGCAAGCAAGGGAAAGTGCAAACAGCTTTTATCTCCACAAAGCCAGGCAGTGTGTCCCCCCACCGGCTTGGGGTCAATGGCGTCTATCTGAGAGGTTAAAAACTAACAGCCTCTTATCTACAAAACCTCTTGCAACACAGAGACCTGAGATATCTTGTTTTCTGGCTCTCGAGACAAAGACCAAGGCTTAGGTTGACACTTTAAAGTTTCATTTTGCCAGTTGGGAATTTGCAGGGCTTCGTGTGTATCATCCCTGGCCAAACAGCCACATCACGGGGCTGCTGTTATCACAAAAGTGAAACCCATTTAAACTGTCATCCTGCTATCAAGTATCCCAGCCCGACTATGTCCAAGGAGAAGCAGGTAGTCAGTTCAAGGGCTACAGCTGTTTACTTGATAAATATTGATAGTGTGGAGCAAGGAGTATTGCAACACTGCAAAAGGTCCTTAAAAATGTTCGGAGGATGAAAATTGCCAGCACTGTTGTGATTTTGAAGCTCAAATAATAAATGATTCAACAACTGTACAGTTACCATGGGGATGAATTCTCATTGAGCCTAAAATTACCAAGCTGCTGACAAGGAGCTATTTTTAGTATCAGCAGATGTGTATCTTTAAGAACATCAGCACAGACCTACTACTGTGTGTTTGTGTATGCGTGCCTGCTCGCCTGTAATTGAGTTTTCTCATGCTAATAATAAAAGCAAAAATAAGTAAATATCTGACCGCTGCAACAGACAGTGATTTAGGCTGGGGGTGATAAGTGGAAGTTGCAATTAATACCTGATAAATAAAGCATGCAAAGAGGCCAGAATGCCAGTATGTAACTGAACTAGTAAGCAGAGCCCTATCATTACCGTCAGCTAAGCATGCTGCAGTAATGGAGCGTCTATATTTGGTCTCTGTGAGTATCTAATGGGAAGCACTCATCTGCCCCGTCAGAGCCCCACGACACAGGAAAACGGAGGCTCAAAGCTGACACGAGCTGCTGGCACAGATCCTGAATCCCCACGCTCAAAGACGGAGTTTGTAAGCGCTCTCCCTCTACTTTGCACTTGAGGGAGGTGCGAGGATAACCGCGCAGGAGGTGCCCAGCTCAGGCGAGGCGTGAATCCCCGCCGAGGCGCGACACAGCGCGGCCGCCGCGCCCAGCCCGGAGCGGCGCGTCCCCCGTGCTGACTCACCACGGAACGGAACGGGCCCTGCACCGCTGACTGCCACCGAGTGCTCCTCGTTAACTCTAACAGGACGGGCTGGAGACATGCCTTTTTTTTTTTTTTTTTTTTTTTTAAGAGCCTTATTTTGCTGAAGGAGAGGCCAGAGGGGGGCTATTATGACATCTCGTTTGGTGATAAAAGGATTGGTTTGTTTTTGCCAAACACGTAGCAGGATAGACATATCTCTGCTCGCCTCTTGGCACACCAGTGCCGTACATATACATGTAAAAGGGGTTTGCTAGCAAACCAGCCAAGCAAAAATCAAAAGCAGTACATTGCAGCAGGACAGGATAATAGGGTATTACAGGAGACAGTTCAGCGGTTTTGTTTAAAAAAATCTAAACAAGCTCTTCTAGTTTCTGAAAGGCAGGGATGGAGGCAAGAGAGAGGACTGTGGTGGTTCAGAGCAGGCAGCAGTGCTTCTGCCTGCACTCCCATGTGAGGGTCTGGTCACGCCGCCCACAGAGAGCAACAGAGAATAATGGCATTTCAGCTAAGAGTGAGGAGAAGAATTAAGGATCAAGAAAAGCCCTTATATAGAGACACATTTGGAAAAAATGTGAACTATCTACCCCAGAGTAAATTATGCAATGGACCTGATTAAACCATCCATCATTCCCTATTTTTGATATTTATTTGGGAAAGAATGGTTAGTTCCTCAGAGTTGGCTCTTGGAGATGCGTTGGAATTATACACTCTCTGGGAGCATGCATCTGTTACAAATGTCTGACTCTGCTAAGAAATACCACAGTGTCACACATATCCTCACTGTTTTTTCTTAACATTTGACCTTATATAACTGAAACCTTGGGGGAGTTTGGTTTGACTTTGAAGAACCCATCCCTGTGGAAGTTAACCAACCAATATTCCGGGCAAGATTTAGAGATGCTGTCATTCAGAAAAACTGAACAACTTGTCCTTCCTGTTGGAGATTAAAGTGAAAGCTCCAGGAGATCTGGACAGATGCCAACTGCCTGGGCTGGCCATGCCCTGGTAAGATCATACATGTGGGCTTTCTTCTGAATGTCCTAATGCCCATGCCAAAAGAAAAATAGGAAGTATATACTGGGGAGCAGAGATGTACAGGGCAGACAGAAAGGTCTGAAAGGTGGTCTCAGGCTCATGGCTTATCTGAAGCAAAGGATGTGAATTTAATTATATATTAAAGAGAAACTTGACCTCACATTCAATTTTCATCTTGAACAACCAAAATTGGAGGTATTTTGTTGTCCAGGCACAGTGATCTGAAACACCCACACAGGCACCAACCTAGAACAATTTCTGAGAAATCACTGGTACACAGGAAACTGCTTCCTGATAAAGAGGGTGGTGTCAGCTCTTGTCAAGTCCCAAAACACTGGGTTTACTGAGACAAGAGCTGCCACTATGAACACAGTCCTAAAAACACTGGGGGCTGGGGTCCTTCAAATCCAGGAAAAGGCTTTTTTCTTGACCTCTTAGGAACAACCCTTGCCCTTGGGCACACATGAACATTGTAGTGGTTTGCTTCCTCTTGAGTCCAAAGGTATGATCCAAATGATCCAGGTATGAGCCATGGAGGAAAGTAAGAATGCCCAAACCACAAAGATGACATCTGCCATCCTTTCTGTCCTTTTTGTCTCTCTTTTTTACTGCTGGAGAAGAAAATGCATGTGTCTGCCTAAGCAGTATCAGCTGAGCAGTGATGTCCTCCTTGTCGTAGATGAGCGATCAGTGCCTGGGGAAAGGATGCTATTGCTTTTGAAGCCTCACAGATTTCAGTGAGAAATACCAGAATCTAGACATAGAAAAAACTGAGGAGAATGGTCTTTTCAAACACAGGACCCTAAATGAGAGTACCAGTCAGGATGCATGAACCTACAGGAGGAAAAGCCTTGAAATTACATGCTTGCTAAGGACTACACTCACATAGCATGGGTTCCTTATTCCTAGTTGAGATTTAGGGAAATGCTGGGTGAATTCCACGTACTGCACTAGAAAAATATTTTGCTGAAAGCAAATTTGCCAATTTTGTGGGATCATAGGATAGTTCAAGTCAAAAGCATCTCTCAAGAGATCTCAAGTCCAGAAACCTGTTCAAAGCAGGGACAGCTCTGAACTCAGACCATGTTACTCTGTGTTTTCTCCAGTCTAATCAAACCTACTAAGGAGAGAGACTACAACCTCTGGGCAACCTGTTCCAATATGTGGCTGTCTTCATGGAAAAGAGGTTTATCCTTATATCCAGGACATAAGAATGTGGTAAATTATATAATCAGCTTTGCTGTGCCCTAGAGACATCACCAAATACAGTGTTAACAACTGAGTAACAGCAGTTATTCAAGGGAAGCTGTTGATGTCAGGAACATCCAGGGGCATGAATTTCAGCTGTGAGCTATAAATGATAACATAAGTGCTGAAGTCTTTGGTACCAACAAAATTTTGTCATCATTGCTGAATGTACAGTCAAAAGAACAGCAAGCCTATAGATATTACTTATACTTAATTTCATTCACTGTCATATGGGTAGAAGTGCAGTAGCAACTAACTAACTTAAACAAAGAAAAAAAGTAAAAGGCAAGTTGAAGAGGAAGGTGTAGCTGATACAACTCCAGTACTTTCAAAATCACTTTGCAGCAACCAAGGAGTCAATAACCACACAGGTTTTTTATAGCCACAACCATAGAAATCAGACTGGGCAGTGCTGTACTTCTCCCACTTCCCCACAGAGGCTGAGACTTCTAAGTGGAGCATTAGACAAAAGATTCAGATCTCAGGTGCTGGCGTGTTGAGGAGTACTGATGCAGGGCAAGCCCCCAAACTTTGTCCTGCCATCTGTCCTGCAAACCCACAATCCCAGAGTCAATCAGTGACAGGAAAAGGGTAAAACCCCAGCAAGACCCAGGCCAACAGCACACCAGAACAGAAGGAACAGTCAGTGCTGCCCACAGTGTCCACATTTCCTCACCCTCTTGTATGTAGTCAGGGATAGCTATTCAAGCCTGTCTTAGTTTTCTCTGCCATGCAACTGCTTTTTCCCATCAGGAAGTTTGTTTCTACCTACAGTTCTCCACATGGGTCTCTAACAATCCTTCCTCTCATGATGGGGCTCCATAATCTGCTGTCAAAGTGTCAGTAATCTCTTTCTCTAGGAGTTAGTAAGGGAAATTGAAGCTTATGTACCCTTTTGAGTTTCAGTGTAGATCCTTTGATCTAGAGTATCTAAAAGCATTTTTTCCCAGAGTTGTTCCCATCTTCATGTTGGTTCAAATATCACATCTATGCAGCGTTTTCTCATCTTCTGTTTATCTTCCTTGTCAGCTCCAACATGTCCTGAGGAGTTTTTTTGTAGAGCCTGACTTGCAATCCCACATCCCTCTCCAGAGGCAGCTTCCACAGGAAATATCCATTCCTGCTCTTTGATCATCAGCCCTCAGCATTAAACACAGAAGTCAAAGCAGTCAGGCCTGATGGGCTGGCCAGCCCCTCTGCTTCTCACAGGGAGAACCTTGCTCCCTGACCATGTTGATCACCCTCCCACCACCATCCACAGAAGGCAGCTTTGAACCTGAGCAGACAGAGGCCATACAGCAGGGCAGCTCTCCTGGCTCGGAAAGCACTGGAACATGCGTAACAACATGCAGAGCTACCAGGAAAATCAACTGTAACCATGGCTAAAGCTCCAAAATCCAACAGCATAGAAGGGACTCTAAGCAGGAAGGAGCCAAACTGCCAGATACCAGGACAGGGGCTGCTGGGGGCTATTCCACCACACAGCAGGTGATATGAAGCAGCTGACTGGCAATCCAAGATATTGAGCTACCCAGAGCTCAGATCTTATCCAGTATGACAATCCCTACAGTTTTAAAGGTTTACTTATGTAGGAGGTGATTCTACCCCTCTGCTCTGTTCTCCTGAGACCTGGAGTACTAGAGGGGACTTTTGTAGGGTATGTAATGACAGCACAAGGGGGGAATGGCTTTTTCTTTGCTGTAAGGGTGCTGAGGCACTGGAGCAGGTTACCCAGGGAAGCTGTGGATGCCCCATGCCCAAAAACGTTCAAGTCCAGGTTTGATGGGGCTTTGAACCGTCTGGTCTAGTGGAAAGCATCCCTGCCCATGGCAGGAGAGTTGGAACTGATTGATCTTAAAGGCCCAACTCAAACCATTTTTTAATTCTATTACTATCACTTACAACAGATCACATTTGGTGTCAATTTATTAATCTCCTCTGCCAATTCATAAGAGCTCAAATAAACTGAATGAATTGCAAAGTTGAAATCAACCAGGAAAAATCAGTACTCTATTTAGTCTTACCATTCAAGTTAACTTCCTCTCTCCAATTTAAAACTTTCTAAAGTTTATGAACTTTAAAATAGTGCCTCCTGGATCAGACAATTTCAGCTTCTATGTCTCTGCAACCACATTTAAAGTTACTGAAGCCAAAATAATTGAGACTTTTAATAATAGATAAGCTAAAGCCATTGCAATGAGGCAGATCTGTATTATGCTGGCTGCAAACTTAAGCCACTCCTGCATGAAGACATTCTTCAAAGAGTTATCCAGCATTGATATATACCTTACAATAAGGATTTTTGTTTTGTTTAGGAAGAAGCAGGTAAACCAAAATCCATTTGAAATTCTATTTCTTACAATAATTTGGTAGTTCTGGCAGGGTTTGATCTGCTTTCTCTAAGAAAAGGCCTGTTCAGAAGCAGCTATAAAGGCAAGATACATGCACGACATAAGTAATATTACACTAAAACATTTGCGTTAACTTTAACAACACCACAAAAAGCATAACTATATTCTTCCATAGATTTTACTATATTTTTTCCTAAAAATTTAGTTTTAAATCTAATTAATAGTACATGTCCTTTGTATAAGTCTATATTTATTCTTAGTGTCAATAAAACATCTGCACATTTGACCCTGAACACAAGTACTGTTTCAGCAAGTCACATCTGATCCATGTTGTGTGTGCACATGCAAAGCACCCAGGCTGAGCAGGTTTGCTCTTTAGCCCCAAAGCATCTTTGTTTCACTGCAGATTGGAGAACAGGATCAGCACAAACCAAATGTGTTGTGAAAGGCTCTCCAGGAAAACAAGGGGAAAAGTGAACATAGAGACCATGGATCACTTCTAACCCCTAGTGAGGTAGGCAGCTTGATTTCTAGAGATTCTTGACATCTGTGGCCTCTCTTAAAAGGAGGAGGGAAAAAAAAAAAAAAAAAAAAAAAAAAAAAAAAGTGGGAGAAGAACAGGAGAACAGATCTATACAAATGCAGATGTGGAAATTTATGCTTCTTATTTCCATCTTGCTACCGGTCTGGCATGCTCCAGACCAACTTACTCCTTTTTTATGGGAATAAGTTTTCTGTGTCCTGTGATCCAGAATCCAGCCACAGTTCAGGTAGAGCTGACAGCAGCTGAGGAAGTTTGCATCAGAGGCATTGGAGGAAAGCAGCTGTCAAGGCAGCCTGGTGAAAACAAACAACAAAGCAGAACAGCAAGATGGAAAACATAAATGTCTAGTTTTTTACCTTCCAAAACAATGTAGAGATGAGATATCACACCAGTGGGACACAGCCATGCACTGACAGATAGGCACTGCCAGAAGAGCAACTGCCAGTGCTGCCTGCTGACAACAGGAAAGGGTTAGGTATCCCCCTCATCTTCCATTTTGCAGGAGAAGCTGGGGATGTATGTACATGCATCCAGTGACCTGCTTCAACCCTGTGTGGTTTCCTCTGGAACACTGAGTTAGTCTTGTATACAAGAAAAGGCACTGCAATGTGGATTTAACAAAACTAATAACCCAAATTTGCACTTTAACTGCCAGTGCATGCTTCTGTAGATTTAAGCCTCAAAACTAGGACAATTGTTGTGATGCGAGTAAAATAAGCCCAAATCTCTTATGGTAAAATGCTTAGAGCAGTAAATATTTACTATTAAGCCAGCCAGGATCCATTTCCTCTAATTAAAACCTTCTTATCCTGGTGCTGTTTCATCCCTTACCACCAAACAAAAAATGTTTCTAAGTCAGCACTGCTCCTGAAAGTGATCCTGTTGAGCTGGAAGACTACAACTTCCCTGGACTGTAAAATCAATCAGAGATCATCTCCTGAGGAGCAGCTGATGATACAAGCCCCACAGTGTGCCAGGGAGCAGTGAAGTTTCTTGGAAAAGAACTGAAGTATCTACATGGGAGGGAAATGAAAGTAGGTCCATTTATTCTCGAATTTACCACTTGGCTTCCAAGCTCAAAGTTCCAGAAGGATTTTTTTCCCCCAGCTTTAAAATTGTTGCTGCTATAAAATACATACTTGGGGTTGGAACTGAACATAATTAAACTTCCTCATATAACTCAGGAGCTTACAGCCTATCCTTAGCACCTCCTCATGAATGAAATCCTGCCAAGTCAGTAATTACAAGGAGGACACAGAGACAAGGTGTTTTTTACAATTTCTTTTGATTGCTTATATCCTACCTAATGCCTGCAGTGATGAAGAACACCCTTAGCTGGCTGTATTACTCCACCAGACACCACCATATTATGTAATGTGAGGTAAAAATAATACAATTTAAATACAGGATATTGCATAAGGAACAGCTAATGCTGCACGCCTCTGAATTTATGGTGCCTGATTTCCTGTAGCTTCCTCTGCTGTGGAGTTTACAGTGTTTACTAATGCAACTTGGGCACACTGCAGCCTTCCTCTCTCTATGGACACCAATTCTTTTCCAGCAGCTGCCTTTTGCCAAGGAAATTGTTAATGACAATTCTGCAGCTTTGACAAAGGTGACTGAGGTTAGTCACACAGCTAAAACGTAAGTTTTAGAAGAGAAAAAGCGAACCAAACTCATTGACTCAGGTAATGAGTTTGCTGATGTCATTTTTGTGTCCCCCCCCAAAGAATTTATGTAGTCATTGAGCCACTTTATGTGGTATTTCCCAGCTACTTCTAAAAAAAATATAGAAAACAAGAAACCAAACCAAACAACAGTAACAAAAAAACCAGATCAGGAGGAAATTCCCATAGAAGCTGAAAATAATTTTTCTGTTAACTTCATCTGTTTATTTCATTGCAGCCAAGATTTCTCTGATTTCTGCCCTATGCTGCACAAACTGAAAATGAAGGACACTTGTAACCTGCCCTCCAACTCACACTGTAAGGTTTGTAAGGAGTTAACCAGATTGTGCCCTCCAAGAAGTGACTGAGCAAAAATATTTGAAAGTCAAGTGAACAAGCACATCAAAAGCACCCACCAAAAGGCAACTGAAGAGGACAAAGCTACTTAATATTTGGGAAGAGTAATATGACATGGACAAAAGACAAGTGAAATACTTCAACGACAAGCTGAAAAGATGGCCTGGCTATGGCAGGGAATGCCGGGTGAAGAGACAAAAATCATGGGGCCAGGGACTAGGAGAGAATGAGAAATGTTTTTTATTTGGAGATGGAGGAGAAGTCACCAACACTGGAACTGACCCCAGCTGACCAGAACTTAAACTGTGCATTAACCAGCATACATCCTTCTTCTCACTTATGCTTTCCATGAGATGTGCTTGCTATTTGCTTGAAAGGCTTTTTTTAAACCTCATTTTCAGCACTTCGGGTGGAGTCCCTACTTTCCCACCATGTTTATCATGCCAAGTACCATGCCAACACAATTTTTACAGTAGATTCTAAGTGCTAGTACAATACACAATAGTGAGCTACAACAGAGATGGGTCACTCAAGGGAAATAGCAGACAAAAATCATTCTGCCAGAATTCTGGCTCGATTGAGTTACTTCTAAGAGCTCAGGGAACATGGGAGTACAAAGAACAAGATATAACTAGGATGCAAAGCTGAGTTTTGGGCAGTCAGGAAAACAGTTGTCCAGTCATATAGAGAAAACTCAGGAGGAGTTAAGCAGCAATGTAGACTATGGATAAAAAATCTGTGGCAGCCCAGTGCCATGCTAGCACAACACCACAGAGAGGCACATTGAAAGATGAGGTTGTGAGCCTTCAGTGCATTTAAACATCATTTAAAATCAGGTTTACCCTCAAAACGTATAGTCTCCTGTAGATATAATGAAATTAATTTTTTCCCCAATGCATTGAAATGTTACAAAAATCTAAATGGTTTAGCTTTGGTTCTACAGCTCGTGTTACCCACTGCAAAAATCTGGTTTGAACAATTTTTTTTCTTCACAGTACGGGGGAAAAAAAACCCCAAAAGTTAAAACCTATCAAGGTTTAAATGCCTATCAAGGAAACATAATTTTATTCCAAATTTAAACCAGTAAGTGAATTTATATTTTCACTTATGAATGAAGAAAGTCATAAGCATACTGTGAAGGCCAAATGTATTTCCATTTTGCTTCTCTAGAAACCAACAACTGGTATTTGAGGACTGGCGTAGACTTCATATACTAAAGAAACCCCACCTCTGAAACACAGATATATAAAACTTAGAAAAATTATTATTTTCCAGGTCAACACTTTTTATCTTGTTTGGGAAACAAAGCAGATGATGAAGAAGCACAACTTCTCCCTTTCATATCACAGTTTGTATGCTTGCATAGTGTAGCACAAGGCAAAGAAAAGGCGAATTTGCAATGGATCAATGGAAACCTTCTGGCAATACTTCAATTGGTCCAACATCTCTTAAAATGTGTCTTCCAAAACCAAAATAAGCCATGTAGGATCTGTTCCCTTATGAAGGAGAGACATGTTACATATTTTGATGACAAAGATTTATACGGAAGATGTAAAGTAGCAAGTTATCTGAAACAAGGGTCAAAATTCCTTTTACTGAATCATCATACATGCTGCAAAACACTTTAACTTACTATAACCCTGTTCATATATACATCTCCCAGCCTTGCACAAAGGAGAAAGTAAAAGCTATTTTAGAAGTAATTTAGGAAGCTTAAAAACCAGCCAGTCACAGTGAAATTTATTAGCATCTTTTCTACGCCTCACTTCAACTGCCACTTTATTGAAAAGTGTTATTCTAGTAAAATCCTTGAAAGGAATGTCTCAAGGCTTTCAATGACTACAAAGGACACTTGTAAAGTTAGCTGTTCTCATTAGTATACAGGGGCTAGGGTTTGGGGAGGAGGAAGGGGGGGAGGGAAAGGAGATGCAAAATCGATGCATAATTATCAGTGGTAAAAAGTTCAAGTCAAACCTGCCAGCCTTCAGAATTGCAGCTGACCCCCACCCATATACTTTTAACCATTGTTAACTATTCAAGCTCCACCAGCTATGCCCAGCTTTTAGCTTGTTTCCTCCAGCTTTTTCAGTAATTAAACTACTCATCCCAAGGTTCAAATTCAGCATCTGCACAGCAAATTCCTACCTCCCTGAGCATCTAAAGGATAAATACAAGAATAAGTAGTTCTTCAGTTGTGGCTAGTGGTTATATTCTTTGTATCTGCCATTGAACCTTTTTTTTTTTTTCCTGGAGAAAGAAAGAAAGAAGAAAATTGCAAATAAAAATTCATTTGAAGGATAACCTACACAGCACATCATTGTATTAGACAGTAAGAACTAATGGCAGATCTGAATCTTTTCCAAGTTGTGCAAAATGCCACAAAAGCAGCCCAAGTTATGAGAAAAAGGACTTCAGATGTTAGTAATTAAGGAGGTTCTAAAATGCACTGAACTTCCTTTTTTTGCATTTTACATGCTTTGATATGGAAAACTGCATTCAACTTATAAATTAGTCAAGATAAAGCTAATAATAACATCACATACTGGTCCTAATGCAGGAGGAAATCAGTGAGACATCTTAAAAACCTTCAGCATCAGTTTCTACTAGCAGCTGTGACAGAAAAAGAAATCGAAAATATTTTGTGGATTTAACGTATTCATGAAAGAACTAATCACACAAGTAAACGTAGCTGCTCAAATTGCTCTCTTGGACAAAGGCAAACATCTTCCATTTTCTTTCATGTGGGATTGCTACCTTCTTCAAAGGAGCAGCTTTTACCTCAAATTGAGTGGGGGTTGGGAGATTGTTAAGCTCCAGTCTGTCTGATGTGTTCAGTTCTGATCTTGAAGCTCAATGACTCCTAAAAACCCAACATAGGATTTTACAAATGAAGCTATCCAAAATAGGTATTGGAACTTAATGACCAGCATCGAATTATAAAATTCTGGCTTACAGATTTTTAAAAATTTTCTGATTGCTGCCTAGACCTCTTGAGTCTTTTCCCCCCCTCCTATCCTCAGAGAAAAAAAAAATCAACCCAAAACAACCTGAACAAGTGACCAACACAAGCCACGTTCCTTCCCCAGTACAAAATACCTGATTTTTGTTTCAGTATGATTTGACTTATAAATTCCAATGGCCACGTTATTCTCGGCTGCTCGAAGGGGCGTCTCACGGCTTACGAATGAACACTGCTGGCAAACAAAGGGGCTCAGTTGCATCTCCGTGCATTAATAACCGGTGTCCCACTGCATCACACTATGCGGATTGTTGTGGGGATTTTTTTTTTTTTTTTTTTGCTTGCAAAATGGAGATCTTACAACTGAAAGAAGATCAAGGGGGAACGTGCCTACACAGTTTTGTTCTCACGAACCAGAATTCATTTCCCCTTAACAATGAGACACAGACCCAAAAATAAAAACAAGACCACGTTTATTCAATACAGACAGGTTAATTAAGACAGTAAGTCCTGTAAATCAGGAACACATTTCAAACGCTCCGGTACGAAGTGCATATATTTAAAATCAACAGCTGCATCTTGTACTTGAGCCATTGAGTTTGTCGGGGAAGGGTGGATTCAGGGTTTTTCTTTTTGGTAGAAAAAAAACTTGTGTCGGCTACCTTATGTGAACAATGCATCTCAGGCTCCATTCACTCATTTGTCGTAAGTCCAGCTGCCTTACAGCTTTGATATTCACATTTTTTTAAAACTGCTTCATACAGTCACAACGAGAAATAATAACAATAAACGTTAAAATAACAACAAATAAACCCCCAACAAAAAAACCAAACCAGCCCGGGAGGGGAAAGGAAACACCTCCCGCCGGGGTCAGCGAGGATTATTGCAAATGGCTCCTGGGAGACGGAGGAGCTCCGCGGCAGCGGGGGACCGGCGGCGGGGGGGTCCGCGGCCCCGGCCGGGCTGCCCCGGCGGGGGGAGGAGAAGGAGGAGCTCCCGGGGAAGGCAGAGGAGGGACGGGGGCACAACAACAGCTCGGGGCGGGCGGCGTGCGCGGCCTCGCCGGCTCGGGGCTCCACGGGGTGTGCGCCGCGGGTGACCTTGGGGCGGCGGGCTTCGGGCACCCTCCCCGCCTCCAGCGGCACCGGCCCGGGGGCCCCGCCGCCGGGACACACTTACATCCTGGCGGAGCCCGCACCGCGCTCCCGCAGCCCGCCCGGGAGCGCTCCTTCGCCCCGGTCACGGCCGCCGCTCCTCCCCGCCGGCTACTGCAGGGGCTGCGCCGCCGCCGCCTCGCCGTCCGCGCCGCCGCTCCCCGCCGAGGCGCTGCCGCTGGAGGCCGCGGATGCCGCTGCCGCCGCCGCCGCCGCCGCCAGCTGCAGCCGCCGGACGGCTTCTTTGATGAGGTTGCCGGAAAGGATGAGCTGCTGCAGGAGCCGGTGCGGGTCCTCCTCCTCCGCCGGCCCGTCGCCCGGCCCCGGCGGAGGCTGCTTCCTCCGGCGGGCGGCGCTCCGCAGCCAGCCCCGTCCGCACAGCTGCTTGGTCACCCGCTGCTGGCCGCTCCGGTCCGGCCGCGGAGGCTCGACGTGTTGCGAGTGAGCTTGCGGCGGGGCCGGTCCCAGCAGCCCGGCCCCGGCCCCGCCGCCGCTGCAGCACCGCGGCGAGTAGGGGGCGGCGCGGTCGCGGGCGCTGCCCGGCCCCAGGTGCTTGGGGGCGCGGGGCGGCGGCGGCGCCCGCTGGGCGCTCAGCTGCAGCACCTCGCCCAGCTTGGCCACCAGCGCGTCCACCTCCTTGGAGCCCGCCTGTCCCACGGCGACCGGGCGCTCCAGCAGCAGGAAGCGCTCGCCCGGGCGGCACGGCATCTCTGCCGGGTCCCCGCCGTGCCGCAGCCGCCGCAGCGGGACCGGGGCCGCCGCCCGCCCGCCGCCCCGCGCGCGCGCGAGCACACGCGGCTCCGGCGCTGCGGTCGCGGCTGGAGCTCGGCCCGCTGGCGTTGGTTTGTAAACAATGGGTGACGCGCGCGCCCGGGCGCCTCCCACTGCGCCGGCCGGGGGGGGAGGGGGGCGGCCCTCCGTACCGACCGCTCGCCGCCCGCTCCTCGGGCCGGCGTCCGGCTCGGGCAGGGCTCGACCAACAGCGCGGGGACGGCTTCCGCGGGCGGGCGCCGCCGGCCGGGCGAGCCCGCCCCGCGACCACCGAGCGCGACGCTTCCCGTTACCGTCTCCTTCCCCCCCCGGTCTACGCGCCGCGTGGACCGGCCCGCTTTCAAACCCCGCACCTCGGGTCTCGGGGGCGGGGCCGCGGTGATTGGCAGGAGGGGGCGGGGCGGGCGGCGCGGCCGACGGTCTCGCGGCGCTCCGTCGGCTCGAGGCGAACGCTTGTAGGGGGCGCGGGGGGCGGCGTGGGGGGCGAGCGGCGCCCGGTGACCGCCGCGGGGCCGCCCGGTGCCGGCTCGGCCGCTGCCGCTCCCGCCCCGCCGTTAACGGCCCGCGGGGCGCCGGTGCCCCCGTGAGCGCCCGGCGGTTGCGCGCGTGCGGCTGTCCCGCGGCGCCGCGCGCCTGGAAGCGGGAGCTGAGCTGGCGCTTCCCGGCGGAGCGCGACCGGCCCGCGCCGGCCTCTGCGGGAGCGGCCGCGCCGTTGGATCCCCGTCGCCCAGCGCAGGCTCCCGCAAGGTTCCGTGTGCGGGTCGCGGCGCGTTCGTACCGCAGCGCCCGGCTCTGACCGCTTGGTTCGCGCTCGGCGGTCGTGTTCGCCCTGACTGCCGTGCCCGCTGTGGGCCCACACCCGGCAGAGCGTTGGTTTGGGGTTTAATTCCTTGACATAGAAATGCCTTAGGAGCCTTATTGTGCATCACTAGAATTAGCAGGCGTGAAGCAACTCTGTGCAGGTGTTTTGTCGGGGTTTCTCTCGGCCTGCGGTTTACTTCGTCGCCTGCGCCAACGCTCTGCCCTGTCTCTTCATGTCCCAGTCCCATTCCTTCCCTTGTTCCTGTCACTGCATCATTCAAGCAAGTGCTAAAATTTCTGTGATGGGCATTAAATAAGGTTTTCTGGGTGTTGGAACTCTGGGGACATAGTCCAGAACACGCTTATTCACGTGACGGGCCATGCGGTCGCCTCCGCTGGGAACAGCTTGTAAAGTGTAAGTTGCTCACACACGTAGCTGCTCTTACCATTGTGCCCTTGATTAATCAGTAAGCGGTTGGCAAAGGAGAGGGCATGTCCTTTGGTCTGTTTGTCCTCATGTTCTTCTGAGCTACTTCCACTTGCTGTACAGAGCGAGAGACCCTGTGCATCAAAAATGCCCGTGTTTGTGAACGCGCCTGCTATCTGCCCATGCTACTGGTCACTCCAGCCTAGGTGTCCAAGCCCATTGCTAGATTGGAGTTATATGAGCTGGCCATAAATTGTGCTACCTAATTGCACATTATGTATTCATGTGCGTACTTAAAGTACCGATATTTTCTTATTTTCAGTGCCTTTTTGGTAACTGTCAATTGAAACTCAGATCACATTTTTCTACAGATGATGAAAAGTGAGATTTTGTTGCCCCCCGCACACCCTCAAATATTTTTAAGAAAATGCTTTCACCTTTATTCCTTATTTATGCAGTACCTATTCAAAAGCAATAGAAGCTGGCCTACATAGATGCAGTGGATGGATCTACTTCAGCTCCATGGGAGATCTATATTCAGATCACTTCTGAGTAGGTAATCTGGTATTCTGTACAAGCAAAACTGCAATAAACCAGTACAGCTTATTCCAGCCTTTTCTTCTCCCACAAAGGCAAAATAAGCTATGCCAGCAAAAGCTCAGTGCTGCTTGTGATTACATCTACACCTGGGGCTTTCATGAGCCTGGGAATGATAATCGCAAATCGTGCTTCATTGCATCCCTAACCAACGGCAGTGCTGGGGAAAGCTTGCAGGATCGTGCTGATCAGTGCCACAGATAGGGAGCTCAGAGCACAGTCATTAGCAGAATCCTGATGTCCTCAGATCTCTTTAAATGCAAAATTTTAGTGATGACTGATTGACAATGGACTGAGTATCTGCTGAGGGTTTTAGGACTAAACATACTGCAAATGTTTACACTGAATGCTAACTGATCAGGATTAATAGATATACCAGCTGAACAAAATGAGATTTGTGGACCTTCAGGAGAAGGGTGTTAGAGATTATGTCCTCCTAGAGGAATTGGGAACCTCAGCCATTACTTTGGTACTGTCTGCTCTTTTCACTGGATGATGAAAGAAGAGCTAAAATGCTGGAGAAGACAAGTATATTCTGTATCTGCAGTTCTCCCTCAAAGATTTGTTTATGTGGGAAAACTGTACCAAAGAGAGCTCAATATTAATTTACATCATAATCAAATCTGTGGAATGGACCTCAGTCTGTCAGTACCCAGAGACCTTTCTGGGATTAAACCCCAGCCCGTGCTAGGGGAGATCTAAACTGTCTGCAGCCATTACGGGATGTTCCTGGCAGAAATGCTACAGCAGTTCATGAACAGGCAGCTGTTTGCTAGTGCCTCTCCATAGAAATGAGAACAACTTCAACAGTGGGTTTTGCAATAAAGGGGCTGTCATAGATGGCCTGATGCAGAGTTTGTGAGGGTTGTGGTGGCAGGGTTGGTGGCCAGGTCAGCCCCAAAGAAGCTGAGGCCTCGTCATGTGTAACTATCAGGTTATTTGGCCAAGCCCTGAGTAAGCTATAGCTTACTCACTGTATTCTCTTTAAAATTAGGAGAATCAGCCTGATTATCATACTTGGTCTTCTACCACTGGAGATGAGCTCTGCAGCACTGCTTTTACTTCAGCAGTTTACCACAGTAATTGCAATTTTAAAAAAAATCCCCAAAACCCAAAGCATAAGACACTAAGGATAGAAGGAGGTTCTTCTTAAAAGAGAAGTTATAAAAGAGTTACAAAACTGTTGACAAAATTTTTTCTGAACTCTGACAGTACTTTTCTGAGCAGAAATTTGATCGTGACCATTGGTGCTATTGGTTTTTTTTTTTGGTTTGGTTTGGTTTTGTTTTGTTTTGTTTTTTTTCCCAGATGCACTTCTGTGTATGGTCTGCCTCTCTACTGCTTGCCAAAATTCTCACAGCAACTTGTCATCCAAGTCATTCTGTTAGCAAGACATTAGAGTTGAGAAAAATTACCTGTCCCTTTTTATGATTATTGTTCACTTGCACTCTCAATTTATCTGTTCAAATGTTTAGAAAACAGTCTTTAAGATACTTTTAGTAATACTTGTCTTTCAGATATTCCTAGCAGAGGACAAATTCTGAATTTCATAAACAAGCGTTAATTATATTAATTATGTGTCCATCTATAAAATTTTGTTATAATTTTATTGTGTTTCCTGAGGATTTTAATTTCAGAATATAAAGGTCAATTTATATATTTTGCCTTTTATACTGATCCTGACAAAAGGGCAACTGGGTGTGAATTCTGAGCTTTTAACCTATTAAAGGCAAAGAGAAAAAAATCTTAAATCCTTTGAAGTCTTCAATTCAGTGTAATCTCAGTCCTTTCACTACATGTATGTGTTCAGGATCATGCACGTGTTCTAATTTGTTATGGAGGCCCTGTAACCCAGTCAATGTGAAAATTATAAATAATACTTCATTTATGCAGGTATTTACATTCCAAACCCTTTTGCTGGAGCTGCATGATCTGTGATCTCAGACTTTGGCGTGTGTAGAAATGAATCAGGTTGATAAATTCATGATAGAGACTCTGTGGCGTTGCATCACAGTGTTAAAGTATTTATAGTGTTGTTTACAAAACAGTAAGACACCTTTGAACTGAGTGAACCCAGTGACTAGGAGGCCCTATCCAGTCCTTTCTTCTCCAGGCGTTTCTCACATCCTTTATTTTCCACAGAAACTTCTGCCATATTTGTTAAATATGCAAAGCTTCTCTTCATAACAATAGTGTCAATGAAGGATGCTTGTGAAAAGTGAATTAATTTCCTGTGCACACTTCAAATGCAGAATGGGAAAAGGCCAGAATACCATCCAAATAAGACAAGTTTAGATTCCTCAATAATTGGTTTGTAATCTGCATTTATAATAGATTTCCAAGAACAAAAGACATTCCTTTTGAAACAACTGAGGTTGCTAAGTGACACAAATGTATTTACTGTGTCATAACTTGCAAAAGCCGAGCACAATAAAATGAGAGCTTTAATAAGCAGCAGTGCCATGAATCTTACCTTGATTCCCAGGGTAAATGTAAACCTGTTGGCCAACATCTTTGCATGGTTTGGAATGCCCAGTCTGAGACCTTAATGGAAACAGGAAACATCTGTTTAAGAAAATACAGACTTTCATTCTTAAGGAATTGAAATACGCATACTTTGTCCCAATGGATGTTTGGAATTTGTTTCTTTTGTGTATTGTTTATCCTCATTCAATTACCTAAGATTTTGCATGTAGGGATACTGCTTCCTAACAAGGCTGGGAACTACACTGTCAGTTGTGAGGCTGAGTTACTTCTTTTGCTTGAGTTATCACTGTTTCGTATGTCTTTTAGACACAAAAAAACTACTCCAGTCTTTGGGTAAAGCAAAAAACCGGCACCTTCTCCCGTCTTCTCACCTTCTTCTAGTGTCTGACACACCAAACTGCTGCATTTCAGCTTGTCCAAGCAACCAGAGCACAGGGCCCCTTTGGAGGGACGACAGTAACATTCCTTCTTTTTCCCTGAGCTGCTAGACCTGTTCTTCCTCCTGTGACACACAAGATGCAGTTGATGCCCTGTACCTGCAGCAGATGTGCAGAAATGGACAGTGTGCAGAAATTGCTTCTGAGGAGTGTGCTGAGCTACCTGTTCAATTAGGAGTTGCCAGGTTGCCTTGCACAACAGCCTCTGCTAGTTTAGGAATGAGACAGGAGGCGTGGGAAAGGAGCCTACAGACGTCTCAGGGATGCACTAAACTACGGGGCAACCAAGCCTTTGTTTGTTTATTCAAATAATTGACTCACTTCCAGCTTTCCTAATAACTGGAATACATTTTAATGGTAACCTATATTATAAGTAATGAGCCAGTGTAATCCATTGCGTGGGTTCTCAGAGGTTTTCCATATAGGCAATTCCTGAGAATAATTTCCAATTGTTCAATATTTTCAAATACTGAAATATAGGAAGAAGAGATGAAAAACCACTCCTAAAATGTCATTAAATGGACTTCGGGAAAATCTTTTTAAAAAGCACCAGATTCAAGAGAAAAGCCCTTTTACCTTTTGGCAAAATACCCTGCACATTTCTGACAAAATCCCTGTGCTTGTTTCTTTACCTTCAGTTGGTAATTGTTTGTTAACCAGACATGTCCCTTGAAAGTTCTGTTCAAACAAGCCTATCTACAGTGAATACTGAAAAGCCACGATCAATAAACTAGTATATAATGATTACAAGTAATGCATCTCACTCAGCATGTAGGCCAAAAAAGGGGGGAAAAAAAGCCTCCTGTCTAATTATATTTGAAGTAGACTTGTCTAAAATTAAGGGAGCACTTGTCCCACAAGGAGTGCAGCCAATTCTACTGAATCAATGGAACCTGGGCAGGACTGCCAGCTTTCCTCATTGAAATTCCTCCTTCAAACATACTTTTGACGTTAAGCCATTAGGAAAAGTTGACTTACTTAAAAATGAAGACCAGGCACCACCTGAGATCTGACAGCTCCTTCTTGTTTTGAGTCTGAACTGTGCTGTTATCACAACTTAGGCCCTGGATTTGCTCCTCACAGAAGCATGATCAACCTTCAGGTAAGAAACCTCTCAGGGCAGCTATGGTGGTTATAGGTGTGGTCACATTTCCTTCTTTTGCTCCCTGACCACAGCTCTTTTTTTTTTTTTTCCTTTTTATTATTCTTTTTTTTTCTTTTTTTATTTTCTTTTTTTTTGGCAGCATTATTCATCTCACTGTGAATTCCTCGGTTTTCCTCCTTAATCTAATCCTGCAGAGCACTACGATGTTCACTTGTGTTACTCAGTATATTTAATCTCTGCCATTTTTGCCTGTGAGAGAGATTAGTAAAAGATTTTAAAACCAACAAGCTGCATATCCATTTTTCTCAAGACTTATTAGCCCTTTAGAACCAGACAGATAGATCTAGCTTCTTGAAACACCTTTCCTTCTCTTTAAAAATATTGTGTCCATGACAGCCTGATTCCACTGCACATGCTCCTTTCTGTTTTACATAAGAGTCCTTTTGATCTGCTTACAGTCCTTTTATTCTTTTTTTTTCCTCCAGTAACTTCTAAAATATTGAAATACATTTCTTAGAATCATGTAATGGTTTGGGTTGGAATGGACCTTAAAGATCATCTCGTTCCAATCCCCCTACTGTGGGCAGGAACACAGCAGACTTGGTTGCTCAGAGTTCCATGCAGCCTGGCCTTGAACACTTCCAGGGATGGGGCATCCACAACTTCTCTGGGCAGCCTGTGCCAGTGTCTCATCACCTTCACAGTAAAGAATTTCTTCTTAGTATCCAATGTAAACCTACGGTCTTTCAGTTTAAAGCCATTCCCCCTTGGCCTGTCACTACATACCCTGGGCAAGAGTCCCTCTCCAGCCTCTTTTTAGGCCCCCTTGAGGTGCTGGAAGGCAACTCTTACATCCTGTCCTCACAGCAGAGGTGCTCCAGCCCACCAGTCATGTTTATGAGCCACCTCTGAACTAGCTTCTAAAGGCCTACATCTTTCTTGTGCTGGGGGGACCCAGAGCTGGATGCTGTACTCTAGGTGGGATCTCAGAGGAGTGGAGTAGAGGGGCAGAATCACCTTCCTTGACTTGTTGGTTAGAGTGTGAAGTGGCTCATTTTGAGGGGTTTGGGATTTTTTTTTTCCTCCATCTGTGTATTTTATCTTCCAACCATCTATTAGGAAAGCCTGATTTTCCCTTTTAAAAATCAAGCCTATATATTTAGACAGTGAATTTCCCAATAGCAAAGTCAACAAACAACACCCATAAATTATTACACAGTAATAATTCCTATCACATTAACAACTGTGTTTTCCTGTATATTTTGTTTAGGGCTAAATTCACCCTCAGTGGATAATGAAAAACAGCCTTTTAAGTTGCAAACCTTTCAGCATATAATGTTCATCATAATAGATTTCATGATATCCTTGGGTGCTATGATACATGCATAATTTAGAGTAAGTATCACAGGTCATGTCACTTACCTCCTTCTGGTGTAGGGTTCTCAAGACTTTTGTATAAAAAAAGTCTTTGGCTCGCAATAAGAGACATGGAGAATGTTCCTGCCTCATTCAGTTTTCCTTTCTCCAGGGTCCTGCTGAACCACTACAGTTCACAGCTGGGCCACATGCATATGCTGGCCATGATTTTAAATTATACAATCATAGAATACAGATTGGAAAGAACTGACCTCAAGGAACACATCCAACCTTTCTTGGTAAAAGCACAGTCTAGGTAAGATGGCCCAGCACACTGGCAGTCAAATCCCAGGAATGTACTGTATTGAGGAATCCACCACTTCCTGGGGAGATTATTCCAATGATTGTTCTCATTGTGAAAAGGTTTTTTTTGTGTGAGTAGCTGTAATTCCCCAGAAGTAACTTGTACCCAATGCCCCCTGGTTTTTTTCATGTGACTCCTTGTAAGAAGGGAGTCTCCATCTTCTCTGTAACCACCCATCAAACAGTGGGACATGATGAGGAGGTCTCCCCTAAGCCTTCTTTTCTCAAGGCTGAACAAACCCAGTTCTTTCAGCCTTCCCCCCTGTCACAGGCTTCCCAGTCATTTGATCATCTTTGTAGCTCTTCTCTGGACCTCCTCCAGCCTGTCCACATCTTTTCTGCAAATCAGGGACCAAAACTGAACACAGAATTCCAGTGTGGCCTGATAAGCACTGAGCAGAGTGGGATAATGACTTCTGGATCTTTGCTGGTGATGCCCTTATGGATGCATCAGCCTGGATTTTTTGTCTCCATAGCTGGGGGCCCAGCAGTGCTGGTGCAGACAGAAGTGAAGAAAGTGTTGAGAACCTCTATCTTTTCAGCATTGTCAGTGACAAATTCACTTCTCTTATCAGTGAGACAGTATTTTCTTTCTCTTTCTTCTTGTTGTTTATGTATCTGAAGAACTGTTTCTGTTAGTTTTGAGCAGAAAGAGAAGCACACAGTTAACCTGAATTTTGATTTTCCTTTATAGCAAGCCTTGGATTTGTGGCAGTTCTGTAGCTGCAGAGGAGCAGACTGAGTTGCCCCTGAAGCAGGAAAACTGAGCAGTGTGGAAGTGGTGGGGAGAAGCTCTTTCAACCATCTCAGTGGGAGCTTTGCCTTCCCGCTTGAGGTTGGAGGGTGTGCTCAGATTGAGTGGATTCTTCCACTCTGGAATGAAGATTTACAGATAAATCCTTAGGGGAGCCACTGCTTTCTTGCTTGATCTGAATTATTCTTCTTGGACTCCCACTGTTGTTTTAGATAAATGTGCTCTTCTACCTTTGAAAGCATTCAACCCTTTGGAATAATTCCCCCTTTCTTTTGTATAGCATCTCTTAAACTAAGAGCAGTAAACCAAAATTCCTGCGAATTATGAAGAAAGTTTTCTACACTTTAGAGCCAACTAGTAATAACTATTTCCTGTCCCACTCTGTTCTTCCTCAAACTACCTGCTACAGGACAACTATGATTGCCACTGGACATTTTGGTTCCTGTGTTGCATCCTTTTTGATGAAAGATGAAAGTGACTGTATTTCGAAGGAGTGTGTCATGGGGATTCAAGTAGGGTTTTTTGTCAGGAAAATTATAACTAGCCCTTCCCAATAACTCCCTGAGCACTGGCCACATTTTGGGGGAGATTTAGAAGTGTTCTATGTGCTCTTGCAGTAGCTGTCTCAAGCCTCTTGCTAGTTTATGAAGGGGCATTTGCAGCCTCTGCCCCTGGAGTGTATCTTTATACCTTCCCTTGTGTCTCCTGTAGTTGTCAGAGCTTCACAATGCCATGTGTTTTGTAAAAATAGTGTTTTGAGCTTTCTGAGCCTGCATGCCCACTGCCATGCCCATGTTGCAGCCCTCGTTGTGCTGGAGAGGTGTTCTGTGCCACACTGGGAGGCACCGAGCTGTTCTTTGGAAACATATCTCTTTCAGGACTCTAAAAATATTGGATTAGCTGAAATGAGCAATGCAGGGGCAGAGGAAGGCAGGACTGAGGAAGCATGTTAAAAGAGGAGCACTAAAAGTAGGTTCTACCCCTTAAAAATCTTCACACCATAAAGCCATGCCCCAGGATTTCTGCCAGCCTTAAATGCCACTGTTCATAGTGGTACCACAGGCTGGCGGTGCTATTCCTTCTGTGGCAGGCATGAGCAGGAGGCCTCTGGCAATAAGGAAGGAGGAATGGGAAGGCATTGGCAGAGTAATACCATTCAAGTGGTGGAAAAATGTCCTCATAGTACAGAGTAGCTGACAAGGCAGATACTTCAGTATCAGCCTTTATTCTCCTGTTGAACTAGCTGCTCAAATCAAAAGCAACCACAGGCTTGGGTTTCATATTTTTTGTGTAGAAAGAATTCCAGTTATAACTGGAATAACTTACAACTCAGGTTAACTTTGCAGTGAAATTGAGTTCAAAGAGCTTATAAACAGAATTCTTGATTGCAAAATTGATTTAAAACTGTATAAAGTAGTTTGGTTTGCACTATGCTATTTTAGCAAGGACAACAGGACCTCTAAGGCCAACATTTCTAAGGCAATTGGTCCAAGAAAGAAGCCTCTTTTCAGTTAATGAACCACTTTATAAAGAACTTAATATTGTTAGCTTTCACTATAATTTTCCTATAAAATCTCCATCTGGGAAGTCATCACTTAGATTATGTATTATTGACATCATGAGTTCATATGTTTTAGAAGTTCCCTCTTTTACTGTTTTCACAAATTTACATTCATGATCCATTTCCAAATGGTCCCTACCTAAAGTTTGTGTTTCTTACTGAATGTCAAGCTGCAATAAGAAAACCCTCCACCGCATTTACCAGAATCCGTTGGTGTTGCAGCCTGGTGGGTTTTATTACTTTCCTTTAACGTTCACTTGAATAAGATAGTAAATTGGGCAAAACAGTACTAAAACCAGAAGTTGCAACATGGTTTGTGAGCACACAAACTTATAAATGAGCAATGAAGCCAGAAACCAGGGAAACTAGGTATCATCTGTCTACATGCTTGAGTCTACCTTTTTTCTACTTCAGAGTCACCCCTGACTTGAAAGACACTCACACAGCAATAAAAAAAAATCAAAACAGTAAACAACTGTGGCAGTTCCAGCTTAGTGATTACTTTCTTCCTCGTGAATTTCCTGCTCTTCATATTTATCAGGACTGGGCATTGCAGTCTGCTACAGCAAATTGTGGTACATCGGAGTAGGAGTTGCACCGCAGAAAATGAAATGTTAATGATGATGATTGAAGTTTTTATGGGATTCCCATATGTGCTCATTATTACTGCTGACATCATTCACTCTCTGTGCTGTGCTCATTGAAGGCTCTGCAACTGAAGTAGGTAAGATATACTGAAACTGAAATAATTTCTTGAAAATAATGTGAATCTAAATTCATCTCCCTTCACAAAATAATTCTGAAGGAACAGTGCAGTCCCAAAATCCCAAAAGAAAATCTCTTCTGAGATACCAAAAGAGGAAGTTGGTTGCATTGCTCAATAAGAAACCCCTTGAAAATAACAAGAACAAGGGAGTGACCACATGAATATTTCTTGTGCTGAGGTATCCCAGCTTTTGCAGGGGTGTTGCAAGGTGACTTGTGTAACTTGTGGGTAGTCTGGATGGCACCTCATTGTGGAGATGGCATTTGATAATGACCAAACCTGACTAAGCCAACATAATGCCAAGCTGTCTTTGAAAGCCCTTCCCCGCCTGCTCCCCTTTCTGTGTTTCTAACACATCCCTTGTGCTGTCTCTGGTGTTTTTTGGAGCCATAGGCAGTCAGATCAGAGGGTCCAGACAGCAGAAAACTAGGCCTGCAAAAAACCATTGAGTTATAGATAAGTTTAGCTTTCTGCTCTGGATTATTTATGGTTTGATGCACATCTGTAGCAAAGAGCTTGCAGAAAGCATGGCTGGCAGGCAGGAGAGGGAGTGGGACTTCTTTCAGCTGTTAAGTCTGGTTTAATTGAATCATGAACCTGATTGGGGAGAAGACTCCCCAGTACTTTGACTTTGGTAGTGAAGCTCTTTCAAACAGTGGCTACCATGCTCCAGACCTGGCTGACTGCTTTTCCTTTGTGCTGAAATTCATCATCTCCTCAGGTGGGTCTGTGAAATCAATCTCTGCAGAACTAGACTGTAAACTGGGCTGTGGCTCAAGGTACATAACTTCTGACGCAGGAGCAGAGGTGCTGAGCTGTGGTGTAACACCAGGAGTGAGTAACTGGAGGTCATAGGGCAGGAACTTGACCCACGTGGTTGCTGGAGCCAGTCTCTCATGAAACTGCATTTGGAGTGGTCTCAATGGCTCATGTTCCTTGATCAGCACCTGCAATTCCTCTGTGCTTTCTGATTAAAGAAGATGATGTATGTGGCAACTACACTAGTGGATTCAGTGTTTTTTTCCAGAAAACTATCTGCTGAGGGCACAAATTAACACAAAAAAATTGTAGCATGGCATTGTGGGCTTGTATAGGACACGATGGTTATCCATAATTCAGTCTTGCAGCATAGACAAGCATGGCAGAGAGGACACTACTACAACAGCAGTGCAGTTACTAGGGCTTACTGATGTCACAGATCTCCTTTGCAGAATGGAGCCATGCAGATGTGCTCAAGATAGACTCATTAGCTCAACTACAGACCTTCAAAATCCATTGCTTTTACCATGATTTAGGAATAAAAAGAAATAGAATTTCTTGCACGCTGGCAACAAATCATAGGTTATGTTGGGGATAAAAAACACCTTAAGAGTGCCTATATTTAGACTTGGGCCAAAGCACCGGAAGGCATGGTCTTCATGAGTAGTCCCAGTGTTACACTGGGAGTTTGCATGCAGTCAAGTCTCCAAAAAAAGTGTGATTCACATGCAACCATATGACTTGCAGAAGTGCTGTCAGAGGCAAGGACCAGTCACCCTAAAGATCTATGTCTCTTGTGGCTGGTGTAAGGGATTAATAAACTTTTTGGACTTCTCTGTCTGAGAAAACATTGTAAAATATTCTACTTATAATACATTTTCTGCTTGGAAAGTGTGTCAGAGTTTGAACTGATTGTCCACTATGAGTGAACTCTTTCTTTTGTCCTTGGCTCTTTGAATTGTCCAGTGCCCAATGGACGCCTTCTCTTATTACAGCCAAGATAAAATGTGTAATGAATTTTAGCAGAACCCCTCCTACTCCTGCCAGTATATAAAGGAGGCTAATAGTACTTGTAAAAAAAAAAAAAATCACACACATAGTTTCTTATTCTGATCACAAGACAAAGCCAAGTATGATGGAAAGCATTTTCCCTCTGTACTGATTTGTTGTGTATATATTACTGTTTGTAGCAACAAACATGTCACTGTAATGTAAAAATGTCAGTCCTCCAGTTGAATTTGTAGTTGCAGTTATCTGATTACATAAAATGAAATTCTGAAGAACTGTAAAACTCTCAAATATTTATTCAGCAAAAAAGCTGAGTCCTGTAGACTCTTCCTTCGCCCATGCACATGTGCATGTTTCTTTTGTATTATTTAATATGTACTGCTTTTTAAAGCACAGTTTGTGCAATTTGTTAGTTTGATTTACTGTATTATTTCCTGAGTATGGAACAATCCTGAAGTAAGTGCCATTTTGTGAGTAGCAAAGTATTTGAGTGCAGCTCACCACCTCCAATGTGTCAGCTAGATCTATTGCACAACTATTAATGGCATGTTCAGAAGAACTTTTACACTAATATTGAAATTCTTTTAAGATCATATTTAGCTTTGGCAAATGTTTCCCACATGTCTTTGAGTGGCAGTCCATCTTTTGATGTTTATATTTGCCATCTGGATATGTCAGCTTTGTGCAACAGAAGCATGAAGTGGTGTAAGTAAATCACAAGAAGTGGAAAGAACATTTTAAAAGGTTTACAAACAAATGTACCCATAAATAGTATAGAAAAATGAATGCGTAATGGTGTGGACATACTTTTTTGACAAGTCACTCTACAGTCTGAATTTTTTTTAGATCTTACGGCTACAGATATCCCAAGAGGAATTTTAAGGAAGTTATATAAGAGAAGGAATATACATTGTAGTTTTTAGTTTGTTAATTTTATGCATGTGATCATATGTTTAGTATGATCAAGCTTACATTTCTTCCAGCACTTCTTATAAAGACGCAGATTTCCTAATTTTTATGGACTTTCCCACACAACTTTTGTGAAAAATATTTGAACAAAGAATAAAATGCATGTAAAACATAAAAAAAATCCTTGGTTCCTTGGACAGGCAGATGCAAGAGTTATGCATTATGCTTATGGCTGTTGCCATTGCTCTTTGTACTTACAAGAATTTTAATGTAGAATTGTTTTTCCTTGTACTTAGCTACAACTCAGATAAGCATCAGGAGAGATTAAATATAACCGTGTAAAGGACGTAACCTCTTGTTATGCTGCAGTAGGTTTGTTTTGCCACCAGCTACTGCAGGATAACATGAAATTCAGATCTTGGCAGGTAAACCACTTCCAGCTGAACTTCATAATTTCTGTAATGTGGAATATTTGAAGCCATAGCCATGTTAAAAATAATTAGATGCAACCAATGGTTGTATACCACAGAACAATTAGAACTCAATGCCTAGAAATGTGTTAAAAGTTCTTCCCAGTTATTTATGCTGTTGAGACAGGCAGAGCCATATACAGTACTCAGAAGTGATACGCATTCATCTGTGTTTATATCACCAGGAAAGGCACTGCCATCTGCCCTTAGCAATTCTCTCTCTACTCTTTGCTCTTTGTAAGATGAGCTCAGCTTCAATGTCATGTTACAATTTATTGCTGGTGATCTGCTTCGAGTTGTTTTTTGGTCACCAGTAGTTTGTTTGGATTCCCTTTTTTCTTGTCTGTTGTGTAGTGTCACTGTGGGACTTGGGCTTGTTGGACTTATTTTATAACATCATTAGCTCAGCAGTGCAGAGGATGATTACTTTCTCATAAAAAAGAATTCTTTCTCAGAAGACATGTGTAAGTGTTGGCTGTTGAGACAGTGTTTTTTGTGAATTTCCTTGAAAGCCAAATACTCGGGATTTTATTCTTTATTGCCTCACACCTCTTGCTGTCATTTAAACTCCTGCGAAAGAACATCACTGAAGCAGCGGCTCTGCACTCTGCATCTTCCAACCTTTGAGACTGCTGCTTTGTAATCTTAATGTCCTTGTACACAAGTCTTATTTACTTTTCTTTATGTCATCCCAAGTTCATTTCCTTTAATGATCAAAAGTCCATGGCATGGTTTAGCCCTGAAAAGGACTGATACTACAGCCCTCACTGCGTTACTGAGTGTAACTAGGGCAGAGGCCAGCTGGGCAGCAGCCAGTGCCTGCCTCCAGCATTTGAGAGCTGGGAAGCTCTAAGGTGAAACATTATTGGACACGCATATTGGAGAACTAGAGGCTGTAAATAGAATAAAGCAAATAAAAACATTCAGAAAAGTGAAGGCTGCAAGAACTGGGCTCTTTCCAAACACTCTTCCTATTTTTTTCTTTTTACAATGTCTTCATTTCATTTGTAGGGTAATACAAGTTCTAGATCATGGTGTTGCCCTTTCCAGAGCACAACATGTGCTCAATTCTCTCTCCTGTTTCTTCTTGTGATGTAGTTTGCTGAAAGGCTCTGGTATGCAGTTGTTAAAGTTCATGACTAAGTGGCTGGTGGGGTCAGGACACAGCAATTTTTCAAGTGTATTTGGTGTGCCTCAGTGCTCATCTGCCACTGGTGTACCAGGAGATTCATTTTCATAACCTGAGAGCTGCTCTGTCATTGAAACTTCTAAGAACTTGGAGCATTCACCACTGCTCCATGTTTCTCCAAAGAGAAACAACCAAAGGTTTTTGTAGAATAATTGCTCCAGAGTCCTGTTCTGTTCCAGTTCTGCTGGTGTTCTAATACTACAGCAGTGTCTGCCGTTAATAGGGAGCCCAGGCTCACAGGGAAACAAGTACGTTGTGGTAGCAGCAGCAAAGTTGTCAACTACCACTCTGCAATTCAAACTCTTCAGCACCTCGGTGGGCACACATATGTGCTAATATTTGTTAGCACATCACTTTATTAATCAAGCTGCCAGCCTGACTCATAGCCTTTTCCATTCAACTTTTATGTCCTCTGAATTGCTCAACTTCATTTTTCCACAATGAGCTCTGCCCATCATTATCAAGAGCAGCACTTTCTGGAGTAATCTGGAATCTTTGCCTTCCATTAATAACATTTTTTTTAAATTAAAACTTGATATTTTTATATTTTCCTGCACTGTAGCTATATCATTGAAGGAGTGTGTGTTCCACTCAGGTAAGGGAGAATCATTTATTTGTGAAATTCCAATAGTGTTTACTTTAATTAATGGCTGCACAAATTACCTCCCAGGGGAGGCTGCAGATTTAATAAAACTTATGTCCCTTGGCCTAATGCTCTTCTGTCTTGGTTTCTTGTTAGCTGTCCACCTTGTGCAAGGTTTATATCCACTATTAGGAGGAGTATGTATTTGGGATTCAGTAGCATTTTACTTTCATCCACAAAAACCTGCAGTGACCCAAAAGCCATGCCAGCAATATTGTACTTCAGGCTGAAGCCTTTGGTGTGCCCCACTTGCAGGGGTTACTGGCATACCTCTAGTGTAGAATTACACAACCCTTCCAGATGTACACCAAGTCATGATGGAGAATCAAAATTCTTACTGGTGGAGACTGAGCAGGGAAGACCTAAAGCAACACGTCTGCGAGCACTTCAGAGAAATTTATGCACTTGGGTCCCCATAAAGGACTTTTGTGGTTGAGATTTTGAAGGGGACAGAGAGTCCCTTGGTGGAATTGTGTGGGAGTGATCATACATCATAGCCAGTGGGTTCCTACTGTGATTTTTCTGTGATGGAAATGGTGTCAGACCACGACTCCACTAAAGGCACTGATAACTGCAGGTATTTGCTTCTCTGACATTTGTCTCTGTCCCTGACAGTGCTGCTGCAGGTGTCCTTTCGATCTATCAGCTTAAAAAAGTAACCCTGGGGGTAAATAATTTGCTGACTTTTCAAAGCTGGACCAGTTTTTCAATCACTCCCACAAAGAACTGGGTTGGCTTTCCCAATGGAGTGTTGCATTGTGATTTGGGGACTGGATACTTTTAATCGAAATGGATAGAGAAGGATAGAGAGGGGCTCTGTGGTTTGCAACCCATCTGCTTGGTGTTTGTGTTCCAGATATCGGAATATATTCTGAGTGAGGCAGATTTACTGGAGTGCTCAAGAAGGAATGACTCTTTGCAGTCAGTGTGTGAGGGTGAGTTACTGTATAAAATGCACAGAAACTACAAAATTAAATATCCAAATGTATAACTGCCTCTATTACTTCATGAGAAGCTGCAAGAAAGAAGCCAGAGCAAACGGAAAGAACTAGAATTATTCACAAATGTCAGTTAAAAAGTGGTGCAGTATGTCAAAGAAGTAGAGACTTTATGAAGCCAACTACCCACTGCAGTCATTTATGCTTAGTAAAGCTTGTAACTGTTACTATACGTAGAAGGATAGCAAATAATTAACATAAAACTGGTTAGTTATTACTTGGGCGTGGAGCCAAACCATGTTATGGCTGATTTACTGTAAAGGCTTATCTGCACTCGAGCTGTTCCCGCCCTTGCTCTGGTACCAGCATGGCTTCACTTGCGGTAACAATTGCAGGAGCTCTTGTTCAACCAGGCAGGAGCACTTTTACTGCCATGTGGCCTAATCTGGTTGTGCAGTCATGTGTGCAGAGAGCAGCACACGGGTGTATGTTTTACGGCTTTTCCTTAGAAATGGCTTTAATATGCACACCAACAGTCAGCACATAAAAATCATTTCCATCAAGTGATTTGGGGATATAGGAAAGACAGATTTCAAGGCTTGTTATTATGCCACTGTGATGGGCTTTAAAAAGGAAACAGTTTTCCTAGCATGTTATAAATATCTCATCATGCCATTACGATCACAGGCTAGGAAACCATCACGGCTATGCACAAGAAATGCAACACTGCAGTAACATAAAATCTCTCACTCTCTTTTGTTTTCCTGGTGGATTGTTGCAAGAAGGAAAACTTGCTAATGTCCAGACATTTCCTTTCCCTTTTTTAAAAATCAGAATTTTGTCTTGTTTACCCTAGAAAATGAGGCTTTGTTTATGGTGTGTTCTGTGCTGTGAAGCACGTGGAAATACTGGCAGTGCCTGCTTGAGAGGGCTCCTTACTCACTGATCTACTCCTAGGCTATGTACTCACAGGGGAACCTGGACTTGGGTGTGGTGATTAACCCAGCACATGTACATATATCAAAGGACTCAGGCATTTGAGAACATAAGCTTAAGCAAGGAGTTAAAGAATAAACCTTGTCAGGTAGCCTGTTTATTACCACATGGCCATTTCCACTTCTGTTCTCCATAAAGTTGTGGGAGCAGTTTCATTTTAAACATTGTTTTTAGTTAGTTTATATAATACAGCTGTAAATATTTTTGCAGGCTCAAACTTGGAATTTAAAGGGAGAAACTAGGAAAAAAGCACACCCCTGACTACTCTGCTTTTTAATGATATAGAAGTGAAACTGCTGGGAGTATTGCATGGTATAGTTATGTCCATCTTAATAAAAGCTTTGGATTAAAAAGTGGAGGATGTACAAAGCCATCTCTGCAGATGTCCTCCATGAGGCAGATGTCCTGGAAAAGGCCAGGGAATTAGCATGTGTGTTGAATCTTGAACTAGAGTGGAAGAGCTCAATAAACAAAATACCAATATAGTAATGCTGAAGGAATATGATTAGTCACCACATTCTTGACTTGTCTCTCTGGTATTTCCATTATAAACATGGATTGTTTTCATCAAGCATAAGTACAGCCATGGATACAACTGCATGTCCTTGTGTAAGTGACAAGCATCAAGGATCTGATCACTGAGGTTGATATTACACAAGACAACTAAGCCATCTAACAGCCCAGTAGAAAACTAGCCTCCTTTTTACCTAGCCTGCCTAGTATCTGCCAGGTTAGTGAGCTTGGTTACTCTGATGAAGTCTCCAAATGCTAAAGCAAACACAAGTGAAATGGCTCAAGCAAAGACCCTCTTGAGAGAACCTGCTGATGCAGTTTAGTTCCTTTGCATCACCATCCTGGTATCACCACCAATCTTCCAAGGGGGACATTTTGTTGGTAGTAGTGTTGAGCAGCTCTTTCTCCTTCCTTGCCCTGGACCCTGTGACACCTGTCTGTGGGGCTGGCACAGCTGTTTGTGCAGCCAGGCAGTGAGCTGTGCCGGGGAACATCCCTGCACTGGGCTATTTCCTAAGGCAGTTTACTGCATGGTTACACAAACAGTTGGGCTGGTGCAACTCAGGAGGCTGCAGGGAGGCACAACAGATCAGCTGATGGGGACAGGGTAAACAGCAACTGCTATAGCCAGTTCCAAAGCAGTAGTGAGACCAGAAGCCAAACCACAAGCTCAAGTTATTTACAGTCCTTTCCACTGGCTTTAGTGAACAACAGTTAGTCCCCCTGTTGCAACTTCAAATCCTGGTAAGACTGAAATCAGTGAACAATTCTTTTCCCATGATTTCAACTGATTCGTATTTAGAGTAAAAAAACTTATCTAAGTTTTGATGTTATCTATGAAGGTCTCATCTGAGGGCATTTGGAATGAGTGCTAAAAGACCATTTGGGTAGCAACTCATAGATTTTTATCCCCTTCCTGGCTCATTCACCATGGTCTCTGTTGTGACTAGGGATGACGTAAAATAATATGAAAGCAAGTTCCTTCAATCTGAACCACAGGGAAATAAAAAATCATGGCTGACTGAGGCTCCTATGCATCCAGCCCAGCTGAGAACACAGGCTTGGAAAAAAAGCTCCTGATGCCTGGGATATATCCACTGAAAGAGAGCATCCAGTCTTCTTCTTCCTCATGCTAGGCCACATACTCTGTGATCATGTTGTTTTAGCAATTGTGCAGAGAAGGTGTCATGCTGGGTCCCTAAAAGCCATCGTGGACTTGACCATCTGGGTAGGTCAGAACATCCATAAAAAGCCTCTTGCATTAAACCAGAATGAAGAACAACTCTCCAAATCCATCAAAGGAAGTCCAACACGTGGGTGTTAATACAATGGCCCTTTAGGTGTGTAGCTCTTGTCTACAGCAGGATTACTGAAACCTCATTTATTTTGACTTGTTTTGAATCTAGGTGCCCACTATCCAGTGCAAGTATCAAAGTTTTGGGCAGGAATGCCCTAGGCATGGAGATACCAAATAATTTCTGCATAAACCTGTGAGGGCTTTGTTCTTTGGAAGGGGGTTTTAAGCACCCCTAGGAGAAAAAAAAACAGAAAACAACTCGATATCTCTGGCAGGAAGATTTGTTCTGTAGTTCCCTTTATCTGAAAAATGCCTACAATTACACCTAACCTAACAGAAAAGCTCTGAGGCTTGATTAGTGTGTGCAAAGCCCATCAGTGTGTACATGGTGAAGTCTGTAGCCCTGAGAGAGGAAGGAATGAGGTGGCCCAATAACTCTGCAGTGAGTCAGTGGCATTACCTAATCTATTGTACAGCTGTGCCACACGGGATACTCGCTATAAACACTCTGCCTTATCACCTGTTTGTTGGGAAGGATGAACTGGTTCAGCTAAAATAAGAACAGGAATAAACTTGTGTCCAACAGCACTTCCATTTTACCACTAGTTATGCTCCAGCGCTCTCTGTCCTGTGTGAAATGAACTCCCAGATGTTTGGGGTTATTTTTTTCCTTGAAGTATTAATTATTTCATTGAACAAAAAGAGGGAAGATGAAAATAACTCAGAGAAATTGGGATTTATGCAGTGTTTTAGTCAAGGTTTCCAAGCTGATATACAGCAATAAATATCAGCCGCCAGCTGCTTCATTTCTTCCATGAGTTCCTGTGGAGATGGTGATTCCCTCCAGATCTCCCCAGGGAAAGTGTATCAGAGCATTATTTAAAAAAGAAATAAAGGATGTCAGCAAACAGAGGTGGACTTTGCATTGATTCCCATTTCATTTTCTCCTTTACAGTCCACCAAGTTCCACAGCTGTATTCAAGGGGTCTCATGAAACCACCTGGCCCACAGAGGCTTTGCTTCCACTGGAGTTATGTCCTGCTTCCCACCACCGTGAGGAAAGGAGGGGGACCAAACATCAAAGCATAGTACAGGGTTCAGCAGATGTTGGTTCTGAGGACTGTAGGGACGTGTTTTGTGTCTTTTGTCACATCGCTGTTGCTCATGTGTGGTGTGAGGGGAAGAGCACCTTGTCACCTCTGGAGGATCCTCCAAGCTCCTTAGAGCTAGGTAGGTGGATGATCACAGAGAGAGATGCTTAGGAAGTATACAACTCCAGACATCCTAAGACTGCAGGCAATGAGTGCTTTATCTATTATTTTGATGATTATACAGCATTTATATTGTAGGAGTGATCATATGTGCTAGAAATTGCACAAACTGATAGGATAATATAGTCTCTGTCACTAGGGAGCATTTTTAAAAGATAAAGGAGATGAGTCTGGGGGAAGGTAATACTATGTCTTACAAATATGTACCAAGGTAATGATGAGAGTTCTTGCACATGCTCATAGATCTCACCCAGAAAAGTACACTTGTAGCAGAATTGTTAATCTTGGCTTTTCTGCTTGGTTGTGTTTTGTTTAGAAATCCAGTTTTTGAATCAGAAAAAGCTCATCAGAATAGAAATGAGAAGGAAGGGAAGGGCTAATCAGTAAGGGCATAAGAAAAGAAGAAGATGGGAATAAGGGAGGAACAGAAAGAAAGAAGATGAGTGCAAGAGGAATAGAAAAGCTTATCATTTGAGAACATTAGCCTGAGGAGATTACAGAGTACAGAGTTAGGAGAAGTGCAGTGTAAAGTAGAGACAATCGCCATTGGTAGTTTAGAAAAAGAATGAAAAATAGCCAGAATTTTAAACATATGTAAATGTCAGCTTCATGAACTCTAGAGGTATCAGAGAGAAACTGATGACCACTGGCACTAAGACAGGGAGCCTACCTGAGCAAGGGCAGAAGAGGATGCTGCTGCCCCCTCCCACACTCCTTCCCATGAGCAGCATCCTTTTGTTAACTATTCTCTGAGTAGTTGCTCCTAAGACCACCTGTCTTGATCCAAGCAGTCCTGCACCCCCGTGCTGAAAAATGTGCAAAATACAGAGTAATTCCATTTGCAGTTGTCCTTCATTTCAGTGAAGTCCCAAACCAAATCTGGGTCTATGTTTGAGTTTTAAGAGGAACTGATGCCTGGGAAAGGCATTTCTTAGGTGCAGTTTTCCTCACTTACTAAATAGCTCTCTAAAAGTCATTTCTCCCTGGGCAGTGTGAGAAGGCCAAGCCTGTCCTTCCATAAAACACCACTCCCAAATCTTAGTTTCTTCCTTACTTCCGCTAGAAACAACACACCATCCCTTCTCTGATTTTTCTCCTTTCTTTCTGTTTCCTATGCACATGCACCCTTTGGTCTGTGATCAATCCTAAGAAAGCTCTTTGGTACTCAGTGATGCCTCCCACTTGGATCACTCTGCATCCCCACTGCCTCTTCAGAGGTGGCATTGCCACTGCTGTAGTGCCAACCATCAAGCAGGAATAGGAAACTGATCCAGGTGTAAAGTAATGCTCTAAAACTGGGAGACTGGGAGAGGGGCAGGGAGAAGCATGGTCATTTTTAACCTGAATTGATTCCCTTGCCCACATCATGTTGCAGCCTCACAGACACTTGCACCAGTGGAGCAGGCAGTGGCAGTGAACGTGTGGGTGAGGGTTCTGTGCTGCTGAATGTTTCTTGCCAAAAGGCAAGGATGGCACATGGATGTGCTCTGGCCTGCTCAGCCCATGCTGGCTGGTGGCTTCTGCTGCACTTCTCCAAAACAAACCTTCCTTCCTCCTTCCACGTGGGGAGTTCACAACACCTGGAGTTGAAAGTTTTTGTTCCCACAGAAAACCAGGGGTGTATACGCTTGAGGTGACATTGTTTTAGCTGAGTCGTGTTGGCCCATCACACAGATGAGGGTGCGTTTGACTGTGCTGACTGCTCTTACAGCATTATCTTCAGTTTTGTGATACCAGGTGATGTTGGTAGGGGCCAGCTGTTGGAATCAGATGATCATATGATGATCCCAGCTTTCCTTTTCTTTTCTTAAAGCAAGCTTGCGGTAGGAAAGTGAGAGAAGCCTGACAGCATGGCACAAAGCCTGAAACATTTGAAGGCCCATAAAACACTTCAAATGAACACGTTTTGTAAAATCTCATTAGTTCTTGAGGCTTGACTCATAACAGCTGAATCCTCAGGACTGGCAATATTCATATAATGTAAAAGAGCTATAAACATTAAAGAAGTAAAAATGCACAAAGCTTCTATATCAGTCACCAGCTGCAGCCAAGCTATGGCTCTCATTGGAATTTATTGCAGCATCTTCAAGCGGAGCAAGTGGTGAAGTGGTGCTATTACTTCTGATTACAAATGGACTGGGTAAGAGCATTGGTGCTATAAACACCCCATTATAGAATGGGCTGCACAGTACAACACCTACTATATTAATAACATTCAATTCTTCAGATTTAAAAATAGTGCTCTTAGGAAGAAAAGCAATTGCATTCTAGTCTGACACCTGAAAGGAATGTGGAAGGAAATAACTGTAACTGGCACAGCTAATAATGGATTATGATGTTACCCTCCTGGGAACTGGAGGGAATTGTCCTGCACTTTAGATTGGAACTAGCCTGCTTTCTCAAACATAAATCTGTGTTAATCTTTCTAAAAGCTAAAAAAAAAAAAAAAATTAAAAAAAAAAAAAGCCACCAGGTGAGCTTTTGGTTCCCATGGAGCCATTTTGATGAAAGACAGGATCAGAAAGCTGCCTCTACAGTTCATCAGAGAGCACCCCTCTGAAAAGGGAACCAGAGACATCCCTGCTACCTACACCACACACAGTGTCTCCACACCTGCTGACGACAAGAAGAGGCTGGAGCAACCTGCCTTTGGTAAGCTTTACTAACATTATGATCCCTCAAAGCCTTTGGCAATTCAAAGATTAGAGGGCTCAGCTGAACACAGAAGCTGCACCCAATTTATCATGGCTTTGATTTGCAGTCCCAGAGCCAGGTTCAAGGTGTGGTTCACAGGTTCCTGGGTCTCTGTTCCCATCCCCTTGCTAGAGGTCTGTCTCTCCCAGCAGAGCTGGTGGCCCTTGCCCTGGGTGCTCATCACAGCTGGCTTTGTGCAAAAAACCCCCACACACCTTCCCACACACCTGCCTTCAGCAGCCACTTGTGGGAGGACACTGAACTTTTGCCCTGCAGGAATTGGGGCACAGGGAGACTTGTTTCTGCCAGCTCACAATGAGGATGATGAGGATAGCACAAGCGCTGAGTAAACACAGGAGGAGGGGACTCCTCCAATGTAGCAGCAAGGGTTGTTCAGACTTGGTCAGTCAGCACAGCTGCTCCACAGCCCCAGGGAGTCAAACCCTTCCTCTCCCACACCCCAGCATTAAGCCCAAGCCACATGACTGTGGGATAGCTGGAGAGGAAGGGAACCCTCTCTGTCTCATCCCATGATTTTTTTTAACTGCTGAAAAGAAAGAAATCAAGATTCAGGCAAGAGGCGCAAGTGATGCTTTAGGTATCACTTCCCACTGGTGGATCTCAAAGGCATTTTGGAGGTAGATAGTTTTAAATCCATTGCACAGACACTGCACCCAATAGCATTGAGTAGGTGGTTGATCTGAGGAAGGTCATCTAGCAAGCAAATGGCAGAATGGGGAGAAAATGTTACCTTAGACGCTTTCCAGTAACCCACTTACTTCACAGAGCCTCCAACTATGAACTCCTCTGGCAGAGACAGGCCCATAGTTAAATGCTTGCATCTTCCTCCTATCCCCTATCCATGGCATCAGATTTTAACCAAACCTGTCCTACCCCTGCCTAGGCCCCCCTTCCACCACCAGATCAGCACAAAGGGCCTTACCTGACTGCAGTCACCCTCATACACCCTGGAGGAGTGGGAATGGGCCTATTATGCTTCAAGACACACCGTTTATTCATCTCAGACCAACCTTGCCTCTTTGGTTAAACTGATGAAACATTACACATGGGCTACAACAAAAACACCATGACCTCTGGGAAATAAAATGGCTGAAGAGGATCCTAAAGGTTTGTTTAAACCTTTGTCCTGTCACTTTTTCAGACTAAATAGTGCATGAGCACAGCTGAAGATCCAGCCTATTTTGTAGCAAGTGTAGATTTAATAAATCTGTCTCAACTCCAGTTGTACAATGAGAACCTGTTATAATGGGAGGAAGTCAGCTGAGCTCATATTCTTCCCTGAGAAAAAAGTTCTGGGCTAGATGAGAAAATAGCTACAGCTTTTTCTAAAGAGCCAGTGAAATAAAATCACCAGAGGAAGTACTCCAAAACCCTTCAGTACAGCAAACTGTGTAAGCAAGCAGTACATGCAAAGATTACATCATTGCCAGAAACAACCAAATAGCCCTATCAAGGTAATTACAAAGTGTGAGGCAAACAACTGGATCAGAGTACAGGTAAATACTGCTAAACCAGAATACTGAGCGTGTTATCCTGGAGAACAGAATGGGAACATTTCAAGGCATAATGTTAATTCATCAGCTCTCACCATTATTCTTGATCAGAAGTCCTTGTGTTTCAATGCTGTCTTGGGAAGCTGTGAACATCAAAGCCCAGACATACACACACATCCAGGTCCACCAGCTCTACCAGGCAGGTATGAATCCCCAGCAAGCAGATGATAACAAATAGCAGGAAGCCCGTGAAAATACATCTTAAGCCAGTTCTGGGAACAGGAATCAAAGCCACAGTTTAAGTTACTTTGATTCAGCCCCTGTGTAGAGACTAGAAACTGAAAATCAAAGTGGGGCTTGGTAAAGGAGCCAATTCACCACAGCCTAAATGAAAAGAGTTAGTAGCTCAGAAGTGCAGGTACAATTCTCGGCTGAGATGTGAGAAGCTCTTTTCTCTTTTCAGAGCTGGTTACACAAAGGAGTTTACTTTGAAATGTGTGGTGCTGCAATGTAATTGCTTCATATAAACTACTGTGCAGGAGCAGTCTCCAAATGAACACAGGACTTCTTCCCGAGTCATTTTCTGCTTGGAGAAAAAGAGCAAGGATGCTTCAGCTGGACACCAGGGTACCTGGTGGAGTTGCTAGGCTGTGGGAGAGCTCCAGTGGCACCCAGTGGGGCAGGTGACAGAGGATAGCCAGAAGTCACAAATTTCCACCCAGATGTTCACACCATCAAATCTCTGTGATTCACCTTTTGGATGTATCATTGTTACCAACAAATCACTATGAAGAGACCAGCTCTCCCCAAAGTAACTGGGTGTAAGTGGCCATCACTGTGGGGATACTTTGCATGCCAGTGTCAGACAGCCGCAAGTTTTCCAGACAGACAGAACTCTTCCATGTAATTTTGGCTGCCGTTTTCTGAGCTTCATCTTCCTCACCCAGCAGCAGTGCCACAAGTAAAAGGATGCAGAGGAGAAGCAGGAGTTCAGTATGATGCTCTTCTGGTAGAAATGCATTTCATATGTCTTCCCTCCTTGTCATGAGCTTGGGACGTTAGAGAGGAGTATGCTGAGGGTGACCACTGGCCCACAGAATGTGCTTCAAGGTGTGAAAAGGCACTTTCCCACAGTTACCTGAGAGATATTGCATCATACTGCCTACTCAAAAGGACAGTTATCACCATCCAGAAAGGTGTGGTCAGGGCAGCATGTGAAAATCCCCAGGGTTTGGAGTGTTGTTAGTGTCACTTATGAGGGTCCCTAATTTCACTGGCTTGGCACAGCCCTTGCTGTTGTTATCCCTGAGCCAAGGCTTGCACTTAACAAATACAACCAGATGTGGGTAACTGGGTGCAGCCCCGGCCTTGGTTGGGCAGACCACCAAGAACAGGATCACTCCTGCTTACCTGGACCAGTCCCATCTTGGGCTATGCCACTGATGGTACCTCAAGCCCCAGAGTTTTCCAGTAAAACTTCATTTAGGAGTTGTCTGCTCTACATCAGACCTCCTGAAAACCCCACAGAGGTCTTAGCTTTACAGTGTATGCAAATCACTGGATTGTCACCTGACACCACTACTGCAAAAAAGAGGACTGGCATCCCACTTGAGTGTCACAAGCACTGCCAAGGTTTCTTCTTTAGTTTCTAGAAGGTTGTGTAAGCACCCTCTATGTATGGGTCGGTAAGATATTGGTGGGACATCTGAACCATAGAAAAATCTATTAATGGCTGCAGGAAACAGTGACAGGCAGCAGTGCAGTGCTGTTCCCAGTCAATCACAAGCTGTGTGGAGACACCAGCCAGGCTCCATGAGCTAAGGGTGATCAGTCCCCTCACGCACCAGAGAGAGGGGGGCTAGCTTCAGCTGGAGACCAGGGTTTAGAGTTATAAGGCTGGATTAGCAGCCTGTGTTGTTCATCCATCAGATTGGAAATTTCCAGGGCATGTGTCAGACCGTCCTCTACACTGATGCTGAGAGCAACATCTTGGATACAGGTCTGACATAATACTAGGAATATTTGTCATGACTTATGGTATGCAGTCTCACTGATACAATGACATGACTTGATAAGCTGTGTGAGACATCTCCTTTGCTGTGATGTGCAAGTTCTGCATGCTTGGCCAAGCTTTTATTAATTTTAAATAAAAGGGGGATGTCAATTAACTGTGGGAAATATGTCAGCCTTTGTTAATGCACTTTGTATCCTTTATTAATTTTTTCACACTGCCATGGATGCGAGTCTGCTTGGGGGAAATACCAGTTGTACACAGTGTGTTTCCCTGCAGGGTCCTGTGTTGGAGGCAGGGAGTGGAGAGGAGGGGGAGGCTCTCTGTTGTTGCTCAGTTTTCAAAGTGCCTGAGTACACTCAGGGGTGTATCAAACTGTGCAACTTGTGCATAATCAGTTTGAGTGCTTGAGTGCTGGCCTGTGGGGCCTCTCTCTCTGCCTGCAGCATCATTTCACAAAAGCTTAGGTTCTTTTCTAGGTCATGATCAATTTATATATTGGACTACATGTTGGATAATGCTGATACATTAAAAAAAAAGTAAAATTCAGCTTTAAAATTACAAATATTAGACAAAAGCTTTTCTTCCTGGGAAATGCTGTGCTTTAATGCTGTGCAAACAGAGCAAAGGCAAAGGGCTTAACAAAGGACAAAGAGAGATTCTAGTGTACAGAGCTGAGTGCTCTTGGCATGCTGTGGAGAGCCTTCCAGGTGTGTGACCAGATTTCCTTTGCAGGGGAAACTGGTGTGACTGGCTCTGTAATCTGCTCACAACATCAAAGGTGGCTCCACCTCTGTGAACAATTTGTTGCACTGGTTCTTTGATAAGAGAGAGATCTGTCCTGCATTCCCTGGACTCTGCCCCTCCCAGAGCATCACACCCCTGTCCTGCACATTTCCACATTTTCAGGCTCAGATAAGGTCACCAAACATTTCTTCTTTGTTTTTTCCCTTTCTTCACTCTCAGATCCTCTCAGGCCCAGATCCCGAGATCTGTGATCTTAAGGAGAGTGAGCCTGGAAAGGAGCAAAGTCAAACCCCTGAATTTTGCAAGAGCAAACTTCCAACTCTTTAAGGAGTTGGTGAATAAGATGCACTGGGAAACTGTCCCTAAGGACAGAGGTGATGACCAACCCTGGCAGCTCTTTAAGGCCCCTTTTCTTAGAGTGCCAAAGTGCTCTTCCAGTGTTGTAAGAAATCAAGCAAGGCAGGCCAGAAAACTGACATGGATTTGCTCCTCAGACTGAGGAGTAAGAAAGAAATGCACTGCCACTGGGAAGCAGAGACAGGTGACCTGGGGAGACTCCAGAGACACACAGTTCATATGTCTAGGAATGGGGTCAGGAAAGCCAAGGCAAAGCTGGAACAGGACTTGGCAAGAGATGAAGGAATTACCAGAAGGGATTCCACAAGGACATAGGTCAGAAAGAAAAGGAGAGTGTAGCCCCTGTGATAAGCAAGAGGGGGTGACACTGATATGGAGGAAGGCTGAGGTAGTCAATTAGTTCTTTGTCTCAATCTGCACTGACTGTCAGGCTTCCCACTTTTCTCAAGTCCCTGATCCTCTGGGTAGGTGTGGGGGAGTGAAGCCTCTCCCTCTATAAGTGAAGAGCAGTCAGGATCACTTGATGAAGCTGAATAGCCAAAAGTCAATGGGACCTGAGGAGATGCATCCCAGGGTCCTGAGGGAACTGGTCAGTGTTGTTCCTTAGCCACTCTCCATCATATTTGAAAAGTCATGGTGGTCAGGTGAAGTCCTTAGTGACTGGAAAACTGGAGACATCAGTCTCATTTTTAAAAATGGGAAAAGGGAAGATCCAGGGTACTACAGACCAGTTAAGCCTGGGAACACCATGGTGCAGAACCTCCTAGAAGATCTGCTAAAGCACATAAAAGACAAGGATGTGTCAGCCAGCACACCTCTACTGAGAGCAAATCATGCCTGACCAATCTGGTGGCCTGTGTTGGAATGATGGCAAGAGCTGGTAAGAGAAGACCAAAAGACATCAGTTATCTAGTCTTCTGTTAGGCCTTTGGTGTGGTCCAACATGATTTCCTTATCTCCAAATGAAGACACATGGACTCCATGGGTAGACCATTCAGTGGATAAGGAATTGGTTGAATGAATGCCAGCTCATTCATTTGAGAGAGTTGTGATCAATGGCTTTATGTCTAGGTGGAGGCCAGCAATGAGTTGTGTCCCTCAGGGCCCTGTCTTGGGACCAGTGCTCTTCAACATCTTCATCAGTGACACAGACAGCGAGATCAAGTTCACCTTCATCATGTTTGCAGATGGCCTGAAGCTGAGCAGTACAACTGTCACAAAAGATGGACAGGATCACTTCCATGGGGACCTGGAAAAACTCAAGAAGTGGCCAATGAGAGCTTCCTGAAATTGAACAACTCCAATTGCAAAGTGCTGTACCTGGTTCAGAGAAATCCCAGATATAAGCAAGATTGGTAGAAGTCATCGAGATCAGTCCAGCAGCAAAGGGCTTGGATGTTCTCAGGGATGAAAGCTGGGCATGAGCCAAGAGTGTGTGCCCACAGCCCAGAAGGCCAACTGCATCCTGGGCTACATCAAAAGAGGTGTGGCCAGCACATCAAGGGAGGTGGTTCTCCCCTCTACCTACCCCTCTACCATGAGGTCACCAGCTGGAATACTGTGTTCAGCTCTAGAAGCTTTAGTAAAGGAAAAATATGGACTTGTTAGAGTGGGTCTAGAGTCTGAATATGGTCAGAGGACTTGAGTATCTCTGCTACAAAGACAGGCTGATGTTCTGCCTCAGCTGGTAAGAGATAGGCATAGATTTGAGATCCCAGAGGAGGCAGTGTGCTTTGGGCACCTGAAATGCTGCCCTACCTCTCTTGCAGTCCTGCCTGGAGTCCAAAATGGCTTTTAATGCTGCTTTTCCATTAATCTGAAGGCTTGTGGAAGTAACCTTATCAAAGCTTTTACTAACAGGACTCTGCAGTATATATCCTACTTGGGCTCCTATGGTTCTTCCGAGAGAGAATTGCCACTCTAAAAATTATTAGCAATAGGAAATGCTTGTGTGTTTATAGGGTTTTGCACTGCCCAATGTGTGCTGGTTGACAGCAAAATGGACTGTATGAGGATTGTGCATGGTGATGAGGTGTGGGAGAGGGACAGGGAAGAGGAATGAAGGGCTGGCTCTGAGACATGCAGGCTCCCTCTTGCATTCCATGTTTGTAGGGAGGGAGACTCCAATGTGGAGTTCTCAGTACCATAAATCAGTCTCAGATGGAGCTGCCATGGGATGCATCCTCCTCTCCAGCCACAGCTGTACTGGCCTGCACAGGGCTGGCAGGGAGCTAAGCTGGATGAAAGCTAACATTTTGTGTCTTCAGAAAAACAAGCTCTCCCACCCAGTCCTTGTGTCACTGCACTGGTGCCGGTGTTAGTGCCAGCATGGGAGACAGTGAGGGTGGCTGGAGCATGAATTATAGCAGCAGGGTTGTGTCCCAGCTTGGAAGACTCCTTGAAAGACATTTGGCTCCTGGCCAACTCCTTCTCCCTTGTCCATCCAATGTTCAGTGCAATGCCAAAGCGGGGCTCAGTTCTCAAGGCCTGCTAATAAATCAAATGGCTGGGGGCTTCTTCCTTGGCCCTAAGGGCAGGTGGCACAGCTAAACTCTCCTCATCCATCCTTCCTCTTGGGGAATGGTCCCTGGACTTTTCATATCCCCAAACTGGACTGGACTGTAGTATGGAACCAAAATCATGCTGGAGAGTGCTCTAATAGCAATTAAATAGCATGACAGGACAATGAGATGGCTCAGGAGGGTGGATGCCAGAGCAAGGATTCAGCGCAAACAACATGGAGGTGTGGGAGGAGACCCACAAGGAACCACCACTTGCCTACAGGGCAACTTATCCTGGAGGGTTATTCAGGATTTTCTGAGATGCAGTGTGCTCTGTGAGTGTGTAGGTACCCTCATGGCCCCAAAGTTAATATGTATCTGTAAAAATACTGTGCATTTCATAGGTGACATTGCTGTAAGGAACCATGCCTTTCAGTGTTGTGCAGTGTTTGGTAGCCCAGAGACTTGAGAAATGCTGCACAGTCTGCTCCATGAGGGCCTTTGTGGCAAGATCTTCAAATGTCCAGGCCTCTCCATGCTGATATTTAAAGGTCAGTTGTATTCTGAAAGTTACCTTGATAGGCATAGTGAAATTTGTCTTCTAATTAACAAATCTGCCCAGCTAATAATGAAGATGTTAATTTCCAGATGTGCCAGTTCAGGGTAAGTTCAGCAGAGAAAGCCAGAGCAGCTTTTTCTATGTTGTACCCTCAGTAGTAAGGGCTGTGTAAAAAAGGCTTCCAATTCTACAAATGTGACTAGAGTTGGAATAGAAATGTGCTATCTTGGGTGAGGAAGTTCTGCAGCCTTAGCTGGCATAAACTGTAGCAATCCTTATTTTAATGAGGTGAATTCCCCAGATGTGCCTGGGAACAAGTCAACTGACTACAAAAGATCTATTTATCCACCATCACTATTTAGAGTAAAATTGCACTTTGAAGTTTGGAAGGCACTTTCGCAATAGAGGGGTTTGCCCTGATGTCCTTGTCCAACAATAGTGGCTTATTTTTGTCCTGCTAACACATGCCAGCTGGCTGCCACCCCTCCATTCCTGACGCAGCTGCATTTCAGTTCTGCTGTTTATGTAAAGTTTGTGCAGTGTGATTTAGGGTCCTTTGGGATGAAATGTACTCCGTAAATATAAACTCTTATTTCCAATGTCTTTCTGTAGCCATTAAGGGCCTAATTCATTGACCACCCAGGGGTTTACACCAAGAGCTGGCCAAACAGATGCAGATCCCAGCATCGTCTGGCACCTCGTGGGTTCTGTCTCTGGAGGAGACGCTTCCATGAGCAGCTTCTGGAAACACCACAGTACTGCTCAGTGTCCAGGATTTGGAACATCCAAGTGGAAGACTAAGACACGAGTGTAGTTTGGCATTTTACTACATAAATTTTTTGTTTGCTAGCAGATTGGAATCTGGATTTGGAGTTTTGCATATTCCTTCACACTGTAGGCTGTAAGATAGTTTGGATCCATCTGGTTAATTTATCAGTATGGCTGAACCAGTGTTACAGAATAGGGCGTGCTACAGCCATCCAAGTGCTTCTCTTGCAAGGTCAGATATCCCCATAACTGGGAATAATGTGCAAATATATTGCTTTCACAAAGAAATAAGCCCTGCTGAGGAATTGGGAGAACTGTGAATCTGGTCCAGTTTGATTATATCTTGCCATCTATTTACAAGTATGGGCCTATCCCAGACTACATGCAACACATATCCATAATTCACACTACACAATACCAAATGCAACATTTGCAACATAGCAAAGCAGATGATCTGCAAGATATAGCTGGCTATTTAAATAGTGTCCTGAATATTTATCCATAAGAATTTCCATGTCACTTCAGTTGTAGAGAGAGTGAAAAAATGTGAGCAAAAAAAAGGGCAAAGTTTGAAAATCCAGGATGGAAAACTCAGGGGTCTAGGATCACATGCCTACAATACCTTCCCAGCAGTTTAGTCAGGGATGTTCAGCCTCCCCTGACTGCAGCAGAAATGACATTGAACAACAAGAGTTTTCCCTTAGATTTTAGAAGCTACAAAACATGGAGCAGACTTCATGCCTTACCAGCAGGTGAAGTTGAAATTTCACCTGTGCCCAGCCAACACCAACTTCTGCAAGCCCAGGCAGAGCCTGTGATATGAAATCACACCCCCATATTTGTGAGTTGATAAGCAGAATAGTTTGCAGACTTCCAGCTACAGTTCCTGTAGATAATTCCACTCAGGTGAATGTCTCTGCCTCCAGGAGCAGCAGTGTAGGGCAAACCTGAAAGTGGGTCTCTTTCCCCATAAGCCTCTCTCCGTTGCAAAGAATTCAGTTTTCACATGTGCAGTAGCAGCAGCACATACTCTCAGGCTAAGCCTTTCATGCACACTTTGAATCTGCACTGCAACCACACAAGGGGCAGGAAAGCCCCAGACAGAGGCTGCTGAGGATCTCCTTGTCAAAACTCTGACATGAAAGGACACTTGTGGACTTCTGTCTCAGGCAAGAAAAATTACAATCAGAAGGATCTTGCTATGCCTGGTATGAAATGCTGAGGATTGGTCATTAGAGCAGAGAGGTCTGCTCTGGCAGTCCTCCTTGCTTCTGAGAACACCTTGGTCACACCCACAAAACTCCTTGCAAGCATTGGGACATTTTGAAGATGACCAGGCGCCTTTTTCAGACAGGCTACTGCGACTTCACAAAGCAGGAGGGACTACTGCACCAAGAAAAACCCTGGAGCTGAATTTCAAACAACCAGCAAGACTAACCTGAACATTGCAGAGGCAGAGTAAATATAATCCAGATCTCCAGGCCAGAGATGCCATCCTGCTGTATTTATGGGACGATGCAGCCCACTACAGCAGAACCTATTCCCCTCCTGGGGAATGAAGTCACTTGTCTGAAGGCAGAGGAGACCATGGCCATCAAACCTGGATCAACCCCATCCCCAGCTTCACCAGCTGACGAGTCCCACCAGAGCCCATGTAATCACCTTTTGCAGTGTCCTTGATCCTGGCTGGATTCCCATTGGGGTTCCACAGTATGTGCTGGAAGGTGAGATCTGCTCCCTGTGCTATTCTCAACCAGCAGCACACAGTGCCCTTGTTTTGCCCTTTCAAATTCAGAGAAAGAGGGGAATTATTTGATTTCTTCAAATGTGCCCAGGACTGTTTGAGTCTACCTGATCCCAAGGAAGAAATGGGAAGAAGAAATGGGAAGAAATGTACCCTTTCCCATTTTCCTCTTTACCTCCATGCCCATCACTGCTGCACCAAACTTAGAGCATATTAGCTAAAAAGGAGCTGCGGAGGAATTTGCAGAGGAGCTTAGGAGACTATTTTGGGTCCAAATGAGCTCAGAACCAGTGAGGAGCAGAGACTGGCTGCAATGGTGATGCTCACACACCTCCAGGACTGGGGTAACCATGATCCCCATGCTGGTCCTCAGCTCTAATCTGGCACTGTGAAATGTCAAACTGTCCTTTAAACAAAACAAAAAATTAAGTATTGCCAGAACCCTCTCATATCCAGAGAGATGAAGACTCTGCTGCATATTACCTGTGCCTTGCTGCTACAGAGGTTCCTGCCTCACTCATGGTGAGCACATCACCATCACTGAAACATGGGACGGGTGCCCATAACATGACACATTTTTACCAGAAGTGTACAAAAGGGAATTATCTCTTTTTAAAAAACCCTTTTTCTCTCCCAGGAGCAATCCTAGCTCGTTTTTCTCTCCAGGATTCCCTCTCCTCCTTACACTCACAGTGTTTTTAACCTTTTTTTTTGCCCTGTTCAGCAAAGAAAAGTTGTTAATCCTCATGGGAGTTATAGGGCAGCAGAAGGTGCACCAGAGGCTGCCGAAGGGACAGTGGTGTGTAGTTTGCCTATCTCTGGTGTCAGCTGGGTTTAGGATGAGTCAGGAAAATAAGTTAGGTAACAAACAAGTGGGAGAGGTAATAGAGCAGTTGGTAGTGTGGCAAGGGTGCGTCCGCTGCTGACTCAGAGACCTAATCAATGTCTTATCATTTCTCACGCCTTCCAGCTCCAACATCAAACCTCCAAGGGCTCTCATCAGGGGATTAATTCCTCCCTCTCATCTTCATCAGAAGCATGTACTTGAGCCCTCTGCGTGGGAAATAGACACATCTTCTCCATGTGGCAGAAACACCCAGCCAATGATTACACCCATCAGCTAATGGATGGACACATATCCCAGCCAGTTGTGTCTAGGTACAGAATGCAGATGTATTATCCCCAGTTGCAAGCACTATCAGGAGCCCAGGGAATTATTAGATATATTTTATAATGGAATAAAGAGATTGTAAGGGAAATGGAAGCTCAAAGGAAAAAGTTCAGACATCCTGGAGACAACAAGCAGAGGTACTTAGGTGAATGCATATTATGCTTAAACACAAGTCCATCACAGGCAGCTGAGTCCCATGTCACAGAATAAGGTCATCTCTTGATATCATTCTATGAGAGCTATGAAGATTCACCTGAAGATCCATTGTGAGGGCTGGAAGTCATGTTCTCAAAGGACTTGTCCTGAGAAGAAAGACACAGGATGAATGCTAGTCCAGGGCCATGCACATGAGCCTTGTCATGTGGAAGGGAGCCATACTGCAAGACTCTCCAGTACTAGGCTCAAGTAGGGCCCTCTTTGGCTCCTTGGTGGTACACAAGGGCACCTCCTAGGGCTCTTTGCCTTGTCCTTGTCTTTTTCTTCACCTGCTCTCTATGGCCCTTCACTCTGGGTAGGGTTATGGTTATTGCTGATTGCTGTTGATCATTTCACACAGAGTTTTTAGCTCCCTCAATGTTTCTGACCCTGTCCCATCCTGGACACACCTATAAATGATGTTCCTTCTTCACATCTTGCCCCAGCTTTTGTTCTATTTTCTCTCCCTCTCCCTCAGTCTCCAAGGTGCTTGGCATATGTCTTCCATTTACCTGGCATGGGCTCCATGGTATGCAGCGGGCACAGAAGCTAATTAGTGACTGATGCAGCAGGATATTAAATTAACCTCATGGTGCAGCCATGCCTTGAACATAAATAAGGCACATGCTTTGGGTGAACATGCGGGGTCTTTGGAGAGCACTTCAGAGGAAACCAACCTGCTGCTCAGGACAGGTGTGACCTCTGCAAAAAACCTCTGAAATACTCGGAAGACTTACTGTGTGCTACTCACACACACTGCTTTGAAAACTCCCCTCAGTGGCTCAACTACTTGCAGCAGCAGAAGCGCATGAAAATGTGAAAAGTGAAAAAATCACTATGAATATTTAGAAAGAAATCTATAGGAAAATTTGGAGCTCAGCTTTTAGATAGTATCCATTTCTGACCCCCATCTGGCCCCCTTACTCAAAGAAATCAAGCTCAACAAAGGGACTAAATCAAGGAAAATGATGTTTCTAAAGTGAAGTTATTAACTATAATAAAATGAAAAAACAAATCAGACTAAAATAAGTGCATCAAGATGATCTCAATAATCTCAACACCAAAACCAGTTAATCCTTGTAAGGTTAAGAGAGGCTCTTCAGGAAGCAGCTGACCCTTTGGTTACAAACACACTAGAGTCAATTCAGCATAGAAACTGGAACTGCTTAAATAGTTACTTTTGAGACATTACTATCTAATGTCACGTCACAGAGCCAGTTAGTTATAAGCTCCCGTCTTAGATTTCCGTTCTCACATAGCAGGTAACCCTTTCCTCTCCTCTGCCAGCAGATTCCAACAGATGACACATTTCAACAGAACAACTCTAATAAACAGAATTTTGACAGATATTACCCAGAAACTATCTGGGGCAATGGCAAGCGATCTTTTAGCACAAAATAATTTTTCTTTATGAGCCAACATTTAAATCTAAAATGTTTTCTTCAGAGTATAGATTTTAGGGACAGACACATGCATGCATGCACACAGCAATGCTTTCATGGCATAGAGTGAAGTCTAAGAAAGTCCAGACATTTCCTAGACATCAAACACAAATAGCAAACATTGCCACTTCCCAGAGGACTGGTCCTGAAGCTGCAGTGGCAGACACAGCACATGTCCTCTTGGCTCAATGCTTCTCCTGCACAGACCTTGTTTGTGCTCTGGCAAGGAAGCAGAAGACAGGGACAACATAATCAACTGAGTTTTCACAATGTCTCCTTAAAACAACTGTACTTGGAGGGAGTGGAGAGCCAGTCTTCTCTCAACAGGCTCATTGACCTTAAAGGTGAGATATCCCACACTAGTCCTTAGGGTTCCTGAACTTTGTTTACTCGGCTTGGTAATCTCCCTCCCCAGGCTGCAAGCAAATCTGCTGCAAGCTCTGATTTACAGCTACCCCAGAACTGAACCTAACAAAGGGCAGGTTTGGAAAAAGTTCCATTTACATCCACAGAATAAAAAGGATTTGGTGACTATAGAGCAGACACTGAATGTCTGCAAGTGTTTCCCTAAACCTTTGTTTCCCTCCCTCTCCCCTGTTTTGTAAGTAAAAAAATTAACATGCAAGATGTTTCCTGAAGATTTTGGCATAGTCTTATCTGGATAAAAGGTCTCATGATGACTCTGTTGCCAACTTATAGAAATTTCAACACAAAACTATTCTATAAAATAGCTGTTTGCCAGGGTTTGTTTGTTTTTTCCCAACCACTGCTTGACATTCCCTCATCTGCAAACTCAAAAATAAACGTGTACAATTTATTACTTCTGTCATCATTCTCTCCTAAAGAGTCAGTGTTATTTTGGAAATAAGCTAGAAGTCAAGCAGTTTGTCTCTTGTACACTTTTAGAGTAGCAAAACTTGCTAGTATTTCTTTGGTGACTTAGCCTCGAGTAGTGCTGGGCGTGCTGCCTGAAGCTTCCACACAGCGATTCCAAAAGCTCCTGTACCCCACCAAGAATGGTACTTGCAGTAGCCCTTTGCGAAAGAGTGACCTTGAGGTTTCCAAGGGGCAGGGATGTTACTACCATCCCAAGGAGACTGGGCTGGCTGAAGGGAGAGGGACAGGGAGTAAGGGCTGAGCCCTGAGAGCTTTGCCCTGGGGTGATGCTTCCTATATCCTGGTGCCAGCCCTGCTGGGGCATGAGCAGCCAGTGAGGCAGTGTCACCCTGGGCCCCATTTTGAGGAGAAAGAGGATGGCTGCCCTTCTTTCCCACATTTTGGAGAAGCAGCGATGATAGTACCACTCCAATACTGTCATTATACTGCATAGTAATAAGAATGTATATTCTGTGCTCTGGAATCCTACATTCTTGGCCTTGCCTGGCAGGGTAGAATCCTTGTCTCTCATCCAGACAGCTTGGAATCTGAGGGTGAACAATTCAGTAGGTGTGGGAAGATCCACTTTTCTATCCTCCATCAGACACTCGTTTTGTGGCAAAGAAAAGATGTCCAGAGCTACAGAGAAGTGCCCAGTTGACTCATCCTTTGAAAACCAGACCGTAAACCTTCTGTGCCTGAGCTCTCCATCTCCAGTTAGTGAAAGAAGCACTTGCCTGTGTCCTGTTGAGAAATGTATTCAAAACTGAGGAGCACTCAGTGATGGGGACAGATGCACACCCTAATGTGGGGATTACTGTCTTAGCATGTCTGATTGCTCTTGGTGGGGTAGGACCACCCACAGTGGTGGAAAGTGGGCCCTGGCTGCCACACAGGCTTTGTGGGGGCACGGGGAGCTTTGGCTGGAAGGTGAGCTTTGCCCAGGGCTCATGGCAAGGGCCCCCAGCAAGAGGAAGCAGGCCCTTGGCTTCCTTGCTCCAAAGAGGAGGAAAGAGAAGATTCGGACCCAGTCGACTGGTATAAACATTAAAGGGATTTTGCATGCTTATATTTTTTTCCTCAGAGAAAAATTATGCAGCTTTGGGTTGCCATGGTTTCCTGGTTTCCCTGGTTACCTCTCAGTATGGAGTAGGGGATGAGAGATGAGGGGAGGGAAGGAGGAGCCAAAAAAAGACAGGGGCCAATTACAAAGACCCTGAGCAAGGCAGATGACGTCAGCAGGCCTTTTTTCCCGGGAAAAAGAACAAAAAGACAGAACGGATGTCTCTCAGCAAGGACAGTGGCCGTGTTTGGTACCCTTTGATGTTTTATAATTCAAAAGGAGAAGAAGATTATACAACAAAATTAATCACCAGTGACAGCCCAGTGTTTAATACTTCCTTAAACTTAGAAGCAAGAGGATCATTAGTGGGAGAACTATGATGCAAAATAAGAAATCACATCAATGGGAGTATGTGGGACCATATGCAAACTGGCAGGCAAGGCCAGGCTGCTGGTAATGGCTTTTGCAATGGACCATTGCAGCCAGGCAGGAGAAAAGTGTTGATGCAACTCCATGTCCAGAGAGCTCCAGCACAGCACTCCTGGCCAGTCCTATCCTGCAGAGCCTCGTGCAGATCATCCGCTTCCAAAAACCAACAGGACGATGTATGCAAGAAAGGCTTCCTTACATGGCCAAGTCTCCAGTCCTTAGTGAAAGTCCCATGCTGTTTTCAAGTGGTCAAGCTTTGAATAAGAACTAAAGCAAGCCTGTGTAAACCCTCTTTATACAACCACATGTTTCAGTGGTTGGACAAGAAATCCAATCTGATCCCAGTGGCAGGGCGCCAGTAATCCTCTCACCTTTCTCTTAATATCCTGTGACTCAGTGATATATGTCAGGCCATTTAAACCCCGGCAGCAGAGTTCAGGTGCTGTGCCAATTATATTGAGTGGATGGGGAAATCTGCTAGTTGAACAAGAAATAGGTCAGAGGAGTGATTTAGTTAATAAATTATATTAATGAAAAGTTCTTTTGAGAGCCGTTGGGTTTGTAGTTCTGCAGAGGAGAAGAGGGTCAGCAGGAGCAAAGAGAAAAATGGGAGGACCTGGCAGTAGACCTTGGTAGTGCAATGAACAGGAAACCAAGAAGATGGGAAAAAGGATGAACTGAGTACATCTGGTTTTGTGGCACAGACCATGCTACAATGGCACTGAGCAGTCTCCACATGGCACAGAGGTGCTTGGGCTAGCTTGTGTTAGGGGTAAAACTGCTGCCCTAACTGAGCTTCTCTGCCCAGGTCAAATAGAGAGTTTTCTCATCAAGGCTACTTAGCTGGGATACAGTGTTAACCAGCCCAGACTTAACCTAACTGGCGTCCAGCCTAGGCAGTGGCTCACTCAGCACTGGGCATCTTTGTACAGAATTTCATTCACCCAATAGAAATATTTACAGCCCTGTCCAAAATCTGCTGATGTCAAGTCTTCCCCAATGCTGGGCTTTGCATCAAGTCCAAGTCTGGTGTCTAGATAGGGAGGAAGCAAAACTGAAATCGTTGCCAGGAACACATAGAATCCTTAGGTTGCCTTCATTACCAGTTTGCTTTGAAATGATTCCTAAGGACTACTTCATTGTGTTCTGATTGACGGGTTTGGAAGTGCAGGGGAGAGTTTCTCTGCAGGAGTCCTGTGGCTGCATGTGTTTATCTACCTGTAGATAAACCAAGACAAAACACTCCTTCCAAAGGTACTATTGAATGTCCTACAAGGAGAGCAGGACATTATTGCATGTTGGGCAAAAATTACAAAAATTAGTAAACAAGGTTCATTTGAAGTTTTGTTTCTGCTTGTAATAACAGAGGTAACTTCAAAGTTATGTTGTCATCGCTGCAAACGAAGGCATAGAGATTAGTGATATCTAATTCTAGGTGTTTTGAGGTTAGATGACTGTTGCCAGCCAGAGGCATAGAGAGGAGTGCAGCTGAGATTGCTCACCTTGGAGCTGTCTCTGCTGAGCACCTCTTGTAGGATGGGAATAAAGCCTCTCCTAGTGGTGTCTGTTTCTCTCCATCATTTTCAGACAAAGCCCAGCAAATTGATTTCAGTTATCTGAGTGCTGAGTGCACCATGTCAGGTGTACAAGGTCCACCTGTACTTTCTGTGATGGCTGTTGACAAAGTAGCATCCCCTATCCCAAGAGCTCCTGTTGATTGTGCTCAGACCTGAAACTCCTCCTGGCAGCTAAGGACAAAACTGATGCTGGCAGGAGATGGGCAGGGAAAGGAACATCTCCCTACAGAGAAGACATTTTGGATTTCTGGTTTCTCGTTTCTCTCTGCCATACAGCATCCAGTCCACAAAGTTTATTGCATATTCTTGGTAAATTTAATTTAGGGCTGATGCTGAGCAAACCACAGAAACAGGGCCTTTATCAGAGCACTTATTTTTGTAGTGAGATTTGAAGAAGTAGTTTGAAAAATAATCTCCAGCATTCGTGAGATGTTATAAATTGGTTCTTTTATGTATTAGAGACAGGGCAATAAATGCCAAGGGGAATTATTGGTTATTGCTGCTCTGATAAAGGGTCATTAAGAGTTGTAAAAGTCTAAACGATAATGGGAGATGTTGTAAATGCTGTAAGTGAATAGAATGAAAGTACATGATATACCCGTCAGCTGAGGTCACTTCCTAATAGTTTATAACCCTCTTCTAAACACTGAAGAGAAATCTGGGTTTGTCCAGCCAGGCAACTGAAAATTCCCATCAGTCACCCCAAGCTGAGCTCCTGGAGCTTACCTAAGCAGCACCTGACTGACAAGCACCCTGAAAAAGCCCAAGCCTGCAGAGTAAGGTCCTATAACCATGTGGGGACTGGTCTCTGAAGGGCAAGTATGGGGCACGGGGGTGTGTCATACGTGCTACAGCACCACCAGGGGCTGTTCTGAGAAAGGCACTAAAACAGTCCTGTGGAAGAACAGACCTACATGCCCCGAATCTGCATCTCTGATGCAGACAAGTCTCGTCCTCCTCTTAAATGCCAAGGGAGATTTTTTGAAATGTCCCAGCAGGTCCGCTGGCTATTTGCTTTATCTGCCCTGCACACAGCATCTAACTAATAAGTCCCATCAAAATTTAAATGTGAAAATCATTTTAAAATGAACACCATCAATTCCCACAGCATATTATTAGCAGAGCTGCTGAAAGCATCTGTTATTAAGGCCTTCAGCATGTCCCTTAGGAGCCTTGTTTTCCCTTGTTTATGATTTTGTCAAACTTGAACTGAATTTTTTCATTCTGAATCTCTGTCTCCTGCTGAATTACTGTGGAACATTTCAGGCAGAACAGTACAGCTGTGAGGCTAGAGGAAAAGACATCATTTTGTCTGTGTTAAAGTAAGACACTGTTGACTTTTTTTTGAGGAAGGCTAATTTCTCTGTACTCAGAAATCTGTCAGACCAGCGTGGTTCTTTTCAGTGATCTTCTTTTTTGCAGTTTCATGGGTAAATTAGGGATATCTGCTAAATTATGTTCTTCTGCAGTAAAAAAAAAAAAAATCAGCATAACCAGTCAAGATGCAGCATAAGACATCCAACTTGTTTGGTGTGCTCCAGCCCATGGTGGCCATGACCTTACCTGAGTTACAGGAGAGAATGTCAGTCCAGCAAACTGGACTGGTTGCATCTAGTCCAGGGCTAGTTGTCGTCTCTAAGAGGAGATTGTAATTTAGGTCCCTAATAGGAAGCTGTGAATGTAGCCATAAAGAAGTTGCCCAGTATGAATGCAGAGCTGTGAGAGATGTAGGGCCTGATTTATGGAGTATAGGTGGGATAAGTTGTGGGAAGAGAGAGAGGAGGTTTACACCAGAGCAAGAAATTGTGGATGGAGATGGAGTTGATGGAGTGTCTGTGCAGGAGGCTTTGAATTTGCTGGTGACTTGGGTGGGCTTCTCTGCAGTGAGCTCCTGAGGGAACTGCCTTGGTTTGTCCTCCCCCACTCCCTTGTGTGGGTAAAATACTCCCTCTCCTACCCCTTGGGATTGTTATTGCAATTGTCAGGTCAACATCTGCAGATGGGAAATGTCGTGGACGCCACACATCTTCTATTTTGCTGAGCTGCTCCAGCAATACAACATATGAAAAATCCTGAGTAAGACTAAGTAGCTGCCTCCAAAGCAGGGTTTGAAGAGAGTTCAGTAACCAAGGGCTGGGCACACTGAGCACAGAGTAAACAAACTGCTGATTCTGAGCATGAGGGCAGGAGAAAACACCAGTGGCTGATCATGTGGATAGAGATAACGTATCATAACTCATTTGCCACCAGCAAACAAATGTCAGTTGAGTAAGCATCCTAATTCTGGCATTCTTAAAATTTCAGTGTTTGCCATTGCAACCTAATATGCTTTTGGCTTCTGTGATATATTTGATATCATGGGACACTGCATATTGAGACACTGCTGACTGTTTCTGACCTAGTAAGTGAGGCACGTAGGATTTATTCCCATAACAAGACTTGAGCAGGCACACTGCAGACCCGTTCTCTGCAGCAGATGAGCTAAGGGGCTTGGCATTTCACCTGGCCTTAATTCCCCCAGAGCAGGCACAGACCAGTCAAGACTCCTAGTGACACCTGATGGAATGCAGAAACTCTCCGGAGCCCAGCTTGGTTAGCAACTTACATGCTCTGTGAGGTAGTGTAAGTACCTGAAATATTGATTTTACCCCCATAAACTAATCCGAAGAGGATTAAAATTGGTCGGCATTTGAGAAAACAAGAAGGATAGTTCTTCTCCTAGGGGGATCTATGAGTCGTCTTTTATTTGACAAGTCAGACAAGTTTCAGACATTAAAATACATCTTGAAAATACTTCTAAACCCTGACTTATTTTAATCCAAAGAGAACTGTTGTTGACTATACCTGGTTTTTAAAAGCTTTTCATGTTTTGGTCAGGAGCAAGTACAATGATTCATTTTACCCCTTCATTATAAAATATAAGGTATAAATAATTACTGAATGTGACATGAAATGAGAAGTATTCTTTGAATTATTTACAGAATACTCAAAAATAAGAATTTATGTAGAGAAAACAGAGACAACTATGCATACACAATAGGGAAGAAGTTTGTCAATAAAATAGAATGAACAACTATAAATTGTAAACAACTGTAAACAACATTTCAAAACAAGTGACAATATCAGAGGTTTCTCAGAACAATATCTTCAAGTAATTGACTAATTATGACATTAGTCAGAAAAAATCATATCAGTCCCAGCCCAGCAAATTATCAGCATCCCAGAGAGGATAACCTCATTTCCAGGGCACCAGTGACACCAGACAAACAAGTGGTTCTGTTTTACATTTAATTTTTGTTTTCTTGTTGTTACAGATTGTATGCTGTTGTTCTGGTTTTCAGTGCTTATGGTTAAGTTACTTACAAGCAGCAGGACTGTAACTCATCCAAGAAAATGATGTGGATTATTTACAAGATAGTAATTTACACTTGTGTAAATGAGTAGCGAATTCTCCTCCAACCTGTATGTTCTCACCTGGCATTCTTTCGGTTTGCTTGCTTTTAATTACTTCTTATATGCATATAATGCTCTTAATAACTTGGCTCATGAAATCTACATCTGCAGTGGGCTTTTAATTTACGGCTCGAATGGTATTGTTTTAATTATTTTATTTCCAATAACAAAGCAGCTACTGATGCTTCAGATGTGATCAGAGGATTCAAACATTCCTTTGGTGTGCAGTGGGATGCTCGTTGCTGTACCAGTACCTTCCCTGCAGTGAGGCTGGAACACACGCAGGACAACCCTGCACTTGTACTGGTCAGTTCTTCATCCACTGACAAGCCCTGAGCATCCCTCTGCACAAAGGAACCTTGTTCTCTTCATCAGTTCTGCTCCTTGACTCCTGTATACCTCTCCTTTTCCGCATTTAAACCAATCTCACAACCTTCATAGAAAGCAATCTGCCACCTCTACCCCAAGCCCTGACTGTGACTGCTGTTTCTTTGTTTGCTCACGTGGCAGTCTGGCTTTCAGGCTTTCACAACTTAGAGCACAGCAGGAGCCTCCCAGGCACCAACGAACCTCACATCGGGGATGGCTTAGAAGTCGTGACTGTAAAGATAATGGGGATACGTTTGCTTTTGTGGTTTCAAGCCTTCCAAGTTTCTATCTAATCGTGAAGGTTGGGAATTTGCTTGCTTGCTTTTTTTTTTTTTTTTTTTTTTTTTTTTTTTTTTTTTTTTTTTTTAACAAAAGTCAAATCAGAAATATCACTGAGATTATTCACCAGGCACGTGACTTCTGGAATGTGAGTTAAAAGCAAAACATAAAATGAACACGATGCTTTAGAAGTCAAGAGAAGTAAAACCACTGCAAAGAATAATTTGTGGATTACTTTTATTGTGTTACATAGTAAATAATTAATAAAAGTAAATAAATTCTGAGGTCACATAACAAATAATGATTATGACAGATAAGCTACATGGTTAAAAGTTCTAGGTTTGGTCCAGATTTTTAAACATAAACTAGTTTTCCGAGAAACAATGTTTTATATACATGCACTTTAAAAGCTCTTTACCTCTGCTGTACTATGTAGAGTAAATAAAAATCCAACTCTGTATTTACATACACTGAATGTGCACCGTAATGTGTTTTGAGAGTTAATAATGCATGAAGGGTGCTCAGGGTAGAGGTGGAAGCTTGACCTCTGGTTGCTGAAAACTTTAGATGCAAAAGGAATCATGTAGATTTAACTGTAACCTGTGAGCTTTTTCTGGGGTTTGTTGATTTGTTGTTTGAAAATAAATTTTTTTTATAAAAAGTTTTATGAAAAGCAAAGTGAGAGAAAGGTTTCAAGTGAAACAAATACCAGCTTTAAGAAAAATTATACTACAATTTTACAAATATATGTTTATTTACATTCTATAATAAATAAAATGTAATAAAATAAATCTCTTAAAAGTAAACTACTGAGAAAATGTTCATAGAAGCTTTGTGAACTTCTTCACCAATAACATACTAGACAATCCACACTATATAATCTGCTTTGTCCCCTATGTTTGCCTAGGTACCCTTGACCACCAATCTGTGTTTGCTAGTGCTAAGTCTTTTTCTCTCTTTCTAAGCCCCACAGTTGTGCTCCTCAGGCACAATTCATGTGTTTCTTCACACCTTTCCCAGCCAGTTCTCTCAGAAAGGGGTGAAAGGCCCCAGGAGACTCCTCTCTCTCTCCATTTGCTCAGCTGGAGCCTGGATGATGAGATGGAGCAGCACATAGGCACTCATCTCAAGACAGGCAAGAGGAATCCTACCCCTCTTCCCAGTAACTCTCATTTCCTTGTTTTCCCAGGATTAAACCGTGCTGAACTGTTTGGCCTCACAAGAAAAAGGAGGAAACAGAACAACAAAGGAGAAATCTGATTCCAATGGGAGCTGTTGATGAAAAGCATTTAGGCAGAGCTTTAAAAGGGAGGCAGAAATACCCACTTGTGTCTCACTTCAAGTGACACACATCAATAAAGCAGTGTAAAAGTGAAGGGATCTGCTGACCTTCAGAGGAGAGCTTCCATTTTGTGATTTGGTTCAGGTATGTCAGGAGTCATTAAATCAGGAAATTACAAAACTGAAGGCTGGTGCTATTGGGAATCAGAAGGGAGCACCAAAATGGATGAATTCTGTACTGATCAATTTAATCAAAAATAGTGGCAGTTTGAGAGCAGAGAAGCAATCAAACAAGATCAAAGTTCTCCCACAATAGCTGGCATCAGGTGAGGCATGGTGTTTGCTAGGTGGGAAAGGCTGCCCTGCCCATCTCCACCATCAACTTGTTTGTGGACAAATATATTAATTCAAGGTCCCAAATGATTTCAGTATTTCAGGCTACTAGCCTGATCCTCAACTCCAATTGAAGCTCTGTTCATCAGTGCTAACAACCTATTTCGCAAGGCAAGCCTTTATTTTGGCTGACATACTGTATTCCCGAAGGCTGATGTAACATGGGTCACAAATGTCCGGTGACAAATCTCTTCCATCCTCTCTAATTTCCATGTGAAATCAACTTGCATGTATCCCAGATTATATACAACCAAGCAAGGAGACGGTGTCTTGGCACAAGCACGTTTAAATCCCCCAGATGCAAGGAAGGAGAAACAAAGATTCATTACAGTAATAAAGTTTCACCCTTCTAGGGATGAGGTCAAATGAGAGCAGCAGAGCGCTGGCTAACAGGAGAACGGATCTTATGTACAAGAGAGCTATCAATAAGCCTTCTGACAGGTGTCTGTTGAGTAGGGTCCATTGAGGGAAAATATCTTCCTTATCACTAAACATTTCACACGGCAAGAAATGTTCATTAGGCAGTGTTGCACAAGTAGGATTTTTTTTTTTCCTGTCTAATTTTGCTTTCTTAGTTTATTTACCGTTGAAGCTGGTCAGCAAGTGAGGTCTGTCAATCTGTATGTTTAGTCCAATGGAAAAACGCTTTTATTATTTTAATATTATTTTGTCGCAATTTTTGCTACAATTTTAGCAATTTTGTATGTACTGAGAATCCTTTCTTTGTAATGATGGAAATTCAGTGTTTAGGGTTGGGAACTGTTCACTGGAATCAAGTCTGGAAACTGCAAGGGTGCATGGCAGAATGCTGCCCACTTCTTTAGAGTCAATGAAAATGTGCATTCTCCTTAATACAATACCATGTATTAGCATGGTTTTTACAGACTAAAAGCTGCTGCTGAAAATGACAAAGCAAACTGAAAAATACAACTAATATCTAGGTTGCAACATGTTGCCAGAACATTCCTGAGAAACAGGAGCCTCCTGGGAGCAGTGTAGGTGGCATTCATTCACTTTGGAGCTCCAATGTTTATACCAAATTGCATTTCCTCGCCACTGCGCATGCCAGAGCGTGCCTTAATTCAGACTCTGCCCTCCTAAGACCCTGAACTCCCTCCACTGCTCCCTACTGCAGGCACAAGCAGCAGCCAGAATCTCCCAAAGCCTCTTGCCTCTCCACTCAGTTCAGCAGAATTTCATGATATATACATTACCTTGGATTTAATTTGGTACTTTTCCAAATGTCAACTGCAAAAATGGGGCTGAGGAGGAGGAGGGAAGAAAACTCCACAAGCAAGTGTGATACCTGTAGGCTGATAGTTCCATTAACCTTCCCAGGGAAAGGCAGGCACTCTTGTTTTCTAGCAGTCTATCAGTTTTCTCCCTGTTTATATATGTACTCTTTGCCTGGGTCATAAAGTGTCTAAATGAAAATTTATTGCAGCGACTGGCTATTGATTTGCAATCCTGCACATCTGGAAGACATGACCCTAAAAGAATGTCCATTCTTTGAACTAATGAAAATTTAAACTCTAACATAAAAGAAAATGTTTTAGGATAAAATTAAGTGACATTTTGAATGAACATCATCAGTGCTTGGGTTTATTTTACAGGTAAATCCTGTTGACAAAATACACCAGAGAAGTTTCAGTGATATTTGTGGGGCTGATTGAATTCAGTGAAGCCACACTGGAGACTTACAGCAATTAATTACATCCTCCTAAGTACGTTGCAGAGAATGGTTTCATGATAGCTGCTCCTCAGGGTCCCTGATGTCAGTGAGATGGATACTATAATAGTCTCTCTTAAGATCGAGAATTTTTCTGTGAATGAAACAAACTAGTCCATGACCAAGCAATTCAAGTAAACTCCCTCTCTGGGAGGGAATCCAGATTTCTCCCTCTTCACTTTGTGTTTCATTCAGTCATATCTCTGCCAAAACCACGGAGTTCAAGGACTAGGCGTTAATTTCCTGTCAATTCCTGTCCAAGTCATTGCTGCTGACATTTTGACTCACTGAAGAGGAAGATATTATCTACCTCTGTCAACAAACATCATTCTTCTTGCAATTCGTAGGGCAGGACCAACTCTTCACCTGTAAGGTCAGAGTTATGTAAAGTTGGGAAGGATATTTAACAAATTACTCTAAAATGATGTACACAGGAAAAAACAGGGCAGCCAGCTAAGGCCAACAACAAAGCCTGGTTTCCTCAGTTTCTCCCATCACAAAAGCCATATAAATATTTGGCACTTTCACTAGCGCTATGCACCAACATGTTGACTCTTTGCTCATCTGAACTGTACATAAATTAATTTCTCCATAAGCTTCTTAATGATAGATCTTCTATCTACCTACCATCCAGGTTATCTGTTTTGTATGTGCAAATTGCGCTTGCATTAACTCAAAACAAGAGTCCAACTCTTGAGTAAATGACCCATCAGGGGGGATAGAACCCACAACCCTGGTGTCATTGTACCATGCTCTAACCAACTAACATCAGAAACATGACTATATTCCAATCAAATGTCAAATTTAGCCATCTTTTGCTTGAGCAAAGCCATCACTTTCCTTCCCTGCCTCCACTTGCCAATGCATATTTCTTCTTGTGTAAGTATTGCAATAAGGCATTACAGTAACAGTCACTATAACAGTGGTAATGGTACCACTAATAATAATTATCTTAAACTAATATAGTGCCTTTTTTCTGGGGATCACACTGTGCTTTAAAATCATCAATGCAGGCATCTCCTCTGGAGCTTCCATCTGAGTGGAAGAAGCTCAGATCCCTGCCTAGCCAGCTCGTCTCTCAGGGCATTGCTCCTTTTGTGGATTGCTCTCCATCTAAGCAAAAAGGTTTCAACCAAAGCTGAATGAGATAACAAGCTAGAGGGGGTACCAGAAGTGGTACAATGACACCTGCTACGAGCTGAGCACAAATTTGCTGCTTTCTGCACCCAAGGTTTGACCAGCTTGATGCATATACCAGATGATGGGACAGCTCAAGAAGAAATACGCAATTGCAAAATTGAGCCCAAGGTGAGTGGCATAAAGGGAAGGAGGGGGATACTTCACATGGAGGATGAACAAAATAGTCAAATCATGGTTCTTGTGCTTAGATTTGTTACTGTGAATGATAAAACTGCATCAGTCAAGAAGAGGAAGAATCAGTCTGCAAACAAGGTAGTGGTATTCTAGTAACAATATGAGATTTGACAACTGGAGTAAATTATTCCACGTCTTCAGACGATCCAGTTTTATCACTGGATCTATCTCTCATCTTCATTAATTACTACTGAAATTGCAGGAAGCAATCCATTTGCCATAGAACAAGTAGGAAACAGAATATTCAAAGTATGATGAGTCAGTGCTTTTAACTAGCCCAAACATGATGGGCAAAGCTTGCTGCCGTCACTGGTGATTCCCCAAGAAAAGCATTTATGTAACTGTACAGTTATACATAATTACACATTGATAGGCATCCTGCTTACACACTAGGTCTGTTTGTTCTCTGCATTTTTCATAGTGCTCCATGTCTCATAAAAGCAGTTATACAGACTGATACAGATGCCAGTAAAATTAATATTTTCAAATGGGGCCGTTCAACTCAGACAATTCTAGGCTTGGAGAGCATCAGTTCTGGAAATGAAGTCAAAGCCTGGCAATGCTGTCTGGGATTGAAGAAAAGCTCAGGAAACAGAATTGTCCTTCCTTACAGGGATCACACTTCTCTGTAACAAACTGCCTGGCTTATGTTTCCTCCTTGGAAAATTACAGCTGGGATTATCAGAGCTCCTTCAGAGTCAAGAATCTGCATCCCAGATGGAAGTTGCACCCTACTGCCAAGTATAGTCCCATTCACTTCTTTCCCTGCTGTCTAGGAAATCCTAGCAGACAAGCAGTAGCTTGGTAATAACTAATCTGCCTGGTCAGAGTGTGTTTTGCCTGTACTGGAGTCTGTTTCTACTCACTCCAATGAAAAGCAGTACCAGCTGCAGAGAGCTGCCTCAGCCCAAGATGTTTTAATAACACTAGATGCAGCTTTTGAGAAGGGATCTCATGTCTGCTTAGTGTTTGGGCTATGACTTGTATTACTGATTTATAATCTTCAAGTACCAGGCCAAATTGCTTCCTGCCTAAAGTTGGAAACCCATCAAAAGCAGTGATATCGCCCTTTCTTCTGCCAGCTGTAACATGGTCAGACAAGAATGTGGGGCTAAGACTGCTGGTTGCTATGTTGGGATGGGAGATGTGCCTGACTAGTGTATTTAGTAAGACATTAAGATACATTAAAGATCACATTGCTCCACTTCTCTGAAAAATACTGATATAAAAAAGGCCAGCACAATATTCCAAGAGCAATTCCCTAGATGTAATCAGTCATTCTTGCTGATGTCAGTGCCAGGGATGGGGTTTCAGTGACTCCAGTCATGCTAGGCCTGCCCTTCAGGGACAACACTATGCCTGAAAAGAAACGTGTACTTTGGTGCTTGTCTTGCACTAGCTGAAGTGTTTGCTAAGCCCTCAGCAGCAGCACCTCTGTGATGACACCAACTCTGTCATCACTCAAGGTATGTTACTGGGAATGCCACTGGAAGGTGGGGAATGAGCTGCTCCTGGTCAAGCAGCTGGTGAATGGTGAGGATTCTGCACGGGAAGGCAAGGGATGAGGCTGCCTTTCCATGTTGGCAGGGCAGGGTGTGTGGGGACCAGCACCTTCACCCTCAGAAATACAGCCCAAACACCTGGGGACCAGAGACAAAAGAGCCTCCAGACCCTGAAATATGCAGGGGATGTTTAAAAAACCCAAATCTATCAAATCCAAGAAGAGGGAAAAAATGGAAATACAGCTTTGAGCAATCACAGAGAAAACAAGCATAGCTCTGACCCAGCAGAAATGACAGTGAAATCAAAGATGTGGGCTGCAACGGTTGTCGTCATTAGCAATAAAAAAAACCCCAAATTGCAGTTTAGTAAGAGCTGACCAATATACTAGGTGGCAAAGTGAGTCAAAGCAAGTGCAGAGCTGTGAGTCATCCACCTCAAAGGGCTTTATCCTTGGATAAAAGTCAAAGAGCCAGCTCAGGGAGAAAAAAGGAGTGTGGGAAAGGACAGAGACAACAGCAGAGCAGTGGGCCTCCTCACGAAGCAGAGGCCACGTGGAGGGCAAGGCAGCTATCGGCCATTTATGCTCCCTTACTGTTATTTCAGGCCAGGTACACAATACTCTGCATGTTTCACAAATATAAGGGTCAGCCTCCTGCTCTGGGGAACTTCACCTGCAGCACAAACAAGAACTAGAGCAAGAGCAGAAAGAGTGGAGTGGTACAGAAAGTAAGTCACACCACAAAGGGTGTGGGGTTTTTTGTGTGTGTTTAAATGAAGTAACATTTACTAAGATTCTTCTCCTGTAGTCCATTTACCATGACTTTATTACTGATACAGTGCTCTGCAGGTACTTGGGCTGAAGGAGCAATACAGCAATTAGTCAGCTGATATGGCTTAGTCTTTGGAGGTAAGATGAAAAGCAAGAAACTAACAGAGAAAGTTACAGGTCAGATAAAGGCAACTGATAAGGATCAATGCCATTTAAGAGGTTGAAAACACAAAGAAGGAATTCTTTCAGGTGGGAGGGAGAGAAAAAAAAAAAGGGATGGGGAAGATGATGAAATGGTTAGAAGGACGCCGAAGAGAAAGTGTACGGGATGAGAGGCTGTTGAGCATCACACACATCTAAGCACAGGGTGACAGGAGTTAGTTCTAGATTACAGGAAGTACAAGGAGTGACATGAAGAAGCAAAGAAAATGAATATGCAGGATCTTATGCTGCTTCCAGGACAGTGAATACAAGAGGCAGAGAAGAAAGAACAGGAAGATGGTCATGGCAATCACATCTGTAGTGTCTTCCATCTGTGAAGGAGCGCTGTTTAAAGAAATTCCAAAGGCCTCAGGAGAAATCAAAACATAGATTTACCACCAGAGGACTGAAGCTAAAAGAGAACAGAGCCAAAGCATGTTTCCATGTCCCCAGCTCAGTTTCAGAGTGCAAATCTAAATCGGCTGCCTTGATTTAATGTGTATTTTCCATGTTTTACAATACAGCAGATGACAATAGTGCCTAGCTCACTTATATGCTAGGCAAGGCAGCCAGGAGCTGAAGCAATCAAAACCACTGGAAACTGTGCTGAAATAAGACAGGAAAAGAATTAAATAGGTGGGGAAAAATCCCAGAGGTTCTATATATTTTGTGCAACTCAATTTTCGTAGGACTTCTTAGGTCCAGTTTTAAGTAATGCTTCCGTATTATCATTATCCCTCAATATTCCCACCCCACTTGCAGTCCCCAGATCATTGTGAGAGCACACCTTTCCAACTTCAAGCAAAATTTTTGTCATGCATACACTTTTGTAGGCACTATGTTTTTTACACTTTGGTAAAAGAGGTACAGCTTTGGGGAGGGAAGAATCTGAAATAATTAAAATAAGCAAAACCACTCAATACTGACAATCCAGAATGGGAAATTAGCAGGCTGAAAATGAACCCTTCAAAAGGCTGAAATTAGGAGAATAGGAGAAATATCCACAGTAGTTACCTGATTATTAAAACATTACACATATTTTTAGGCACGGGATCTTTAACAAACAAAAGTAGAATTTGGTTTGTTTGCAAAATAAACAACTACATACTTTTAAAAATTTTGTGTAATGACAAACATGCCCAGTATTAATGCATTATACTAAGGTCTGTGTCTGCCTCCTGACAACAATCTCCAAAGGAGAGAAAGAATGAATGTTAAACTGCAAAGCATCACTAACATGAACTTGCAAATAAGAAGGAAAGTTATGTCTGCAGGGCTTAGAAATAATATGTAAACACAGGACAAATGCCACCATGCAGATATATGATGCATGTTTGTACAGAGAAAGTTTGGAAAAAGAACACAACATCCCTGTACTGACTCACTGTAATGTATTACAGCACAATGTTTAGGGCACATAAGAAGCTGTCAAATCAAATAACTTTCATATAATACTGGTTACAGAAGGCATTTTGGAAGATTAAAGTGCAACAGTAATAACATTTTAAATATTACCTTAACAATCATTTCAGCATATTCATTCTGGGAGAAAGAAACTTGCATGAAAAATTATTTTTGATTCTCTCACCTTCAAATGTGCAATTTTTTTCCTTAGGAAAAAACGAGAATGGAGTGAGCAGGCTGGATTTTTCACTTCTCTGCTAACTATACAGTTACACATGTAAATAACTTGATGTGCATTTATAAATTTACTGAAATCAAGATGTGGGATGATCCATACAGGAGCATCAGCAGAAAATTGAAGTTGCACAATAAATGCAACAAGGTAAACTATAAAACAGCAAAGAAGACTTAAGAAAAAAGGACATCTAGAGCACAACTGAGCAATAGTTTATTTTATGCCTGTTCATGTACAGATGGTCTGAGCACAAATATTTTAAACAATTACTGTTCTTTTCATTGCAATTATTATTGTTGCTTATTCCAGTAATATAAAAAAAACCCTAAACTAAAAAACAAACAAAAAAAACCCAGATCAAACACGATGCCTTAGAAATGCAATGGATAATTTGTGGATCATTAAAAACATACGCAACTCCTTTTGCTATCCAGTAAATCAACAACTGCAGAAGTATTTTAGATTTTATTAAAAAATCCAGGAAACTTATAAATCTCATTTTACACTCCAACAGGACACACATATTGGTTTAGTTTTTGCCTGCAGCTGCCAGACAAGCAATCCGTTTTCCAGCAGCTGACCGGCTGTCGGCCTCACTGCAGGTCAGGAGACACGCAGCCTCCCAGGGGCAATTCCCGTAAACCTCCAAGGGGCAATTGTCATAAACCTCTTCCACAGAACTGTTACCAGCTCTGTAATCACAGAATCAATTAGGTTTGAAAAGGCCTCGGAGATCATGGAGACCGATCTCTGACCGAACACCACCATGTCAGCTAGACCCTGGCACGAAGTGCCACGTCCAGTCTTTCCTAAAACACCTTCCAGAGACCGTGACTCCACCACTTCCCTGGGCATCCCGTTCGAATGTCTGATCAGCCTTTCTGTGAAAAAAAGTCCTCCTGATGTCCAACATAAACCTTCCAGGGCACAGCTCGAGGCCGCGTCCTCTCGTCCTATCTCTGGGTGGCTGGGAAAAGAGACGCACGCTCCCCGGGCTACAACTTCCTTTCAGGCAATAGTGGGGAGCGCTAAGGTCACCCCTGAGCCTCCTCTTGTCCAAGCCAATCTGGGGCCCCGCGGCCTCTCTGGAGGCGCCCGGTCCCTCTGGAGCGGGGCTGGCCCGGGAGGTGCCGCTTTCGGGGGCTGCGCGGCGGGGCGGGCGACGGGAGCGGGGAGCTCCCGCAGGGGAGCCCTGACGCCGCCCGGCAGCGCCCCGGTGCACCGCCTGTGCCCCGCTACTCCCGGTGCGCCCGCTGCGCCTCCGTACATCCGCTGTGCCTCCGTACGTTCGCTGCGCCCCGGTGCCTCGGCTGCGCCCCGGCACATCGGCTGCGCCCCGGCACACCGCCTGCACCCGGTGCGCCGCCGCTCGGCTCCGGCCGCCCCCCGCGCTCCGCAGCCGCAGTTCCGGCCGTGGGAGGAAGCGCGGGGCCGCTCCGCTCCGCTCGCCGGGGGATGCGGGAGCACTCCCGCCCCCGCGGCCGGCGGGAGGCGGGCGGCGGCGGCGGCGGCGCGGGTGGGGCGGACGCGTCGCCCCGCAGAGAGCGGCGGGGGGACCCAGCGGCGGAGCACAGGCCAGCGATGGAGGAAGGTGAGGGGCGGCTCCTCGGGCCGCGGGGCCGGGGCCGGGCGGAGGCGGTCGGGGCAGGCCGCTGGCCAGGCCGGCGCTGTGGCCGCCCCTCGCGGTTTGTGCCGGGGCCGTGCCGGGGCCGTGGCGGGACCGCGGCGCACGGAGCGAGGTGAAGCACCGGGCTGCAGCACGCAGGTGGCCTCCCGGGCCCAGCCCGCCCCGGCGGCCCCTCGGGCCCCAGCCCAGCCCAAGGCAGCCCGTCCTTTGCGGCCCCGAGCGGGAGGCCGGGCCGGTCTCTAGGGGACGTGGGCTCTTTTTCTCTTCCCTCGCCCGGCATTGTCTCTGGGCAGAGCGCCTGCGGCAGCACTCTGGGCTCCGTGGATGCTTCCGTGGGTGTACTTTCTGTTTGGCATCCTTCCGTGTGTTTTTAGTCAGGCTTCTCTCTCGTGTCGGTAAGTGTTAGAGAGCATCCAGAAGGGCCTTGAGGGGAAGCTGTATGAGGAGCGGCTGAAGTCACTTGGTTTCTTCAGCCCGGGGAAGACTGATGGAGACCTCATCGGAGTCTGCAGCTTGCTCAGGAAGAAAGAGGAGAGGCAGGCACTATCTCTTCTCTGTGATGACCCGAGGGAATGGCCTGAAGCTGCTTATGGGGTTGAGGTTGGTATTAGAGAAGAGGCTCTTTACCCAGAGGGTGGTTGGGCATGGAGCAGCTCCCAAGAGAAGTGGATGCAGCACTACGCCTGACAGAGTTCAAGAAGCGCTTTGACAGTGCTCTCAGGCACGTGGTGTGGTTATTGAACTGTCCTGTGCAGGGTCAAGAGCTGGACTTGGATCATCCTTGCGGGTCTCGTCTAACTCAGGGTGTTCTGCGATTCTGTTTCACTTGTAGTGCCTTTTTCTCCATGTCTTTTCAGTGCAAACCCCCTTTGTGGGGGGTAGGAGATGACATTTGGTTTTCTTGGAGAAATCAGCAGAAACAAAATTATTAATAGGCCCCTAGAAAAATGCAGGAGCAGAGCAAGCATATGCAAATCTGTCCTATGGCATATTCCAGCCTCCCAGCTGATCTCAGCAGGGGTACTTTCTGAGTTGCACATGGTTTCTGTATGTTTAGGAGTCTCCAGTTGCTTGTCCTCCACAATTGTGTCCATCTTCTTATGAATCTGCAAATTCTTGGTTTACGGAATGTTTTTTGACTAGGAGTGTTCTCCATGAAGGTGATGTGCAATGAGTTGGTTCTTTTTAGCCTGACTGATGAGGTTTATTTGAGACCTTCTTGTATAAGAGAAGGTAAATCAATGTTCTCTATTCAGTCTGTCTGTGGACTTCACTAACTAGTAGACATCTGGCATGTTTCTCTTGGTCATCCTCTTTTCTAGACTGAGGCATCTTCAATTTGCTTCCTCATTCCTTGTATGGGAGCCATTGTACAACTTATATCACCCTCATGGCCCTTCTCTGAATGTTTCCCAGCTCTATCTTATCCTTCTTTAGATAAGAAGACAGAAATTACAGACAGGGCTCGATTAGTAGGTGAAAAATAGATGAGTATAGTGGCACAAAGTAGGAATGAGTTATGTTTTTCTGCAGTAGAAACACAAAAAATATGTGGAATGCATGTTTTCTGAGCAAGAACTTGTTTGAACTGGGGACACTTACAGGAAACTGAAAAGCAGGTGAAAAATTATGTGCTGGATAGAGAGTTACAAGAGACTGTCATCAGTTCAAAATTCTGGATAATTTCTAGTTGTTACCTTGCTTATCTTTCATTTCACTCTGTTTGAAGGAGTCATTGAAGTGAAAACAGCATTTTTCTTGTTTGCAGCAGCAGCAAGAAACAGAAGTAACACACTCAGATCTTTTTGTGTTATTGCTTTGGGGAGAAATATGTTGAACAGTCTTGAAAATTGAGGTGAAGATCATTTGCTTATTGAGATGTTGTTGTTTCAGAAGCAGAATTTTATATTGTTACTCTTTGGGAGCTTTCTATTACTGCTGTTAAAGTTATGCTTTTTAAGTTTGTTATACTTCTGCTATGGTTCACTTCTCTGCCAGAGAAGCAAAGGCCTTTTCCTCCAGTGTTCTCTGTGCTGTTGCTTTGGTCATAACTAGAATGACAGGGGCACTCAGTTGTCCTTCCAAGCACGTTTCTGCCCAATTTTGTGATCTAGAGTTTTCTTCCACTGTGTTTTATTTTGTGTGGTACAAACGATTTTTAACTGCAGTGCACTTTGTGTTTGCATTGCTGATAAACTTCTGATATACATGTCATGAGGAGATGCTGGTATACATTTTGTTTTGGATTGACGTGATGATAATTGAAAACCCTAAATCTTGTGTTGTTTAAAGTCTTTCCAGTTCTTGTCTTGGTTAAGAAGGTAGAGATTTTCTGTTCATTCCATGAAAAATGTTACCATTGAGATCTTGGTTTGCTCAAAATGATTTATAAACTGCTCTGTTAGCACACAGGTGTCCTGATACAGGCAGACATAGCTTTAACCATTTATATTTCTATCTGTAGTTTCTAACTTTTAGATCTAGTAGCCAGGAACTTAAAGTAGACTGAATCAGAATTGAAGTAATATACAACCAGACTACTTAAAAACTTTGTTGTGGGGTGTGAAGATTAAGATTGACACTTCAAATTTGAGGGTGAATAGGTTTATGAAGGAGCTGCTTTAAGTCCAGAAGAAAATTGATGGCTGCAAAATTTCAAGCAATGTTGGGCAGTAGGTCAAACATGAGAGCTAAAAATTCCAGAGCATCAATTACAGTTACATTAAGTTCATTACACTTCCAGAATGACATAAATATTGTAGGGTATCTTTAATATAGGAATTAAAAAATACCTTTTGCAATGAGTCTTTTTGTATGCAGACTTGTAGTCTGTGAATTAGTCTCGTTGCTTTTCAGACTGTAAAATAAATGGGCCAGAACTTCAAACTGCTGCTGCTCACAAAAAAAGTTAACAGAAGCCCTTGGTCTTGTGATCTATGTGGCTGAGCAGACTGAGGGATTTTTAATTATATGTTTGACTAAATATTCATAAATCTGCTTAGTTCCAGTAGATCCAAAAGCAGGAAAAAAGTGATATTACGTTTACTTTATAAAAGCCTTTGCCATATAAATAATAGGCATCTCAATTTAAAAGTAATGGACTAGCCCAGTTTTTGTATTACACTGCTACAGCAGCGTAAAACCAGGATGAGAGTAGAATGGAATTGGCACCAGTTTCTCCCAGTGTCTGCATCAACTTAGCTCAACTACTGATTTCCTTCATTTCTGTTCATCAAATGAAATAAACCATTTAGCTTCCAGTTTGGATTCTGGCTAATCCCAGAGTATGGCTTCAGGAGAATTCTGTGTTTTTTTTCTATGGAATAACATAAGAATTGATTTCTGTAGTTACATTTATGTAGTTGTAGTTATATTTAATCCATTATATTGTTATTTTAGTTGGGCTTATGGCATACTTTAATTGAGACTTTGTCAAATATATCTTTCATGGGATTGAATCAGGAGCAGTAGCTGGCTGCTACCTACTGCTGTGTGGGTTTTCCAGTGTGATTTTAGGTATTGTGTTGCAGTAACTTAAATAAAAAAAATGTCTTCAGGGGCAGCAGACCTGCGACAGAGAAAGAAACAAAACTGCACGGAATCTGACAAAATGGCTCCAGAGGAGAGAAACAAAGAAAATTCAAAGCTGGGCAGGTCGCCAAAATGTAAGCTACAGAATTTTTAGCTGACTTGATTGTTTTTTTTCATTATTCTCTTACATTTTATGAGGAGATATTTGTAGCACAGTAATTTATAACAGATTTACTTTGAATGAGGTTTTTGAATATTTCAAGAGAGAACAGGCATGCACACTAGAGTTCTTTAATAATTTTTTGTATTGGAGAGTGAAATGGTAGTCTTGGACTGTTTCAGACTTGGGGAGGTAGAGGCAGGGGAGTTAAGAGATTTACTATTACTGTTTGCTTACAAGTAAATATTTTTATTGCTCCTGGAATGATCTTCTGATTGGAAGCTGATACACATGAAGTAATGGTACTGAAACAAGATGAGACAGAAAGTCCTTACAGCTTTTCAAGAAACAGAACTAAAACTAGGTTTAATTTTAGGCAGATGCTCACCAAGCTACCAAAAACTTTCATGTTGAAAGTACATACCAACTCAGGGGAGCTAGAGATGAAGTAGATACCCTTTGAATTAGTTTGGTAAAATTCAGATTTTTTTTGTTCTCACATTCAAAAACAGAATGGAAAATAGAATGTTTCAGAAATTATGTGGTATGCTACCTCTGTCTGTTAATGTCTTTGAGAAGTTTATGGTGTTTTGTGTAGAATCTAGAGTTTGTTCTGTTTATCTGGAAGAGGCTTTTCTTTCTTGGAATTCGTTTGAAAACAAAGTTTGCTGGACAAAATCAGCAGTGTAGTGTGTGAGTGAGTATTTTGTCTGAGGGTCCTGTGAAGCAGTGATAATAGCTGGGAAAGAAAACTGCAGGACAGGAATATCAAACCAGTTTTCAGTGTATCTGTGCTGCTGATGGTGATAATTCTCATGCCAGTAAGTTCACTTGATGCTCAGAAATAAGAGTCATGTGTAGGATGTACTGTTTGTTTCTCAGTCCTCTGGACTATTTTAGCTTTTTGACTGTTCATTTTCAGATATGTTAATCCAGCGTTTTGCAAAGCTTTTCTTTGGCTGTCTCGCAGCAGTCACCAGTGGAATGATGTATGCTGTGTACCTCTCCACATATCATGAACGGAAATTCTGGTTTTCCAGCAGGCAGGTAAAGATAAACTACTGAAACAAAAGCCAAATTGTGTCCTTGAAATCAAATCTAATCCATGTCATGTTGACACTACTTGCAGAATCCTGTGTTCTTCTACTGAGGCCTCCGTCTTTGAAAGAGCTTATTTTTTTCTTTTTTTTTTTTTCTTTTTTTTCCCTCTTTTTTTTCTTGTTTTGTTTGGTTTTTTTGGTTTTTTTCCCTCCTGCTAACAGTTGTCAACAGTTGTCATGGCTTGTCATGCTTTTGTATGTTTTTCCATGCCACCCTTTATCCTTAAAATACCTCTCTAAAATATGGAAAAATAACTGAGGCATACTGGGGTTGCAGAAGCTTATCAACAGAAATATCTGTTGGCTTTTTGGGGTGTTTTCTTGTTTGTTTTGGGATTTGGGAGGTTGCGGGGGGATGTTTGTGTTTTCTGGTTGGCTGGGTTTGTTTTCTTGAGAACTCTATTATTAAGTGGAGTAGAGAAAGTTGAATGAAGTTTCTGAATACGAAAAGATCCTGTTGATTTTGTGCTGACTTACAATGTGGATTTGAGTTGCTCTGATTCTGAGCATGTTTGATAAGTTATGGAGAGCATTATGTACCTGATAGAAATACTGTGAAAATTAATGCTTTGTGGAATATTCTGAAGATGTACAGGGAAGTCATAATTGTGTACTGTGTTACAGAACTAGTCTATCTAAAAATATGTTGTCTTCTCTGGAAAGAGATTACAGGAGATTAATTCTTTTTTCTAGGAACTTGAACGAGAAATTACGTTTCAGGGTGACAGTGCCATTTATTACTCATTCTATAAAGAACTGCTAAAGGCTCCATCTTTTGAAAGAGGTACAAAACTCGTTTGTTTTATTAACTTTTAAAAGTCCTGTTTTCTTTGGAGACAGTAAAAAACCTGCAGACTGGGGAGACTGACTTTATTCTCTTATGTAGGTATATTGGTCAGCTTAATTAAAAGCCACACACTGTCCTAACTTTTCCGTGCCTTTTCAAAACCAGTATTTAACTATCGTGCATTCCAGATTAAATTGAATATCCTGTATTCAATTTAATCAATACTCTAGGATACGGTTAGTCTTATGCTTATGATGCTCTGTATCAAAGTCATCATTGGGTTTGCCTGTGTCACAATAGTGGATTTTCAGCCATGTAAATATAATTTATGTTGAATTTGGGAATGAGGGATGAAAATTACTGTTTTCCATCCTCTGTCAGAAGACAGAACAGTTTCTGTCACAAGCTGATCTGCTCCATCCTGTCCCTGCCAGAAGTTTTTACTCTTGTCAGCTGTGATGAATAGATGCTGATGAGCACTGAGTGGTGGGGACAGAAAGCAACAGGAAGGAGAACAGACTGAGTGACAGTGATCTCTCCTTCCTTTGTGCTCTTGCTCTTTATCCTGCAGTGGCTCTGGGGCTCACTAACCCTGGGTCCCTAAACCAAAAGGAAGCTGAAGCAGTGGAAAGAAGAAGGAGCACTTCCGTGCTAGTCCAGGGAGTTCAGAAGTGCACTGCACTAGCATGGGGCTGGAACTCAGGAGGGAAGAGAATGAAGTGCCCTATCTTGCAGTGGTCAGCCACTGAATTAGTTCAGTCCCTTTGTGAAACCTCACTGAAGCCAGTAAAACTAAACCTTGTGGTTAGCGTTTTATTGGTTGAACATTTTCCCAGGTGAAATGTAGCACATCAGCAATATCTGAGGTCTTTGGTACACTCAGTGCCTCATGACCTCTGGGGATATTGCCCATGCTGTGAGTGGAGGGACTGTATGCCTCATTCAGGGATGCTGTCTCTGCAGACAGGTAGACTCATGTGTCCATAAGGTATTACAAGACATCCAGTCTTCAGAGTTTGTTACAGCTGTGCTGAACCCAGTTATAAGTCCTGAAAGACCTGGTTTGGCCTACAGGGGACCAGCTTCAGACCATGCACCCAGATATGCTCAGAGCTGGAAACAGTTGTCTGTTTGACTGTTGCATTGTTTTTGAGTCTTTTGTTCTCCCCCATATCTTGATTTGAATTGGTTTTGCTCTTCCCTCTATGGTCCTAAGTATTGACAAGTCTTTTCTTTATTTATAACATTTTGGAATGATCCTTCAAGTATGGCAGCTTCAATTTCATCTTAACCCCATAGAAAGGCACTTTGTGTTTGGTGAATGATTCTTAGAAACGTCAGAAACTCAGAGCTGAAAGGGATGATGAGGCCATCATATCTGATGTCATTCTGGAGATGGGTTTAATAGACCCTGCTCGTCCCTGTTAGATCTGTCTCAATCCTTAAGATCTTCCTGTGAAGGTAGATATATTGGCAAGTAGTTCCAGGACTACATCAGTGTGTTACCAGAAAGACTGTGCTTTAGATGATTAGTTTTGTGCCTTCTGTTTAAAGACTAGATTAAAAAAAATGTAGTAACTTTCTAGCCAGATCAGTAGGTGGAATGACATCTAACACGGAAATGTCGCCTTCCTAAAACGAGGTGTGGTGAATCAGTCAGTAGCTTTAATGATCAAATCTGTTTCTCCCTACCTTTGAAAACACTTTGGCCTCTTTTAAGAACAGCAGTAGTAAGTGATTCCAAGAATAATTTATTTTTTTTTTTTTGTCTGTAGGTGTTTATGAGTTGACACACAACAATAGGACAGTATCACTGAGGACCATAAATGCTGTCCAGCAAATGACTTTGTACCCAGAGTTGATTGCCAGTGTTTTATATCAAGCATCTGGTAGCGAAGTATGTGCATTTCTCCTACTTTCTGTACTTCCATTGTGGTTGTATCTGTGTATGGGTGTATGAGATTTTCTGTGCTGTATCCAGTGAACACAAAAGCAAAACGATTTTTTCTTGAATTAATTGAGCTAAGGCTCTCACCAGGTCCAGGTTCTCCACAATTCTGGTCAGTCTCTGGCATAGGATTTTGGGGGTTTAACACTAATTGCTAACATTTTCTGTTATTCTTTACTTCTACAAACTGCTTAAAAAATTCAGGAGTATCTGTGCTATCCAACAGGAAAGTTAACTCCTTTGGAGTACAGAAGTCTGGTACAAAGTACCTGTCTACACATTCTCACAGGGAAAGCACTTCTGTAGATTAACCTTTTGTCAGTTTCCACTCCACTCTACTCAGGCTTTGTTCTGCTTATGCTGCATACTTGGGTCCTCTCATTATCTTTCCTTTTTTTATTATTTACTTATTTTAGAACCATTTTTACCACATCTTTACTTCTTCAAGTTCTTTCCTTTTATAACTTCTTGTAGTAGTCCTTTGAACTTTATATCCCACTGCAGCATAGATTTATTAAATCTGACACATAGAGTGTTCAAGCTAAAGCAAATTCTAAAATCATGGCACTGGCAAGCTGAGTCCTGAAGTGTGCACTTAATTCACACTGCTTTGTTCTTCCTGAGCCCCAAATAAAAGCATCCCCAGTACTTTTCTAGAATAGGAGGCGTCTCTTACCTGTTTGTAAAGCACCTAGCACATTGTTAGCAATAACAAATTGTAAATAGTAATAATTTCCAGCTTCAGCTCAGTTGCCACTATGTCTCTTCGTTTTTATTTGTAATTTCAGGAAGTTATTGAACCAGTGTATTTCTACATTGGTATAGTTTTTGGACTGCAGGGAATTTATGTGACTGCATTGTTTGTAACCAGTTGGGTTATGAGTGGGACTTGGCTGGCAGGAATGCTGACTGTAGCATGGTTCATTATTAACAGGTAAGAAAAACATCTTTATACAATCTAGTTTGTCAATAAGGCTTTTTAAAATACTAGTGAAGTGATTTTAATTAGTGGATTGAAATGCTTTTATTAAGCTTTGTGTTCTCACTGTGAGAGCAAAATCTTACGGTGAATAGAAAACATTTCCAAGAGATTCATTGACTCTCATGATGATTTTTTTAATGGAAAGGCCTCCTGTTGTCCAAACCATCCACATTACCAGTTGAACTGACTTAATATATGTGTGAATACAGAAGTATTTGCACACAATTTCATTTTTCATAAATATTCCTCAGAAAGTTTAGTTTTGTGCTGATGAAGAATGAAGACAGATGTTCAGAACACCTATAAAATAGAACTGCAGTCTCTAGCCAGGTCTAAATATTGTGACAATTGTTCAGTGGCATAGAAAGAAATGATGAAGTGCTTTTTTTTTTTTTTTAAATATTTGATTTTTGAATCTTCTTTTTGTATGGGTTTTTCTGCATAGTGTATTTTTCTTAGGTGATCCTAATATCAAGATTTTTTTATTTTTAAACAGTTCACTTGGAATTCGCCTTCTGCTTATGAAGCACCACAATAATAGGGAGCCTCATTTGGGCAGTGAAAACCTATATTCATGCTCTTGGTTTGTCACCATGGAGCTCTGGGGCTCTCTGTGAACTTGAGAGCACTTGAAATGAAACAACTATGGAGCAAAATATTGGAGATATACCTTTAAAGTTGAACTGTTGGGAAACATCTTCTCGGAGTGTGAGGTCATCATGACAGAATCTGTGCTTAGTAGCTGAAAATACTATTCATTGAGCTGGTGTGAACAGTGGAAAGTGGGAAAAATAGTGAAAAAATCTGTAATTTTTTTCAACAGTGAATAAGATTAAACAGTGTCAACAAAATGAAAGGTTTAGTAGTTAAAAAAGCTTCGAATATGCCTCTGTGAGAGGCTTCAGAGGAAAAAATGAAAGGTGATGCTTTTAAATACCTAAATGATAAAGGAGCTTGAGGTTCCTTTTTAAAGGCATAGTAGACACAAAGAAGACTATGTACCTCTGAGGCTGATGCCTTTGATCACATTTGAAAGCCTGACTTGTGCTTCTGAGACACTTTAGCACTTTAAAAAACTTTCACCTACACCTCTAATTGTGTGGATACTGTCAAGTCATTCCATGAGAAAACCCTGCATGCTCCCCATCCATCTTTAATCTCTTGTTTTGCTGGGCAGAATTTTTCCCTGTAGACAAAATAGTTGCTGCTGCTGCTGCTGCTTTGAGGAAGCACCAGTTTGTATCCAAAGTATGTTGTGCTCAACGGCCTAAATCACTTGTTTAAAGCATTGTATGAGAACTGAAAGAAGTCTTTTCTATCAGCTATGAGCTGATTTTCATTGCAGGTCAGAAAAGGCTCAAGACAGATGCTTTTTAGCTTCAGTCCTATAAATGCCAGCTAACATGGAAACCTGCTAAAGAGATGAGTAAAGATGGAGCCTTCCATGCTGTTAATAAATTTGTGAACTGTATCAGCAGCAAAATTGTGTCAGTGTTACTTTGCACCAAAATAAGGAAAAGTTTGCTTGCAAGGCCGCATTTACAACTGGAAGTGACATTTAGGCTTTCCTTGATTTTTCATTACATAAATATTTTAATATTTTTGTTTCTTTGTACTTTATTCTAGGACAGATACAACAAGAATTGATTACTCCATACCATCAAGAGAAAATTGGGCTTTGCCGTATTTTGCATGTCAAGTAGCAGCTCTCACAGGCTATTTAAAAAAGAACCTAAACTCTTCTGCTGAGGTAAAGAAAAATGATTTTCTTAATGAAGAGCTCCTGGTAAAACTACTCTAGGGTAGTTACTTCTGCTACTGTTGCCCTTCTGGGCAGAAAACAGTAGATGTTTTGTTTCTTTTCAAAAGAGCCAGTTGGATGTCACCTAGGCATGTGCAGTGTTTTGCTAAGCAACTTGTTCCCTGCCTTCTTATGCCCCCAGGAGGGTTCAGAGAGAACAGTGTGGTAATGGGCCATGTGCTGCTTTTTTTTGTGTAAACTGAGGAAGAATTTTTCTCATGTAAGCTGTTTTTCGTGAAGAAGATGGTTGTTTCTTTCTTATCCTGACTCTCTCTCAAACATGTTTCTTCTGACTGGGTTGAAATGTTTTTGAATATTTCAGGAGTTACTTTCTTCCTTCTGAAAGTTAAGCACGTTTGAAGTCGCATTTTAATTATTTTCCAAAATAATAATTAATTTCCATAGTTTATGTTTTAATGACCTCTTAGTTACTTGGTGACAGACATGATTTGGTACAAAATTAATGCTTTTTCTTTTCTTTTTTTCTTCTAGAAGTTTTGTTATCTTTTGGTGAATGCCTCAACATATACCTTCATGATGATGTGGGAGTACAGTCATTATCTCCTGTTTGTCCAGGCTGTTTCTCTTTTCCTGCTGGACAGCTTTGCCCTAGCACAGACAGAGAAGGTATTGGAACTTTTCAGCCTTCTGAGAGTTGGGGGCTTAGAGGCAGTCTCTGAGGTGCCTGCCAGTCATACTGGTCAGGAGCTCCAGAGGGCACAAGGCACTGAGGGATGAGTGTCTTGCAGCCTGGGCCCAGCTGAAGTGCACGTGATATCCATCTGAAGAATAAAATCATTTAAAATGAGTTTCTTTTGAGCTACTGTGTTGGGATAGAAGCTAAACAAAGCTTCTGAGACCTGAAACATCCTTGGAGAGCTAAAAGAGTGATGAGTGATGCTTCTCCATTTTGACATAGCTCCCTCTTTTCTTTCTCTTATTCACAGCAGGGTGGACAGACCAAAGAAGTGCTGTGTTGGCTCTGTGCAGTTAAAGGGCTCATTTTCACCCTCCGTGGCTGTCCTGCACTGATTTGCCAATAAATAGACTAGACAGATGTTGAAGGCCAATTGATTTTTCAATACAAGGAAGTATTTAAATTTATTCTGCAAAATGATTCTTAGAAATGTTGCAACAATAAGGCATTTTTATTCTGCCTGTTACAGTTGCTGTAAATATGCTCCTTTCTGCTGTGTGCTTTCTGGTTTTATTAGATATCAAACTGCATGCAATTCTAATTCTTCACCCCTTCTTTCAGTGTCTTTTTATTCTGTTCCTCAGCAGTGGGAAATGTTTGATCTATTGTAGTTCAAAGCAGAGTGTATTAGGAAGAAAATGGGTGTTTTGGTAAAAGTCTGAAGAATCGAGCATCAAGGTTTATCAAATAGGTTTCAAGATCTCTTTATCAAATAGTAAATAACAGCTAGCATTAATAATAGTCTGAGTATTCCTGAGACAGGTTAATGAACAAGTTATTTTGAGGGCAAGGAAGGCAGCTGTTTGCAGGTGGGCTCTGTCACAAGTCAGGTGTTCTTACTGGTGCCTCGTAGTTACTGCTTTGTGCTGCATCACAGGGAGGTGTTACTGAATGAGGAGACCTGGTAAAATACTCCTACTTCAGGCATTTTTACAGGATTCTTGTGAAGTAATTACCCATTAGTTACTGATGCTGACCAGGATCATTTTCATGTGCAATTCTTTCCAGAGCCAGCTGGTACCCTGCTAGACTCATAAATTGAAGGATTGAGATCTCTTAATTCCCTGATTAACAGAAGAATGCGTGAACTATCTACTGCTCTAAAAAGAAGGATTTATATCCACTGTAGTTTTGTTTTATTGTTTATCTTTTTCTTCAACAGGTGCATGAAGTATACAGAATCTACCTGTTTTCTCTCATTGGGGGGTACCTTCTGCAATTTGAAAATTCAGCCTTACTAGTGTCACCATTACTGAGTCTTGTAGTAGCTTTAATGCTCTCCAAATCCCTTCAGGTAACTCGACTTTCACCTAACCCTGAGTTTAGTTTTAAAATTTAAACTAAACTCCAAATGATACAGCATTCTTTAAATATTTTTGCAGATGAATATGAAAAAAAGTGCATTTGTGTCAAGATTGCTGAAAATAATGTATATTTACTTGGTACTTACAGTAGCAGTGACACTAAACTTCTTATTAAAGGTAAGATTCCTCTGAAGAAATTATTTTAATTTCAGAATCTAAATGGAAAGTTGCCGATATGTCTTGAAAAAAATCTTTTGAAGTCTTGCTTATCTTACTGATATGATAGTTCTTAGCCTAATTCATAGTTAGTATGAGTAGTAAAATTTGAGTAATTTTGTACCCACTCATACAGCTTGGTGTTGGTGTTATGGTCTTTTGGTGTTATGGTCTTGTTGGTGTTACGGTCTTTTGGGTTGAAGCAGTGTAGATATACTCTTTCAAAGACTTTTTATCTATTTTATAAATATGGGCATTGTTATAACTTGAATGGCCTCTACAGTCTAGTCTAAATATTAAAACAATATTCTTATGCATGGTGACACAATGAACAAGGAACAAGTATAAGTAGTCTTAGGGTAGGTATTAATTTTTAATTACATTTCAAGTAAAACATGGGAATAGAGGCTTTCACTTTGTGTGGGGGTCAGTTGAGGGTTGATATTACACAGTGGGATTTTAGCCTGGTCTTGTATTCTGATTAGCAATTCCCTCTTGTGCTGGCCTTTTACACATATTATTGTGCTTTTCTTCTGTGTCTCAAACTCACCATGGTTGTGTTAATTAACAGTATTAACTTAAAAGTAAAGAAACTACTGAACCCTAGAAGGCTTGAAAGAATGCTCACACGTAATTATTTTCTTATGCCATTCAGAATGACTAGCCTTGATGTATCTCCAGGAAAATAAAATCTAACCTTAAAAAATACGAATTAAATTACAGTTATGAGTAAGTTACAGAACTTCAGGCAGCTCAGACAGTCTGTGTGAAGATTACAAGTGCTCATGACTTTAGCTCAGCGCAGTCCCATTTTCTAGTGGAACCAAGCACAGCACTTTTAGACATGCTTGGGAGTAAGTCTGTGTGTGTTTTTCATGATGCTTTTTACAGTGCTCAGTAGTCTTTTGACAAGTTATTGTCAGCTTTTCACTTGCCCTCCTGTTGTGGTATGGGACTGGCATATAGGGAATAGCGTTCTCAAGGAAACCCTAAATATAGATCTACTGAAGTGAAGGTTTACAATACTATACCAGTACCTTAATTAGCACACTTAATCCATTTTGTTAGTTCTAACTAAATCTTGGACACTTGATCATTACCTGACATTTTGTAGTCTGAATGACCATGTGAAAGCTGTTTCCAGTATTTTGTATGATTTTTCTCTGCTAAATTAATTTTCAGATGTTCATTCCTCATAAAGAAAATGAGCATTTACTGAAGTTCATTGAAGTAAAACTTGGCTTAAACACAACTAAGTAAGTTTATTTAAACTCTTTACACCTCCCAAGATATCTAAATTTTTGAAACTGCTCTGAGAAGTGTAACATTTCAGTGGCTTGTGAGAATTCTATGGTGGAGCTAGGGAAGTAGTTTAGTTATTTGTTGTCTGGTTTTAAGATTGAACTTTAAAAAATACACATGCAGAATTTACTTAGGGGTATTGAGGTTTCTGAGGCACTTCAATATTTTTCATGCCTTGGAGTGAAAGCATTTCATGGATTTTTTTTCTCTTGTGGTGTTGAAGAGTGAAAACTTTCTGTACCTTGTCTAGTGTTTTTAATAAGACTGAAAGCAAAGATAATAGGGTAAAGGTGACAGTATGAGGTTTTTATAGCCTGGAAAAGAAGGCTTTGGAAAGAGTCTATGAGCTATTGACACTGCCTCAAAAGAGGCTTGGGTTGTGGGTACCCCCAAGCCCTCTTGTATGTTTTGGAAGAAATTAGGACAAGGGACAACTTGAAAGTCAGAGGGAATTGTTGTGATTCTAAGAAAAAACATGAGTATCTGTAAAAGAGTTGGATGTTGGACTGCAAGATGTCATGGCAACAGATTTTCTGGAAAACTTCCAATGGAGTGTTAGTAAGGATTGACACGCTCCTGGACCCAAGCCAAGACTTGCAATTCTGTGCAGAAATTGGAGCTCTCTCTGAAGAACTGCATCTCTCTTACAAAAAACAGCTTCACAGCCTTTCAGGGGAACAAGTGGAAAATGACATCACACTCTAGTGAAGCTGTTGGGGAACTTTTGGAAGACAAGATGCAGTGACGCTGACTACCATGCATTGTTTAACACACACACATACCCATTCTTAAGTGTTTTGAAGAAAAGAAAGGACTCCTAGTCAGGATTTCAGTTTATTCAGCTCCTAGGTATTGATGGATTTCCTTTTTTTCCCCCTTGGGGCCTTGCTAAATGTCACTTTTCAGGCTGTCAGACTCTGCAATGAAGCCAGAGATTGAGACAAACTGGGTACCTTTATGCCTGGAACACTGTGTAGCTGTGTATTGAAATCATGATTTGCAGCACAAGAGCTTCAAGATCTGTCTTTTAAGGCCAGTTTGGACATGCCCAGCTGTTAATCTATAAACTGATTCTGTCTAATTGAAAGTGGTTCTGTTCTTTAGTCTTCCCCTGGGAGAAAATGAAGAGGGAGGAAAGCAAAACAAAGTAAGACAAGAATGCATTCACAGCACCACCGTGCTGCACCACTTCCAGCTGAGAATATACACTGACAGTGCTTCTTGGCAGAGTGTATTATCTTCCTGCTTGCTAACCGAGAAAGAAGAATGATCAAATGGCTTCAGCTACAGAACTAGAATTTCAACATTTAAGATTTTACTCCTGGCAGTGCCTCAGGCTTCTTTGTGATCTCAGATGACCACTTCCCCTTCTTCATCTCCTTGTTTGGAATGAGGACAAGCATACCTTCTTGTATCAATATCTCTATAATCTTAATCCACTGTGACAACAAGATTCTTTTGGTCCCCATAACTGAGTTATATGGGAGGTTGGGCTTTTGTGCTATAAAGGACTTGTAGTCTTGTCTCTTCAGATCACAGACACTTTTTGGGAAGATAAACTTTTGACAGTTATTCCAAAGAGTATTTGCAAAACAGTTTCAAAAGATAAAAAGATAACTTTTCAAAGATGGATTTCAAGTAGTTCCTATGACATGAATAGGTTGAACTGTGATTGTTTTGTGCTGGGTTGTTGGGGTTTTTTTCTAATCTATGGGATATTATTATTGTTTTTAATGGAATGTTTTTTGCCTTACTAGGAATTTTACAATGAATTGGCTCCTTTGTCAAGAATCTCTTCAAGCACCCTCCCAAGACTTTTTTTTGCGACTAACACAGTCATCACTGTTGCCTTTTTATATTTTAGTATTAATTATCTGCCTTTTTTCTGTAACTCAGGTCATTTTTAGGAGAATTTGGTAAGTAACTTGTTTATGTGAAAAATAAGTTTAAAATAAGAGGCTCCTGGATGCCTCAGGGAATGGTCATTATGTTTGTTGCTACAAAGTTTGTTGTATGGTTGAGCTTGTCAGTGTGTGAGCACCAGTGGGAAAACCCAACAGAGCCTCCTAAAGAAAAGTCTTTTAGTGAGGAGGTTCTTGAGCATCCCTCCTGTCAGGACAGGGGGTTGTCACTGGTTTGTTTCCCTGCAGGTGCAGTTCCTGCAGAGCTCTGGCTGATGTTTACTGATGTGTTTGTCTCTTCCCACTGACAGAGAAAGATGTTATATCTGTAATTCTCCTTCCAACGCAAAGTTATCTAATTGTTGCTAGAATTTGTTTTTCGCTTTTGAATTTGAGGGTTTTATTTTTTTTCCAAGTTTATGTGGTGAGAAAGATTAGATGGGTGGAGCTGAGAGGACTTTGGATTTCTAATGCTTCACTGTTGTTTTTTAAAAACACTTATTTACTGTGATAAGGTCCACTAGCCTTTGCTGCTTGGAACAGATCTGAAGTAAAACTGACTCAGTTAGTTGCAGTTTCACAGTGATTCACAGTTCCCTTGTGAGAAGGGATAGTGGAACTGTCTTTGTAAAAAGACTAAGAATACCAACACTGTAGATCCTAGCATAACTTGTCTTGGAAACTCAGTGGTTAGGAAATTATCTCTTCCTAGCAGAAGATGAATGGTGTAACTGCTCAGATACTGGAACAATTTTCTCACTTGTCTGCAGCAAAAATCAATAGATTTATTTCAAGGATGAAGGCTTCTAACAGATAAAGCCTATGTTGCTATAAATGAATATGTTTGTCAGGTTGGATGTGTGATAGGATATTCAGAGCAATGGAGCAATCTTCTTACTGTTTGTTAGTGGTTGAAATAACTAGTTATTACTTTGTAATGAGCAGTGGCTACACTATGTCCTATACCTTTTTACAGAAAAGCTTAAAATAAACCTTGTCCCTCTTTTTTTTTTTTATTCTTTTTGAATGAGTTAATAATATCAAAATATTTTTTCTAATTTTTATAAGGAAGCTTATTATAAAAATGTAACCCGAAATAGCATCATAGTAGAAAGAATTGTTAACTCTTCCGTGCCTTGCTATCTTGTTAGTAGAAAACCTTCCATTGCAAGATTTTGGCTATGATTTTTATCTATAATTATTTTTATTTAATACATTACTAGAATTTATAATAATATTACTAAAAGCTAGTTTTGTTATCTTTGTTGTGCACACATTCCATACACAATTACCATCCTACAGATTCCATAATTCTTTATCAAGCTAATGGTATGAAGGAACTTAAAATGCATGTTCAGCATGATTTGTCTAAATGTTTGTAGAGTGTACATGCTCTTAAATCAGATTTTCTCTTGGTGCTGTATTGCCTTAAAGTAAGATTTATTGTCATAGGCAGCGACCCCATTGTATTAATTTACAGCCATTGCCCCAGAGAGGTTGCAATCTAAAACAGAGGACAGTGGGTACTGATAGGTCATTGATCAAGTGCAAAGAGCAAGTAAACAGTGCAGCAATATTATATGCTATGATATGGAATGATCTCAGTACACTGCTGACTTAAAAGCATTTTTATTGGCACCTTTTCCTGGGATAATATCTGAATTAAATGATGTCTCATTTTCTCCATCTGCAGTGGTGAACCACTGAAAGAGACAGTTAAACTTGAGGATGGTCGAATTGGAGAGAGGCCAGAAATAGTTTATCATGTAATTCACACGATTTTGCTTGGTTGTCTAGCGATGTGTTTGGAAGGGTAAGTCGGATTTTGATGTATCTCTTTTGAAAGGAACAGAGTTCCTTACTGGACATGATATGCTTTGAAGTTCACCCTTTTTTGGAAATAATTTTAACATATAGTGATACTACTTAGGAGAAGTCAAAGGCAATTTTGATTATAATTTGGATATGGTTATATGAACACTTGGTCTCTTTTAGCATGTTTTCCAAGCTTTAATGCAGCCAAGATCCAAGACATTAATTGAATCACATTTTTATCACTCTTTTTTAATGGTATTTAAGTGTAGAACTGTGCTGTAATTATTTTTAGCAAGAACTTGTGTTGTGTTTGGATGAACAGAATAGTGCTGGAATATTGGGACATGGAAGATATCTGATCCTACTTCTGTGTGTATGGGCTACCACAAAGTGTACTTTTGCTTAACACATTAAAAGCAGCAGGAGAACTAATTTCGAAAGTATTGTGTTAGTCCTTGAAGCTAGAGAAGCCGATGTTTGGAAGGCATTATTGTTCTAATCTTGTTTCTCAGCTTAATCAGCTTGAAGATGTCAAGCTTCTGTTTTTATTAGGCTCCTCATCTTAAAGTCTAAATATTCATAAATACTGCTTAAAGTGTGTTATACTGTAGTTGTTCTAAGTTGAGTAGTCTGCCCTTAAGAGGAGGACAACACCAGCAAATCATAAATTGTTAATGAAATATTTTCCTTTCCTTTCTTCAGGAACTGTCAGTACATTTTCTGTACAGTTTGCCAAATAGCCACTTTTTATCCCTTCTTGGCTGGAAAACCACAACAGCCAAGTGACTACTATTCTCTGTCATCCTCCCCTGAACTCTGTGAAGGATTTTGTCGTCTTTTACCTTGGATCTTGCTCCTCCATCTCACAGCAGATAGATAATCAGGTGCCAGCTCTTCTGCTAGAGATTTCCTTGGTTTACCCTCCAGTACCATCAAAGCTGACCTCAGATTGTTTGAGCATCCAGGTTGTTTGAAAGAAATAAGAAAAACATCTGAATGTTTTTATGATAATTTGAGTACAGAGGCATACACAGGGTCCCAACTAAGTTATTGCAGTGTTTTTCAGAATGAAATATCTATGGACACCTTATGTTTGCATGCTTGCTGCATTTGGTGTGTGCTCTCCTGAACTTTGGATGACGCTTTTCAAATGGCTTCGACTGAAAGCTGTGCACCCAATATTGCTGGTGAGTTGCTGTTGCCAAAGTCTTGGAAAATACAACTAGCAAGCATATAGCTTTGCAAACAACAATTACCTAAGACCCATGAAAGAACCCATGAAAACAGCAGGTTGTTCTGTGAGCAGTGGATTGCATATGGTCTGCTTTCTCCATGTCTTTCATTCTTAGTATCACATGTTCTCTGGTAGCTGGTGATAAAGTTGTGTTCACAGTACAACCTTTCCTCATAAAAAGCAGAGCTGTCTTCATCTCCCTTTCACTCTTCTCAACTTATTTTAACAAATCTTTGAGACCTCAGCTGTCTTCATCTCCCTTTCACTCTTCTCAACTTATTTTAACAAATCTTTGAGACCTCAGTCTCTCTGTCTTACCTAGTTGGGATTGGTCAAAAAGGTCATGTACTTTTTAAAAGGAATGCAAAGGAAAAAGTACTGGTGCACAGGGAAGATATATAAGCTTTGTTTCACTGAGAAATGGGTCTTAAAATGGTGTAGTATGGTGTATTTAACTGCTGAGAGTAAAACTGCTTCATAAGAAATGGTAAGTCAAACTACTTTGAATAAGATTTGTTCATGTATGGCCATTATAGAGAAGTGTTGTGACTGAAGATAAGCTTGTGTTACAGAACAGCTCCCCTGCTTCCAGCCCTAGCTTTATTCTCTAATATGACAAGAGTGGCTTTGTGTGATTTTAGCAGCTTTGTGCATTGGTTTTATTGATAAAATAAGGATAGGATATTGCTTACCCTAAATTCAAGAGGCTTATAGGAATAAATGTACTTAGAGGTTCATTATGTCTCATGTGAAAATACCATACATTGCTATATCAGAAACACCGACTGTGTTCTTTCAGTCAAGGAGTAGCAATGTGTTCAGGGACATGGTGAGCATTTCATGTTTTCTGTGATGTAGACCTGCTTTTTTACTGTTAACACAGTACATTTGTTAGTAGCTTATTGTCAAAGGAATGCCTTGTGTGCCTTCTTTACCAAACGTTTTCTGTACCATACAAGCTACTTTCTCCTTGCAAAGCAAAAATTGTATCAGCTAGAATGGGCTAGAATTGTATCAGCTAGAAGGATGGCAGTGCTGAAAGATGGATTTCTGGGTCTTGTATATCAGTAATGCTAATCTGGGCAAAATTATCAACAAGATCAGAGGTTTGAAATGCTTGGTTTTTTTCCTTTCCCATAGCATTTGAATGTGAGGTGTTTACCTTCTCCAGTTCCCTACGTCAAGTGCACATGGAATCATTGTTACTTGAGTAGTAATTAACTGTCCCTGAAATTGATGGTAAAGTTTCTGTGAGTCAAATGAAGCCTTCCATGCTAAATTAGGCAAATTCTTGTTTGAGGAAAGTTTTTTGCCTGGTAGAAAACCGAAAGTTTCACTTTCTGTCACCTGAGGTTTCAGGCATAAATATTGCTCACTGTATGAGCAGAAGCAACAGACATCTCAGTGCTGGAGAACGGTGCATAATCCATTTTCTCTAACATGTACTTTCTAGGCTCTTATTCTGAGTATGGCAGTTCCCACCATAATTGGATTCAGCTTGTGGAAAGAGGTAAGAAAAGTACCTTTGTGTAGTTTTCTTTGTATGTAGGCACAATATGAGTTAAAATGATAAGCAAATGTAATGAAATGTACTCAGTGAAATTAAATATATGTGACGAAATTGAAGCTGTCATCCACTAAAAATAAGTTTTATTTTTAAAAAAACTTCACTTTTTTCAGTATAAGGTACTTGACAATTTAATTTTTAACAATCACTTATTGTGATTAAATTTAAATGAATACTTTATTATATTCAGTTTATATTAGCTTTGGATGTATAAACTGACTCAACAAAGCAAATACTGCTAAATGAAAACTCAGAATATTGAAAACTATGTTGCCTCAATCTTAGTTTCAGTGAGAAGGAGTAAAGTTAGATGAAGTAAAATTACAGGAGGCCCTATGCAAACAAACTGTTTGAAAAGCTCCCATCAAATTAGAATGGAGTTAAATGTTTTGTGCAGACCATTGTGTTGAGGTGTGTACCTACTACAATACAGTGAAGAAAAGCCACGGATATTTCCATGTTTAAAATGAATTCTTAGTTCTTCATTGCAAGTCACAGACAGACTGGGGGTAGAGTATTTGAAATTTTTTTAAGCTGCTGTGAGTGCAAAAAATATGTGAAATGTCTCATAAAGTGTAATCCCCTGTTATACTGGCACAGCTTTAAAATACTTTGGATAGTCTAAGAATTCATATATAGGAGCCAGTCTTGCCCAACAATATTTTAACAGATTTTGTAACATCTATCTTATGTTGAAACCAAATTTTCTATTGTAGCCTGACTTTTTACATGTTTTGGATGGAGCAATAGATACTCTCTGTAAAAAAAGCTAGAGTTGCTCAAAAGAGTTATGAAATCTATTACAATAGAGTAGAGGAAATTAATTTAGTTAACCAAGTAGTTCTTTTTCAGATTATTTTAATGAAAGCAGTGTGGGGGTTTGGACTCTAGAGGGCTTCATCCATTGCAGATCCAGCTTCTGCTTTTAAGCAGTGGTGAACAGTTTCCTCTCCAGGTTCATAACTCATCCCTGAGGTTGGGAATGTTGATTAGAAGTAACAGAGCAGCAGAAATGCCTTGAGGCTCCTCATCTGTTACCATGGCTATAAAAGGTGTATAGCTCAGCATCTTTTTGCTTGGCTGCCTTCTGACTGTGCCTGGCATAGTCCATCCTCTAACTAGGTTTTTATAGGTGCTGTGATCGATGCATGAAGCAGGTTCCCCTTGGGGTGGCAGTAGCAGTTCCTCTTTCTATCCCTCTGTTCTGGGAGTAGTTCCAATGTGTGTGTAGCAGCAGTGCTGTTTGTCCCTGACACAAACATGTGGCAGCTGTTCTTGGGCTGGCTGTAGACTGCTGTCACTTGACAGCTAGGTTGTCCAGGTAGTGGGGGTGGAAACTTCTCAGTTAAAAGCAGGCTCCCACTTCTGTCTGTACACTGTGGCTCTTCTGAAGTAAGTTGTCTCTTTAATCTGGCATAACCTGTAAACTTTATTCTTTTCCAGAAGAGCTGACATCCAGTAACTTTCACTTAGCATTTACAACAGCATATACATGTGCCTGCTCCAGCCCTCAAGGCTGGTCAGTTTCCAGCCATGCATTTTTCAGATAAATGCTCCAAATGGCTTAAGGACTGACAAAATCTCCCATCTTAGTAAAGAAGGACCTCAAACCTGACAGGGTAGGGAAGCCGTGATGCAGGATTGCAATCTGACCGGGTTTGAAAGAGGTGGCATTCTATCTCACTTCACAAAATGCCTCCTTTTCCCTAACAGTTTTTCAAGAGCATAAACTGAGATGCTTCACTTCATACGTTGTAGTGTACTTTCCTTCATTGCAGTGACTGAAGTCAGAAGCAAGTCCAGGGCATATTACCAGGGCTCCTCTAGGAAATTTCTTCTCTCCTGTCTTGCTTGCATGACACCTTTCCATCAAGTCACAACAGTCCAATCAATCCCTCCCGCTCAAGCAGGTTTACCATGAAAGATTTATCATCCTTATGGTTCACTGCCCTTATTTGTAGACATTTGCATATGACCACCTGAACTATGGTTTTGATGTATTTAAGGCCACTTGATGTTGATAAATGCTGTTGTTGCTATTTGTTTATTTTTAAAAAATTATAAGTATTCTAATAAAATAGAGACATGAGAACTTATGTTTAATATACTTATTTTGGAGAGGGTCTTCTGCCATCAGGTAAGAAAATATAAGCTGAGTTTTGCAAAACATTCAAGTAAAAGTACCAGTCAGGGGGGAAAACTGTTGAAACCCATTTGTGTTGTGTCACTTAAGGCCTTAATATAATGAGATGCTCTATAGATATTTTTTTAAACTGTAAGTAACCAAAATCATTTCCATCAGTTTTTCCCCAGAATAATGACAGAGCTTACAGAACTGCAAGAATTCTATGATCCTGATACAGTAGAGCTTATGACATGGATAAAGTAAGCATGAAGTCCAACATTTTTATTTTGCTGCTTTTTGTAAGGGTATTTTTATCTCAGTGGTTTGTGGAGCTACTTCTGTCAAGTTGGGTTTTCCCTTGCAGAGTCATTCAAAAGTGCATGGGGGAAGATGTTTTATATTTTAAGTTTGGTAATGTTCCCATGAAAATAAACAGGAGTTTGTCATGGATTACAAGAGAAGATCCTGAAACACACGAGCAAGTCATGTTTAATGTCGTTGCAGACTAGTTTCCTAACAGAGGTGATCTTAGAGCTTGCTTCTTTGCATGCTAACTTTTCATTAGATTACAGGATTCATGTTGATTGTAATGCTAGTGGGGGACTAAAACTCTGAAATGTTAGGTGCCTGAGCCAATAAAATTAAATGCTCGAGTGTGAGGATTTAGAGACTTTTGTCAGGATCCATGGAGAGGAACACAGGTGATTCAGACTTCCCTTTGACCACAGCAAATATGGAGCAATGTTATACAGCTCATACTGAATACACACACAGCTAATACCAAGTCAAATTATTTTCACAGAAATACTTACCACCAGAAGTTTCAGAATTGCATTCTGCCTCATTCACCTTAATTTCAAGCTGTGTCATTAGGAACTGCACTTTCCTGAAAATTAGATCCCTTGTATTCAGATCACTTAGCTTTAACTGTATTTTTTTAGAATATTACTTTCTGTATTTATATAGTCTTTTAATGTCAACCTGTTCATCTTCACAAAAGGCAAGGCTGGTAATTAGTGTCTTCTTGTTGTTGTAGTAGTGTATGTTGTTTGTCACTGCTGCAGCTCTTCAAGGCAGCAAGTGGAGTAATGCCAAGTACCTAATGGTTTTTATGTTAGTCTGCATATACTTCAAGTACGTAATTAATCATGGTGAATTTAATTGAGATTCACTCAGCTATGAGCAATTTGACTACCCTATTTGTAGCAGCTGTTCTTATTTTTAAAGAAACTAAAGATTTTTTTTTCTTATGGATATACTTTGCTATCCACATTGAAATTTTAATTCAATGTCATTACTACAGTATATTTTCTCAAAGTCTTCTCTCTGATAATACAAATTTAATTGGAATTTTCTCTAGAGAAGTTGCCAAAGTCTGTAATAAAGTGTGACAAAGACTGTTTTCTTTCACTAATACAGATAGACAAATAGTCAAAAATTCTACCAAACCCAGAAACATAATTACTGTAGACATTATTCTGTATGCTGACATTATTTTCTCATAGATTTTGAAATACATAATCAGAGATTACACATGAAATATGTTATAGAGATCAAGTTACAACAATCACAAATCTTTTCCTTGCAAGATAACATCATGTACTTTCTCCTTCTACCTACCATCTCTCCCAAGCTTGTTTTGTCACGAGTTGGCAACCATTCAGAAAAGCAATACTTGGATCCATTCCAGGACCGCTCTGAATGGTGCTCAGTGGATTGCAGGGAGGGGAGAACAACCATCAGCCCTTGTCCCAGCAGGAACTCTTCCTTTCAAACTCCATATTGCTGCAGGTCTGTGCTTTCCCTGGCAAGGAAAGTGCTGCCACAGCAGCACCATCACCAACTAATGATGCCCCCAATGATAACTTCATGTATTCCTGTTCATTCTGCAGCACCCTAACAGACCCCACAGTATATAAAGTTGTGTTGATGAGTACATGCAGTACTCAGACATGCATGTTGGTGTTGCTTTTGCAGACGACAGGCTCCTGTGGCTGCAGTGTTTGCAGGCAGCCCACAGCTCATGGGTGTGATTAAGCTCTGTACAGGATGGATGGTGTCGAGCTTGCCTTTGTATAATGATGATGATCTCCTGAAAAGAAATGAGAACGTAAGTATCGAATTTCATAAATGTGGCATATCACAGGAACTGTCTTCCTCTTCACCCAAATGTAATGCAAAAATCAAATGTATTAGATGGGAGGAGGACATAGTAGTCCAGCAGACATGGAAGGGATTGATCAGTGCTTCACCCCACACAGAAACAAATATCAAAATATTATTTCTGAAGACTTTTCAGGCCACTTGAAATACATAAGATGAGAACTTGGCATCATCAGATATTTCCCATTCAGCTGGCCATTGACTCACTGTTTTGGAGAGTTCAGAACCAAACTTTTTACAGTTTGATGTGTACAGAGTTTGTCATTGCAGATAGGTCATTGTTGCAGGGTGTGTGTGTCCCAGTATTTAAAGTATCACTGATCTGTGGATTGCATGAACATGTCTTCTTAATTTATAGATTTATCAAATCTATTCAAAGAGGTCAGCAGAGGATATTTATAAGATACTCACGTCTTACAAAGCCAACTTTCTGGTTATTGAAGATTCAATCTGCAATGAAGTGGGACCTGTAAGAGGATGTAGAGTTAAAGATCTGTTGGATATTGCTAATGGTCATGTAAGTATCTGTGAGAAAAAATGAATGTTTGAATGCATAAATAATTAAATTAAAAGTAAACCTTAAAATGCTGGTCTTATTTTTCTTATTGTAATTGACATGCAGACAAAGACTCAAGTTTTAAAAGTGATCAGTTAAGTTTTGGATTGTCTATTTCTTAAACTTGTAATCTTACCCAATACTATTAACTGCCCTAATCCCTCCTAACACATGAGTACCTAGCTGTGCTGCTTTTCTGCCAATTATTAAATACCATTTAACTATATATAAATGTTCAAGACTGACATCTTGAATAACTGAAAAGGTTATTACAAAAGCAGTGAAATCTGCCTCAGAAGGCATTCTTTACTAGCTTTGAAGATGAAATTCTAAAATGGATAAACTCAGTTCTTCTAAAACTCTGGCTGGGATGAGGACCAGCCGCATTTTAGTTCAGTACAGACTGATTCTGATGAGAGTGCAAGTCTGTTCAGTTCAGCCTTACAGATAGGTTAGCACACCAACAGATAGTTTAAACCACATCTGCTAGAAAGATTGGTTGAATAAACTGCACCATGAATGCTACTTCAGTCATTTTCTTGTTCTGTCTCTTTGGGTGTTGGTAGTGCTGCTCTTGCTGCTAAAGTAGGGAATAAGATGGGATTTATAAGGTGACCTCACTGCCACTTGTTCATTGGCTTCCTGGAAATCCAGCAAAAATTTTGATTTTAGAAAGGCAGGGGGTGGCCTTAAACTCAGTTAGAGTTTCATTGTTTATTCTCATGTCAACAGGAAAGAGGGAGTCACCAGTTACCTCTAAGCAGTATAGGAGTGGTATATTATTAGGGGATTACTCTGTGTTTCCCCAGGAATCTACAGCTGGCATCAGTTTCACTTCTAGGTTTCCTAACTACTTTATCCATGAAGGGTATTGTCTCCATTTTTCTATTTACTTCCTTACCATTGCTGAAATCTATTATTTTTTTCCTTGTCTTGCTGCTATCAGATCATGTATGCTCTGATTATTCCAGAATATATCCAATATACTGTACCATAACTAGAGTGTGTGTTCATGAATAACCTCCAACATTGTTAATCTGCACGTTAGCTCTTAGTTTCTTCTCAGATCTGTGTTTGCATGAGTAAGTTCCTGTTTCCTCTCCACATTTAGGATCTCCATTGGAGCAATTAACCACGATTTCACGATTCCTTGCCCTATTACCCCTGCATCTCTCATCTTCATGCTTCCTGCAAGCTTCTCTCTCACACATAAGCTTGATAATCCTTCTTGTGTTTTTTGTTGTGGTTTTTGGTGGTGATGGTGGTGTTGTTATGGGGAGAGTGGTTGATTTGAGTATATTGGGGGGGTTTTTTCAGAAAACTGACATTGTTTGTTCTGGAAAATTAATAAAGTGGATTGTCTCAGGAAGCTTTAAACAAATCTCTCCGTTTGCTTGCTAACAAAAATTGTTTAAGACATATTGGAAGATTATCAAGACATTCCAAAGTAGTGGAAGCTAGTGTACGTATTTGGAGACTGCAACTGTAGCATTTACTTATTCCCAGAGTTAAGTGAGACAGTGGATAGATAGATAGTGTGTTGACAGGTCTGTGGATGTGTTTTGAATTGCTATGTTTAAGAAGATAAGTACTATTTTCTAGCTTGTGCTACATCCTGTAGTCCAAGTCCAATATCTTGTTTCTGACACTGGCTGAGAGCATAGTTTTACTGATAGGGAAAGACAAATGTTTTCCAGCAGTCTGTTGCTGAAGGGCTGTAGCTCAGGGCAATTATCTTTGTGTTTGGCAGCCACTGGTGGATGTTTCTTCGTGAGTTTGTCTTACCACCTTTTTTAAAAACTACGTAAATTTGTGCCATCAGAAGGAATAATGAAGGGATATCAGACAGTAGATGCTATAACATACAGTTTGCTTCCAAGTCAGTTGGTTAGAATTTGTAGGGTGATGTGTGTGTGTTTGGTCTTTATTAGGTATGTCAAACTTAATTGCCTGGGAAAGGTAATTGAGATTTTCCTTTCCTTCATACTGGTATGCGCTGTGCAGGTCAGGTTTGAACTACTGGGTAAATGGGGCATGTGCATGATTTCCACTGCTGTTGTTCTTTATAATATGAATGCAGTATACTGGTTTTAATGTCTGCTACCTTGACAAAGGGATTAATTCACAAAGGTTATTTTAGATGGTTAAAGAAATTACAGGGGAATGTGTTTTCAGTTTATTGGAACTGTACAATGTGGAAATGAAATGTTTATCATAAATTAAATGTACGGAATACAAAAGTTAATTAAATGTACAGAATTACATTCTGTAACCACTTATCTTCAGTACTGTAATTAGGTCTTTTTCTTTCTGACAGGTGGTTTGTGAGGAAGGTGACAACTATGCCTACTCAAAATATGGACGATTTTGTCATGAAATCAAAATGAACTATTCTCCATATGTGAATTATTTCACTCGAGTATACTGGAATAGATCCTACTTTGTATATAAAATCAACACTGTGATATCCTTCCAGTCATGAAAAAGCATGCAAGCTTCTTTCTGAGGATTGATTGTGAATGAATTTCAGTTGGAAAAGTTCCTTTTGAGCAAGGAAGTTTATTTTTGCAGATAGATGTGCACACATGCAGTGTACTGACAACTTTATTCTACCAAACTGAAATTCTGTGATCTACAGATCAGCAGACTCATATACCATCCTTGAAGGAAATGGGAACATTTATCAGTTTTACAGTCCCTATAATGTGTTACAGTCTTCCATGTTTTTACATTTTTCTTCCCATTATAAATCATCTTAACCTTCATGTAAATGAGATTTCTGACTTTAGTGTTAATGAGTTGTTATGCGTAGACATCAGTAAATACAGAAAAAATTATTTAAAGAGCTCATTTAAGTCACATAGCTTTTAATTTTTAGCAAGAATGCAATCTCTATCCCAAGTCTTTTCAAGTAAGTGTTTGGATTTTTAGTGTGGGGTTTCTTTTTTTTTTGTTTTAATTTTTCTTGTCTTCCATGGTAAACATTTCTGTGTTTATCAAACACACATTTATACATTTTATGTGTAGCTGTATTTATCAAACACACATTTATACATCTTATGTGTAGCTATGTAGTTTATATAAATCAAATAAGGAAGATTTTACTTAAACAACACTTTCACAGATTAAGGCACTGATCTCTACATTATTGTCTACAGAGACATGTTGGTGGAAATGCTAGGAATTATACCTAGCAATAGGAGCTGACAAGCTCAGATCTTCAGTTTGGAAAGAACTTGTGTTCAGCATTTTTCCACACTTAGGTGTGCATGTGTGTATGCATAAGTGTGTCTTTTTTAGCAGCCACCAGAATGGGCCAGTATACTACACTATGCCATACTTGTTTTCAGGCAAGTGTAGCAGGACAACCAGGTTTGCTACTGAGACTTCTGCACTTCAGTTTCACCCCCTGTGTGTGCTGGTGTGTGTGGGGGTGGTTGTGTGTATGTGTAGAGGGATGGGTGATACTCATTTCATTCAACTTATGCAATAGCTATATTAAGATAGTGCCATAACTGTCATTTAAAACACTACAATCACCACCATTGATAAATAATGGTACAGATGTTCATAGCTATTTTTATATCAATTATGCAAATACACAGATTCTTGAAAATATGGGAAAGTACTCTGCAGGTTTGCTTCCCTCTAAAAATTGTCTTTGTTAAAGGACCCTCTTTGTCTCTACGACTCCTTTTCTTAATAAATTATCTGTACATCCTGTTTGTTGCTAGCTGATAGACTTTCAGGAAAATGAATGATGCTTTAATTACAACTCTGAGCCTAAACCTAGTGTTGAGAATAGAAACTCCAATAAAAGGTAACAGTAGCTTTGTTTAATGTAGATGTAACTGGACAAAAAGCCAGGACTAAATTTTGGAAGAAGTTGCTCACCCCTTAGGAATTACATGCAGTTACAAATTAATGTAACGCCTGGCCCAGAGACCAGTCTGTCAGGCATGTGTTGGAGCCCAGATATCTTTAATGAAGGATCTGGAAAAATAGGATGAACCCTCAGCTGAAAAATCTGCAAACCATTCTGCAAGTGGAAGCTGCAAAACAATCCTTACTGCAATCGGAGATTTTAACTCTGAAATTATTAGGAAATGCAGCATGTTGTTGTATGTGCATGATTCTTCTCTGCTTATGCAGATACAGTTGCTTATTTACACTGACACGTAGTGCTGAGATTTTTTAAAACTCGTATCACTTTTGGAGTGATTTAAAAGAGAAAAGCTTTATTGTTTTAAAAGCCAACATGTCTGTAATGTGTTTTTTTTACTTTTAGTTATCTTTTTAGGCCTATGACTCTTGACAAAATGTTAAAATATACATTTTAGTTGAAACCAATGATGTTTAGATAAATCCATCGAATATATGGGATGTTGTCACTGAGAGAAACATTTATCCATATAACTGAGTTACAAGTTCTAAGTAAATATCCTTTCTGGGCATACAGGCATCATGTTGGGGATAATGTGTACCTGTGTGTCTGCTGGAGTGCAGGCTGCATTTATTTGCTTGTGCACAAGTGCATGTTTTACTGCACTGGGCTGTTTCAAACTACTCAATTACCGTGTATCAACAGAAGCTTGCGTATTAACTTGAGCTATGGCAGGCCTGCAGGACCCCCCTCTGTATATGTGGATACAGATGGAATATTTGGAAGTAAGTTTAGAGTTCCTTTTTAAATTTGTGTAAATCACTGTCAAGGAATTACATGTCTGTGTCAGTCATTTAATCTCTTGAAGTTAGTAATTCATGAATATCATTTCATATCAGCAATAAGGCATTCCAGGTGCAAACTTCAGGGTTACAACTGTACTTGGGTAGATGAAGTTGCCGAGTTTATGGCTTCATGCCTTGGACTGCCATGCCTAGGTGCAACACTCAACTGTCCTTGACTGCCTGTTGTGTTTTATTGCAATGTTGTGTTACTTCACATAGAACATAGTTTGAACACCTACATGTAGAACATACATATTAAGAAAACCACAAATGCGGCCACCCACAGATCTAAAAAAAACTGTCTTGTAGCACGTTGGCCTTTATACATGTGTAAGTGAATGAGTTGAACTTTATTTGAACTGTGACATAGTTATTGTTATTAGTTCTGATGTAGTTTTAAAAATCTATTCTTGATACTTCAATTGATTCTGCTTTAGGAGAATCGTTTAAGATTTTTACCTTGCTTTTTATATTAGAGAAAATTATATTGCAGCACCATTGGCACAGCAGCCTTAAGTAACAGAAGAAGCCTTTTATTTGGGAGAACATTGTGGTTGTTCCTGTAAAAAGGCATAATTAAAACGAGTGACTGAAAGAATTGTATCTTACAAAGAAAGTGAATTAATTTCTTATCCAGCTATGGATTAGCAAAAATACTGTCAAATCTCCAGCTTCTGTGAAAAATAAGAAGTTCCAGTGATATCCCTCAGTGGGACAACAATAGGGCATAATTATGCCAGACTTGTGCAGACGACCCTGGCTTGATTTTCAACTAGACCACAGGTTTAACTTAACTCCCTGAAAGGGTTGAGGGAAGGTTTTAAAAATTTTGATCTGCTTTGCTGTAGATGTTGCAATTCAGTTGAAACATGTGCCTTGCAAGCTTTTATTAAACAAACAAAAACCTCAATTCATGTTTCTTTTTGTGAAAATTTTTTTTAAAAATTCCTGTCCTTTTGATTTCTACAGTTTCTGTTGTGTCTTAATATGCCAGCCTCCAAGGGTGCCCAAGTGGTGCAGCTGGGATGTGTGCCAGCCATCTAACAGCTGTTCACTGGCAAGAATGAGAATTTGCATAGCAATTTGTGTGACTGTTCTGCTGGCTTATTTCCTCCTTCATGTTTCCACTTTCTGAAATACTTGATCTTAGTAAATGCAGAAAAATTACGCTGAAAGAATAAATTAGTATAGTATTTTCAGGCACCCACCTGTTATCCTTAGACTTGTGAATTGAAGTTTGGGCAACCCGCAGCTAAACTAACATACACGGTTTTGTCTTAATCTTAAAAATGCTATTTCACTTCCTGAATTGCCACATACTTGAACTCAGATTTGACGGGAAATGCTTGAGACTAAGGAAAGGTATTTCTGAGAATAAACTTCTATTAGTATTATTTAAAAAAAACCATTGATTTCATTTCTTCCAAAGTAAACAGAAATACAATTTAATACAACACGATCTTAAATACATTTTCCATGGGGGTGGGGAATAAGGAGAAGATACACAAATGTGGAAGAAGGTGGGCCAAAAGGTTTCACAGGCACTGAAAATTTTTCCAACTATTTGCTCTAGTGGCATTACTATTTACTAAAAGGTAGACGCTAGGGACCAAGTCTTGTTCTTACCACCTGATTTTCACCAAGTCATCTTCAAGTATCCAGACCTTGTAACATTGCATTAGCTTTTCCATGCAAGTCACATGACAAGGAGCTGCAAGATCAGGTTGTAGGGATTGTAAGGTATCTCTGAAATCCTTAAAACTTCATCTAACCTGTCCTTCAACCAAAACTCCAACGGGAGATAGTGTAGGCTGTGCTTGTGAATGTGTGGGTGTGTGCACACACGATGTGTTTGCATTTACAGGTGTCTGTTTTACTGTTGTGTTTTGGAGATGGAATGAGGAACTTCTCTTATCACTAATGGTGATTGAATCTGTAAGTCTGGTAAATATTGATGGGCAGGTGGATCTGGAGTACTGTGATATTGGAGATGAAAGAGAAGCGGACCTTTATTCCAACACAAGCAATATTTCATGTGAAATAATACCTCAACATAAATCTGCATAATCATGCTTTTTAGAACCTAACTTTAGAGGGGGGAAAAGCGGGAATTCTAAGACATGCATTGTGTGTTATCTTAATAATTTTTTCTACTTCATCAGTACAGCTAAAAAAACAATCACCGTTATGTTGCTGCGCTCTAACTATGCCAAATTGCAGAGTTAGTGATGCCTGAAGGTCTTCTGAATTGTTTTGTACCTCAACAATGTGTTTAAATGTAATTAATCTGGCAATGGTTTTGGTTTCAGCACAGTTAAATATATGTATTTCTGCCTTTCAAATGATTTTTAAGGTTACCTATTTATTTGATGGGACAGAAGGTTTAATGCCTTCCAAAGTTTCAAACTTGTTTACTTCAATAATACAGAAGAATTATTGGTGGTGCTTTACTTGTTAACAGTGACATTTAGCAGTAGTGTGTATGGCATATGGACTTATCTATGTGCAGCTATTTAATAACAAGTCTAAGGAATACAATTCCTTTTATTCTCTTCCTTGTCTCAGACAGTTTTTTTATCAAAGTAATGTATACATAGTAAATATTTTTCTCTTGTAACAGGGTTTTGTTTTTTTTTGTTTTTTTTTTTTTTTTTTCTGTGGAATAAAAACTTAATAAAAGCCAAGTCCAGAAAGTATGGATTGCTTGGGATCTAAACCATTTCATCCTTTGGGAAGTCAAGGGAAGACTGTGCAGCATAATGCAAATGTTTGTCTTGACGGGCAGCATAAACAGTCTTGCAACTCTTGAGGACAAGCAGCCTGCTCAGACTGGATCCATATGTTGTGCTGACTGTGACTGCCTGTTGAGGCATACTTGTGTGAGGATGAACAGCAAAATGTGAGCTGCTTCATATGCAATTACTGAACTCTGTGACTTTCTCCCTAAAGATCTTCCTACAGCAAGCATGTCACCTGGAAATAAAGTGCTATGCAACATCAAATGCTTACTGATTTAATTTTTTTTAATCTACGTATTTTTTAATCTATGTATTTTTTAATCTATGTATTATCTGCCTTGAATTTTTACAGATCGTGATTATATATTTTGGAGCCCTCTATTGTTTTATACAATATTATTAGTGGAAATCTTTGAATGCAGATTACTTTGTAATAATTTAGCATGTAATGATACAAAAATTTTGATTTTTTTAGTTAAATTCCAAAGACAGTGGAAATACCCTACAAAGCACTTCTCTCAAAACAGATCATTTAGCACCTGAAAAAAATTATGTATTTACATCTTCAATTTATAATGGTTCTGAGTTTGAGCATTTATCAGACTGCTTTGTTTGAGGCTAGTCGGGAAGTGAGCTGATGTTGGAGTATCCGTGTTTAGCCATTCAAGCAACCAGGCCTTGTGGTTGCATAGCTCAAAGGGGAATAGAGCTTTGTGGCAGCATGAGATTCATGTTGGTATCTGTGTATTCTTCTATGCCTTTATGCAAAACTGAGGCTGTGGTAACTAGCTGTGAAACAGAGAACATTCAATTATATATAATAGAATTTGTATTGATACATGTCTATAAGTAGGTGTATATGTGTTTTATGTGAGTCTGTATCTCTGTACAAAATACATACTCTGTTCATAATCGATGACTCAGAAGTGTTAGGTAAAATTACTGTTGGTTTGGATTATTTTCCACCTAAACAGTGGTTCTGGAATATGTTTGTAGGACCTAGTTTCCCAGATTTTCACATTTTTGCAGTGACCCAGCCTATCATACTTCAACCCCTCTATGCTTTCAGGTTGCTTTATAAATGGTAATAAATGTCATGGATGTTTTTTAATATTATGAGATACATCTTGTTATGGATTAAACTGCATATATAGAATATACAAACATTAAGCAATCCTGAGTATTACAGAGCTATTCAGTAGGTTGTAACATGCTATCAGTACATACATTTACTTTCAGAACTTTGAGTAGCTTTTCAATGCCTTGGAATTTCTTCCATTTCACAGTTACAATGTACTGTCTGCCGTCAAGCCATGACTCTTGCTGGTGCTGTGCTGACTGGTAATAGAAAGACCCAAAACATGTTAAGACTGACTTTATTTTTAAACTGCAATGAATACCAGAATATCCTGTAAGGTGAGGATGAATGTAAAGTGATGCCTCAAGCTATTCTCCCCTCTGAAGGAAGTTGAAAAAGGACAGGTAAGAATGCAGCTCCATTCTTCACTGCCTCATGTTACACTCCATGAGACTCAGAGCACAGAAGCTGTGGTCTCCCTGGAGTAGCTGCTGGGTGCACCTGTGATTTCCATGGCTGACTTTAATTCTAGGCAGTAAGACAGAATCACAGAAGCAGCAGAAGTGACTAAACCATTTATACAGTTTTAGAAATCAAGCCTGGTTTTAATTTCTTCTTTTTCAGCATTGTTAGCACATGGATAAAAGCCACTCTTTTTTTTTTTTTTTTTTTTTTTTTTTTTTTTCCTCCCAAATTGGCCCATTTTATGACAATCTGAGCTGTGGTCCGAACTGCTGGCTGCATTCCAGGGCCTTGTCCCAGCTATGAGGGAAGGCCAGAGGAAGGCTGTTGGGTTTGCTGATGTTTTGGCCTCAGAATGGCAGATCTTAAATTTAGTGGCTGCAGTTCAACAGTCCTCAGTTCACTAGATCAGTTTTGCTTAAGAAGAACTCTAAATTTCACTATGATCCTTTGGCAATAGAAGCTGACAGTGTCTTGAAGATATCTTGGTTTAGACACTATCTAAGGAGCTTAATTGTTTGTATTTATTTCGTGTCTATTTTGCTTCCTATTGAAGCCAAGAGCCATCTCCACTATCTTTACTGAGATGTTCTCTTGGATTAACACTGGGTCAGTCTCTGTGGATTCTGCTTCAGTTTTGCAGGAACAGACAAGTTCCTTTGGTAAACATGGCTACACTCAAGTGTGTTTGCATCTCTTTAAATGGTATGGTAGGATCTGTGGCCACTAATGTCTGTTGTCTGTACATTTGTTTTGTTGTCACACAGGTTTTGTGTAATTGGATGTTGAAAGTAACACACTTGTGCTACTGAGTATCCAAAGATGAACTTGGCTCTGATTCTGCTCTGTAAGGTGTGCCCTAAATTCTGGCAACGGGAGGGACATGCAGGAGAAGCCTGAATTTCCATCACCAAAATGCTGTTTTAATGAATTAGAAATACATAGGTTCATAGGTGGGAGGGAATACTGTGAATAAAATCTAGTTTGTATTTTCACAGGCTATAGGCTATTTACGTTTGTAAATGCCTGAATAGAAGAGAATAGAAAGTGAGGTAGTGTTAGTAGGTAGTGTGTCCTGTAATGTAAGCTAAAAATGGGAACTTGATTTTGAGAGTATTTAATGTGCTTGTTGAAAATTGTGTAAGGATGCAACACACTTCAGAAGAGGGAATGCTGTGCTTTTTCTCCATACAGAGCTAAGCTTGTCCTAAACTTTGGATTGTTTGCATGGTCTGGCTAGCTCATTAAATGTTTTTAATTAATGAGCCTTCTAGTGCCTTTGTGAAGGAAGGAATTAGGGCACAAAGAGCAACCACAGCGTACTCAAAGCTTGCTACAGCAGATTAACCAGGCTTGGATCTGGATGGTGACTTTCATTGTCGTTACTGGTAAACCCTTCTGTAAAAATATTTAGTTTTACCTTTTGCCTTCCCAGTCTGAAATCTTACATTATGCCACATTTTAGAAGCTATCATCCCTTAACCTTGAGGGGGTCAAAAATAAAGATTGACAGCTCGTAATAATGGGATGTGATCTCCCAACAGTTACCTCTCCTTAAAACTGGTGATTTCCCAGGTGGCACAGGTGCAGATCTAGCAGCTGGTTGTTACCTTTGATTGTTGCCCACAATATTTGAATAAAGACAAGTCAACTGTGTTCTGGCTTTCTTGAGCAGAGCTTCACTTCCAGCCTAGGTATGTCATCACTGAAGTTACAACACAGCTGGCAACACCCCTGCCTTCCTAACAAGCTTCTGGTAAAATTAGAGAGTCTGTTCGAAGCAGGAAGGGGGAGCATTTCTGATAGAACAACACCTAACACAGTTTGACCAGCTGGACGTGGAGACTCCACAAAAGGCTGTTCCTGAGCTGTTATCATCACCATGCGAAGGGAGACACTCTTGTTCTTGTTTATTAACAGGAAGTTACTGCTGGGAACTCATGCTTGGAGCAGTGAGAAAATGAGTACTGTTTGGTTTGATGGGTAGTGATTGACACTGGAGTGGTCTGGCTTGTATTCACACTTGCACTTATCACAGGCTAACCAGAGTGATGGGTTCCATGCCCAGATTGTTTTATGCATGTTTAGTGGGACTGATGTGTTCGCTTGGTACTTTCAGAAGGGGCATTTCAGTCTTGCTCTCAACAACAGCACACACTGTTCTTGTCCCAAAAATATTGCATCTTTCCTGGAGGAGCTGCAATCTGAATGTGCACTTTTGGGAGGCTGTGCTTCCAGGACAAACCCAGCTTACAACAGAGAATCATGTCTGCTGGGTGACAACTACTCTTATGATGCAAGTGTCCCAAGGTCTGCTCTCCTTTAGACAATGGTGTTTTCCTCTGTTTCTTTTATGGTTGTTCTCGTAGCTTGGCGAGGTGGGTTTTTTCGGTTTTTCTAGCTAAGGAGAGCTAGAGATTGCTCATTTTCCCCCAAGTCACCCCCTTCCCTCCCCAAGAAATGTAGTTCATCCTGTGTCTGCTCAGCCTGCATAAGAGCCAGAGGGAGCAGCTAGATGTCTGTGGTGTTTTGACCCCGGCTGAATGTGATGGTTTGACCCCGGCTGAATGCCAGGCACCCGCCAAAGCTGCTTTATTACTCCTCTCTGCAACTGGACAGCGGAGAAAAAATACAACAAAAACTTCACGAGTTGAAACAGGACCAGGGAGAGATCACTCACTTATGATCTTCACGGGCAGTGTGAAATGGGGGAAGATGAGACATTTGCCAAGCAACATCGTGCGTTTGCCACGGGCGGGCTCCCCGCTCCACCACGCGGGGCGGGCTCGCTCCGTCCCCGCCCACGGCCGTGAGTGGCCGCGGGACGGGCCGGGGCTGCCCGAGCCGTGGGTGCCCGCGGCGGGAGCGGCGCAGAGCCGGGCTGCGCTCCGCTCGGCGGGATGGGCCGGGCGCGGCGGAGCGGCTGCGGGCTGCTCCCGGTCCTGCTGCTGCTGCCGCTGCTCGGCGGGGCGGCGGGGCCGGGCTGCGGCGGCTGCCTCCGCCTGCTGCGGTTCTCCGGGCAGGTGCCCGAGAACAGCCCGGCGGGGACGCGGGTGCGGGGCTTGCGGGTGCCGCTGCGGAGGCTGCTGGGCCCCGGAGAGCCGGCCGGGGAGTGGGCGCTGGAAGGCGACGGCGCCTCCCGCTTCTCTCTCCAGCGGCGGCCGGGCGGCGGCCGGGGGTTGCTGCTGCTCCGCACCGCCGAGCCCCTGGACCGGGAGACGCGGCCCGAGTACGGGCTCCGGCTGCGGCGGCGGGCGGGACGCTCCCCCCGAGAGGCGCTGCTGCGGGTCCGCGTCCTGGACCGCAACGACCACCGGCCGCGGCTGCCGCCCGCGCGGCCGCTGGAAGTGGACGAGCTGGTCCCGCTGGGCACGGAGGTGGCCCGGCTCCGCGCCTCGGACGGCGACGAGGGCGCCAACGCGCGCCTCACCTACCGCCCCTGGCCGCCGGGCGCCGGCAGCCGCCTGCTCTTCGTGGTGCCCCGCAGCGGGCAGGTGCTGACCGTGGGCTCGCTGCTGGGGCTGCGCCGGCTCCGCCTCTGCGTGGCGGCCCTGGACCACGGGCGGCCGCGGCCGCTGCGCAGCCCCGCGCGGTGCCTGCGCCTGGCCGTGCGCGGGCCGGGGGCGGCGGGCGGAGCGGGGCGGCGGCGGGAACCGCGCTCGCTGCAGCCGCCGGGGACCGGCGCTCGGCGCTACACGGCCCGCCTGCCCTCCGGGGCGAGGGTGGGAGACACAGTCTTCACCGTCCCGAGGAGCCGAGACCGGGCGGCGGGCGGCTGGTTCGAGCTGGCCTCTCCCGGCGCCATCCCCGTGGGGGTCGACAGGACGTCGGGGCGGCTCTACCTGCGGCGGGAGCTGCGAGCGGGCGGCCGGGCGGAGGTGCTGGTCAAGGTGCACCGCGGCGGAGGAGGAGGTAGCGGCCCGGGACGGGACGGGGAGGCTGGGATGGGGTCGATTCTCCCCGAGGCGCTGCCCCGGGCGGGTCGGGATGGCAGCGAGAGGGATGGCCGAGCACGAAGGGTTTCCCCTCAGGAGGAGGGTGCTGACCGGGCACGGCCGTGCCGGGCATTTGCCATTCGAGGAGATGCGGCCGCTGAGATGCTGCCCTCCGTGGGGTGCGAGAACCACAGGCGGCTGCGAGAGCTGTCCTCCGGCTGTGGGAGCTCATGGGAATGTGCCGGCTCTCCCCAGGTACCGCCCGCAGAGCTTCTGCCTCTTGCCTTTGAAGGAGCAGCTGGAAACGTAGGGAATAGTGTTTTGGTTATGTTGTCTTGTAAGGAATTCTTGTCACAGTAGGTTCGCTTTTGTGGGACCAGAGGTGTCTGCTCAGGTGTTAATAAGCAATTAAGGTGAAGAAGGGGCCACGCCACAACAGATAGCTTGTCTCCTAGCAGGGGCAGTTAGCAGGGAGCCTCTCCTGTCCCTCTGGTCCCGCTGGAAGGACCTGAGAAGGAAGAGGCTACTCTGCCCAGGATGGGCACTTACAGGCTGCAGCCGCACCCAGGGCGCTGGGGGATCCCGCTGTGCCCGCTCCCTGAGCAGAGCCGGATGATGCCGGCAGTCAGCGGACACCGGCACAGCAGCGCACGGGAAGGGAAAGGTGTCCTTACAAAATAGATGTCAAAGAGCTTACGACAAGGGAAAAAAAAAAAAATCTGAATCCGGAATCGTAGGAGTTGCTGTAGAGAGCTAAATGATGTATTGTAGTTATAGCTACATGTCAAGAGCTCACATAATGTGGTGTATGGTTTTCCTATTCAGACAGCATAGAGAACGGTTAGACTTGATAAACTTCTTAAACCACATTAGGCTTGAGGTGTGTTATGGTTGCAAGAGCCATCCTTTCCATGTGTTATTTTCATCTTAGAGTAAGTTTTAGCGCGTGTTTGTAAGTGCAGCTCAGGTCGCTAATACCACAACTGGCTGCCATTTTCTTGGGTTTGTTTGGTATTGTTTGCTTGCCTTTCTTCTTAGATGCTTGCAACTTTACTAAACAGGGAATATTTACCAATTTATATCAATGACTTTTACAGCCTAGTGCTTAGGAAATGTGAAACGTAGAGATGGCAAGAAAAGAAACATGTTGAAGCATGCTGGGGGCTGTGATCTTTACCAGAGTGCTGTGTGCAGTCTGCAAGTCCAGAGCTGCCTGCCTGAGAAACTTATTCTTGCAGGCATGGGATGTGTTGTACAAGTGACAAACATTTAGCATTAGAAAAACTCTGCACAGTATTTCCAGCTACTAACTTTAAACAAATCACGCGATGTTTAAAGTAGAACTTCTCATTCAAGCTAAAGATGGGGGTGGAAAGGGGACACACAGCTTAATTGTCCTGCTTATTTATAATGAAAGCAAATAACCTTGTGAACAGTGTTCAACATATGATTGTGTTGTCCTCTCCAATCTGGTGGCGCACAGCATGTTTTTACCACTGTCTGTGTGCTAATAATGTATTGACAAGAGATGAGCCTCAGGGAGAAAGGAATTCAATGATCAAGTGGGACAAGGTCATTTAGACACTCCTTTAAGCTACTTTGAAAATCAAAACTCTCTCCTAACTTTGTACTGCAACAAACTTGGGATCTTTTTCTGTCTTCTAATTTTACAAAAATACGCTGAAATGGTGAGAGGATTTGAGCATCCTTTTTTTTTTTGTCAGAAGAGACCTGGTGAACTGTCAAAAGTCAAACAATTAGCTTTGGTCTGCTCCTCATTTCTCCTCACATCTCTTACTGAATGTAATTAACAATCACTCACAAAACAATCAATATTATGGAACATATGCCAAACTTTTAATCACCTCTTTAATTGAAAAACAAAGCTATCAGACCTTTATTAATTGCCATCTCTTATGTAAAAGACATGAATGGACTTAGGCATTTTACAGGTGCCACTTCTCCAGGGAAGTGTGTGTCTTGGGGTTTTGTATGAATTTGCCTTATTTTTCTCCCCAGGAAAATAAAAGCTTTTTTAAAAAAAACCTTTAAAATATAAAACAGTAGGTAGCAACTTAGAGCACTGTTTCCTGCAACAGTAGTCCTAGGAAGACATGGTATCTCTGTGCACAGTTGAAATGCTGAAATAAACTGAGCACAGAGTACAATTACCTTCTGAATCTTCCCATTTGCTCCGTAGCACACATAGCAGTGATAGGGAGGGGGCTGCCATCTGTTTTGTGGGGATCTTGTTGCAGGCACTGTGAAAACACAGCTGTTCTCCCACTGAATATACACTTGGTGCACGGACTGTGCATCACAAAGATGTTTGCACAACTTCTATGACTGGTTTTATCTACCTACACCAAGAAGTTTACATCTTCTTTAGGAATCTGGCAGCCTCTGTCTGTCAAAGCCTTGCTGTTCTGGGCTCTGTTCATGGATAGTTATGGAGTGGACCTGGAGCTTAGATAAGATTCTCATACAAAGGTATGAACTGCAGACCCAACATTTCTCATCCAGGTTTTCTTTTGGGGCATTTCACATTCTGGAAACACTGACTGCACATCAGAAGAGTGTGGGGCCTGAGTTTGGAAAGGCTGGGGGTGGTGAGGAAGAGTTGAAGCTCCCTTTCTATTCCAAGTCTGCCTCTCTTTATGCACACCTACAAGTACCTACATAGGTTCTTGTAGGTATTACCTACTTACACAGAGTGGGATGTGCAGTTTCCTGTTCTGCACCCTCAGCTGCCCTCTCTGATGGTGGCAACCGATACTGGTGCACACTGTGTAGTAGTTTGACATTTAGGACTTTGTCTATCATGCTTCAAAAAGTATTTTCTTACCCCTGTTCTTCAACTCTAAAAGGCTTTTAGCTCTCTCTTTGGTTTGGGGGCTTTTGTTTGTTTGTTTTGTTTAATGGGGTTTTCTGCTTGTTTTGGTTTTTGTTGGTTTGGTTTTTTGTTTCTTTAAGAGCCTGTCACAAAGGGCTTACAGAGTGCACACTGCCTTGGCTTGGACTAGTGAGACCCAGTGGGAGATGTCTGTATTCCTGCACACACTCACACTGCAGACACTCTCCACACGCTATCTAACTGAAAACAACTGTGTAAGTCACTCCATAATCTATCTACAAAGGGTAATTTTGTTTTCCAACAGTAGGAACTCAAAAAGAGCATTACAAGACAAATCTCTTTCCCTCCCATGTGTCTGCAGTTCACTGAAGGGTTAGAGGGTTGGTGTTAGCAACGCTTTAACTCTGGGATGCCTCAAGACATCTAAGTGGGCCAAACACCAGCAGGTAGTTTCAGACTGAAGTGAGTAAAACAGTTGCAAGGCCGTTCAGCATTTTCCTGGTTTTGGAGGTGAGATGGATATCTCATTCCCTGTTCTCTTTCTGGTAGGATAACAACTATTTATTACTGCAAGTGAATTCCAAGGAGATAGATCTTAAATCTGACTGAGGAGGTTGTAGCATAATGCAGTTTCTTCAGTGCAGTGTCTTATGGTAGAATATGATCAGTGTTGAACTCTTACGACTCACAGAAAGTAAACAGTATTTTAAAAAGACATCTGTCAGATCTTGACATTCCTGTAAATACAACCTAGACTGCACATGGAAAGAATACGTGGTTTGAGTCCCTTCTACTTTCTTAAGAAACTTCCATCAGGGTTCCTACTGGGAAGGGAAATCTTTCAATCCACGTAATACAGCTTTTGTAAAAGTTAACAAGTAATTCATGTATGTTGCTGGCCATGATTTCAAATCAAGACATAGCTTAAGTTTGGAGGGTTTGTTTTTTTTCCTTTTCTTTGTTGCCAGAGCCAGAAATGGCCCACTGCTTCCTGGAACCCCCTGACATTTTTAGAAAATAAATCTCACTCCAGAAATAGGTATTTGACCTGATCAGATATTGAGGTCATATTATATGTCCCTTCCTTTCCCTTCCCTTCCCTTCCCTTCCCTTCCCTTCCCTTCCCTTCCTTCCCTTCCCTTCCCTTCCCTTCCCTTCCCTTCCCTTCCCTTCCCTTCCCTTCCCTTCCCTTCCCTTCCCTTCCCTTCCCTTCCCTTCCCTTCCCTTCCCTTCCCTTCCCTTCCCTTCCCTTCCCTTCCCTTCCCTTCCCTTCCCTTCCCTTCCCTTCCCTTCCCTTCCCTTCCCTTCCCTTCCCTTCCCCTCTCTCTGGGTGTCCAGGGGGTGTTTCCTCCTGGTATCAAGCTGATTAAAACCATCTGTGGATGCCATTAGTGTTCTTCCAAATTCGGATACTGACAGAAAAATCTTGCTTCACTTAACCCATGAAGCCACTTTAATGGCCAGAGATCATTGGATGAAAGAGCAAGCTCAGGGATGAAGGTTATGTTACCCTGTCTGTACCTATCTTTGGAAAAACCCTGCTGTAAAAAAAAAAAAAAAAAAATTAATGTGAACATATATAATGATCTGGAGGAAATAAATAAGTCTTAAGAATGTCTGATAAAGTCAGACATTTTGGGAAGCCTAGGAAAAGCTTATAACTGAAGAGGTAAATGTAAAGCTTATGTTACAAGTATTCTTGGTAAGTTACATATGCTATTGAAACAATGAGAAAACCTCTAATATAACAAGTTTGAGAGAAAAGCAGTGGGAGACCTTAAAAATAGAACATTCAGCCCTTTATTCTTAAGGTTAGCATCTTGAATCCTTCTATACAATGATTTAGTATTTCTGAATTTTCATTACATTTCAATAGCAGGAAGGCATTTAAAAATCTGATTTTAGACCTAGATCAATGCTGCACCATGCCAGAGACACCTCTGCATGCTCCTGGTGTTGTCTCACACTCCAGGAGCACTGTGCAGTGTGCAGCAGTGTTTGATTTTCATTTACTGGCAGGAACCAGCTGACCTGGGGCTGCCTTTACACACCTGCATTACACATGGGAGTCCCAAAATTCCCACGTATCACGTTTGCACAGGCAGTCTGTTCATACCAGCTCCTCATGGCAGATGTGCTCGAAGCCTTCTCTTCTGCCACTATGACTGAAGTGGAATTGAACTTCCTTCTGCTCATACATCTGCAATGGGCTTGGAAAGCTGTGTCCTCCCCAGAAAGCTCCACAGCCAGTGTTTTGGGGCAGGCACTAGGGATTCCTTGGGGTTCCTTCCTTCCTTGAATCAGAATCATTAGGTTGGAAGAGACCTCCAGGATCATCAAGTCCAACCCAACCCTAACCTCAACTAAACCATGGCACCAAGTGCCACATCTGTCTTTTCTTAAACACATCCAGAGATGGTGAATCCACCAGCTCCCCAGGTAGACCATTCCAATACTTTATTACCCTTTTTGTAAAGGACTTTTTCCTGATATCCAGCCTTTATTTTCCCTTGGCACCGCTACAGCAGTCAGACCTTGGCTAGTGCAGAACTCAGCAGTACTGCAGTTTGAGCACTGAGATCAGTTTGCTGGTGGAAACTACCCCAGATTTAAGAAAAGGTAAAGCAGAAAGTTTAAGAAAAGCCTTTAAAAACCTGACCTGAGGAAACAGGCTGGTGGAAAGGATTTGGAGTTCTGCTGATGGAATGCCCTAAAAGCAGTGCTTGATAACAACGAAGTAAGGAGCATTAGTTCCTATGGGTGGTTGAGCTTTTGCCTGAGTAAGCAAACCCTGTGTATGTCTTTAGACACTGATTTGTGAGAGAGAAGTAGCCAAGTGTCAAGGGTCATGTCTGTGGAAGAGGATCTGTTTGGAAATTTAGTATATTAGAAAAACTGGAAGGTGAGCTAGCAACTTTACCTTTTCATCTCTTAGAACACAGCACAGGGCTCCTTTGGAGACTGCAACTCTAAATGCTCCTCTCAGTGCTGCTGCCCAGCTTCACCAAAGGGACCAAAGTGCTGCTAAGTCTGAGCTGCTTCTCACAACTGCCACCAGTGATGTTAAAGTGTTAAAGTTAATTTTGCTACAAGGTTTTTTGGCATCTTTTTGCACACGTCAAAAACATTTGCTGTTCTAAAATGATTGTATTTTGCTGGTGACATTAACTTTTTAAGAATTTGGAAATAAATTAATACACTTTAAGTATGGTCGTAGGAGCAGCTTTTACTGCTTGAAGCCTCAGCAAGCAACTTTTTGTTTTAAAAACCTTTAGGCAATTTTTAGGGAGAAGAGACTTAATTACATTAAAGGACCACACTGATAAATGCCTGTAGATTTTCCACAGGAAGACTGGACATCAAAGCAAAGTGATTCCTAACCACTGAAGCAATCAGACTCTGCTACAGCCTCTCAGTAACAAGATTTTTTTATGTCCCACACAAACTAATTTAAACTTATATAAGTGCCACTTAATTGAGGAAGAGCAGGTGCTGTGCTAGGTAGGATGACAAGAAGACATGATTGTAGCTTTTCCTCTTTTAAAGCCATAAAAAATCCCTCAAACACCCTCTCTGCTGTTGACTCCTCAGGTATTCTTACTACGTTGGTGTGATCTGACTTCCTCATCAACTGACGTGCCTGCAAATAATTATTTTTTGTATCGTATTTAATAACATTTATGCTGAGGATTAGTCAGCTGTTAGCATGACAAACTGTAATAATAAGCTTGTTTTATGTAGAATCCTGTTGTATGGAAGCTTTTGAGATCCTGTAAGTAGTTATACCTCCTACCTTCTCTATGGTGCTGTGTTCTAATTCTCCTGATTGTGGTAATGAGTAGCTGTTGACAGATACAGTAGATTTAAGGGTTGAGGAAGAAATGCTACATCTGTAGTCACAGGTCTGAGAGTGCTTCAGAACTTTTCTCTGGAAGCAGACAACAAAATTAAAACAGATTTGAAAAGCTACAAGAAGACACCACAGGCAAGATGATGTGATAGCAGTAAAAATACAAAGGATTTTGAAGTCCTGTTCCTATAACTGCCTGAAGCTTTTCCTGTGGTGTACAGACATCTGCCTGTGGAAATTATCTTTGGTGCCTAACAAATGCCTTGGTTCTCAGACATCCCATGTGATGGATGCTGTGCATTCACACAGAAAGTGAAAAATTGGCTGAAGAGTTTTCTTTGCTCTCCATGCGTCCAGTGGCACCTGCAGCTGCCTTTTGACTCATCCACTGCATGAGTCCACAGGCAGCACTGGGAAAAGCAAGACCTTGTCTCCTAAACTGGGCAAGAGTGTGTACACATAGAAAATGTGTCCAAGTGCTGGTGTATATTTAGAAATATGTAATAGGTATAACGCAAAATGATCTCTGCAGGCTGCTCTTTCAAGCTTGCTGGTTGTGGTTAACTGAGGAGAGGAAAATGAAATTAGCATAGCTTTAGCTGAGGCAGTTGGTACAGTCACATTGCCCAGGAGTACTGTGGCTGTGGGCTCTTTATCCCCAGGCTGCTGCAGTAGCTTGTGGAGTTCCAAGAGAGTAAAGAGGCCTATTTCCATAACTGATGGTGAAGGCATTACCTTGCCTTCAGGACACAGTACTCACTACATGGTCCAGCATGAGTCCAGTCAGTGCCCATGTGTGTTGCAAAGGAATATGATACCCCTGGGCATTGCATCCACTTAGAAGTATTTGTGAGACTCTAAATCTGTTAATAAACATAAAAACATCACACTCAGGAATCTCTCATCAGTGTTTGAGGTAGAGCTGACCTGTCACATTCATGACAGCAGACTAGCTGGACTAAAGGTGTTCCCATACAACCTTTTTTAAGGGAGTTGGGGATAAGAAATTCACAAAATTAAGCCTTCAGTTTTGAAGGGGGGATCTGTGTTGTGAAGGCTGTCCCTGCTGTAAGAGTTTCTTGATATCCCTGCACTTGTCTCAGTGGGGGGGACAGCACATGCTATATCTGGGGCAGAGGCATGAGCATCATAGGTGCTGCTGACTGGACTAGTTCTCAAGACCAAGTTAAAGGTGCTTTCTCTTCTCCTTTACCTAGTGAATACCTTTATTTGGGGTGCTCATCTTCTGGCCAGCTACTGGTTTTCAGTCTTGTAAGAAAATTTACCACCAGATTCAAAAGCTACTTGGGCAGGAGGGAGTGGCACAGTGGGCAGCATGGCTGTGTCAATATCACTAGCAGTGCCATTAAAATAAAAAAAATTAAAAAAAAAAAAAAAAAAGTGATGATGAACACTGGTTAAAGATCAATTACTGCACAAGAAATTTTGGTTTAAGTTTAACTACCCCGTAGTAGATTATGCCTATGGTCCTGAGGATGATGAGGGGGTTTTAGCATGATAGTAACCATTTCTCAGGTGTAGATTTCCTGGCTATGGTTCGATAATGAGCCAAAGCTCCTGATGTCTTGCCCTACCGCAGAGGACTAGTGGTGTGGCCCGACAGCACAATGAGAGGGTTTCTAGGCATCCCACTGGGGTGTCTCATTTCAGGCTGGGTACTTCAGAAACTTCTTCACATACCACAGTCTCAATTTTCAATTTAAATGATTCTTTTTGCCTGAGGGGATAGAAAAAAACCATAAGCTACCATTTTTAATGCACATTTCTTAGTTCTTAATTTTCCAACATTAGTCCCCTCAAACCCATATCAGTCAGTTCAGCTCTAATCCTAATCTTAAGGAAAGAGATTCTGTACATTCTACATTCTAACATTTTTACTTAGGATGCTCTTAACTGGTGATTGAGTGACATCTCTTTTGTTTGCATGTCTTTTTTTAGATGTAAGCAGGACACAAAGCTGGAGCCTTGGGGATACACCAGTATTTCCAGGAGAATCAGCACTTCTTAATATTCTCTTCCAGACTGATCCTACCAAGACTCTTTCCAATGTGTGGTGCAGAGGCCAGACCATCCTGTTGGTAGTCAGGTTTCACAGGGTATAGAGCCTGGTTTCCTGATTACTTCCTTCCTTGCAGCGGATAATTCATATTGACAAAATGGGTGAACTGCAACATCACTGTGTGATGTTGCATTTTGATTTGATAGGATGCTGTGGTTGTGTCAGGAACAAAATAAAACTATTGATTTCAGAGGCTTGATGTGTTAATGCCTTTGCAGCTATGACAGTCAAAAACCCAGTGCATTCTTGGGGAAAAATTCTACTTTGTCAAGGCTTATTTTGTTTCACTGACTTGTTTCAAGACAGTGTGATAATTTTGCACACTATCAGATTACCATGTGTCTGTAACATCTTAAAATCCTTGAGTTTCTCACACCTGGTCTGTGTGCAAAGAACAAAAATGTCTGTACTCATAGTGCTGCTTCTGAAGAGCTTTCTAGACGATAGGGGAAATTAGTTTACCTGACCTCCTGTTAGTCTCCAGATCATGTTCAACACTGCCTTTTTAGGGTTTTGAATTGATAAAATCTGCTCTTTATAACTATCTTTTTTTCCCCCATTTATGCCTTGCTAGAATAAGAGCTCTGATCTATATAGATATAACATGAAATCTTTCGTCAGCATGCTTGCAGGTTGCTTCAATTTAAATTTTGTTTACATGCATGGAGAAAACAGCTTCAAGTCTGAAAATCTGAAATAAATGCTGAGGGCCTGAAAGGGTAAGCCAGGTCTCAGCTGCAGAAAGATATCCACCCTACAGCTGAAGTTTATTACCCCTGCTGCTGTATTACAGCCCTCCAGGTTTGGCTTTATCCCATGTTTTTCCTTTCATATGTGGTGCTGGATGTTTGTAGACTGCCATTCACTCCCCTTCTCACTTCTTACCCTTAAGCAGATACCCAAGATAAAACACAAAGTCCAAAGAATGTTTATGTTAGAAGTTCCTTGAAGCTGCAGGGGAATGAGTGACATGAGGACATGCATGCCTCAAAAATCAATGAGATGTGAAAGCTGAAGGGCAGGGAGATTAAAGTGTGATGGAAAGGATTTAATAGTCTCGCTGGTTCCACACTTCTGCCTAGAGGCAGGTTTTGTCACAACAAAGTGATTGCCAGCAGATATTTGTCTAGTCAGGTCTTAAAGATCTCAGTCTCTGCCCCACCTCTCTGGCCCCTCTCAAGGGCTCCATTGTCCTAACAATTAAAAATATGCTGAGGGATCCCATGCCCAACATCTAATGCCAGTCTTTTCCTTTGGAATGAGAGTTAGTTATTTTTTGGTTTACAGGTTACAGAACAGCTGACTGACTTCATATCAGCCCTGCATCCTCCGTGATATAAGAATAAGATATAAGAATATCACTGTTTGCATGTCTCTTGTAGTCTCCTGAAAATCTCCACAATTTTCACCTCTCTTGAAGGGCATCCTTTCTGGTTATGCTCTTGGTTCTTCTCTGGACACTTGCTAGCTGGTTCATATTTTTCTTGAAATCCAGCCCCTAGAAGTTTAGTTCACTGGCTTGCCCAGGGAGGTTTTTGAGTCTTCCTCCTTGAAGATACTCAAAAGCCTTGTGGACAGTTTTCTGAGCAGCCAGTTCTAGGTAGTCTGGCTTGTGCAGAGCAATTGGACCAGATGATCTCCAGAGGTCCTGCCACCCTCACCCATCCCATGAGTCTGTGATCTGAACCTTTGCTAAATGTCATAATTTTACCAATGTTCAGTGAGGGCTGAGCATGAGCCAGCGTGTGCCCAGGTGGCCAAGAAGGCCAATGACATCCTGGCCTGTATCAGCAGTAGTGTGGCCAGGGCAGTGATTGTCCTCCTGCACTGGGCACTGGTGAGGCCACACCTCGAGTGCTGTGTCCAGTTCTGGGTCACTCAATTCAGGAAGGACACTGAGGTGCTGGAGACATGTCCAGAGAAGGGCACTGGAGCTGGTGAGTCTTGAGAGGAGCATCTGAATGAACTGGGGGTGTTTTGCCTGGAGAAAAGGAGGTTCAGGGGTGACTTTATTGCTCTCTGCAACTGCCTGAAAGAAGGCTGTAACCAGGAGTGGCTAGGTCTCCTCTTCCAAGTAACAAGAGGACAAGAGGAAATGTCCCCAAATTGTGACAGGGGAGGGTTAGATTCCATATTAGGGGAAAAATTCTTCACAGAAAGGGTTGCCAAGCATTTGGACAGACTGTTTGGGGAAGTAGTTGAGTCACCATCCCTGGAGGTATCTAAAAGACATGTGGATGTGGCTTTCATGGAATTGTAGAATTCTTAACTCATTTAAAACTATCAAGTCCCACTGTCAATCTAACACCAGCACCATGTTCACCATTAAATTATGTCCTCAAGTGCCACAATTATGTCCACATGCTTTTTCAACATTTCCAAGGATTGTGAATCCCAGGTTTAGTTGTGAAGTTGGCAGTACCAGGTTAATGGTTGGACTTGATGATCTTAGAATCTTTTCCAACCTAAATTCTTCTATGCTTCTATTTAAATACACCTTTCATAGAGAAAGAAGGTGAGGTGTTTGTAAAAGTCCAGAAAATTACTGTTAATTTGAACACAAGTATTTTCCCTGACATATTGTCCTGAACTAAATGAAATTTGTTCCCTTGCCTGTTTTTTTAAAAACATAAATCTCTGCTTTACTGATGGCTTTTCGTGGGTTTTACAGTACCTACAGCAAAATTAGGCCCTCATTATTGATTGGTACTTAACAATTGGATCACCTACATGGAGCAATATTAAGAATAATGTGTGTAATTATAATTTTTTAAATAATTCTCCAGGTTTCACTAAACGGGAAAATTACTTTACTAGATATTCAATCTCTGCAGAAATTAGAACTGCCTGAATTAGATGAATAAATGAACAAAAATATCTTTAAATGCTCATGTCTACAAGTTTTCATCCCTTTAGTAGCAAAATAATGCTATCTGTAACTGGCTGAATTAGGACATGTATTTCTCAACCCTCCTTCTTGGCTATAGGTAAAGTAGTGACTCCTCCAGCTGTTCTTATGAGCTACATAAGAACTTGTCCTACTCAGCAATACAGAGGAAGAAAAAATGTGAACCGATGTTCTCTTGTAAGCAGTGCTGGTATATGAGAAAACCAGAAATCTTGTAATCTTAGAAAAACTAAGAAAACCATGTCTTAAATGATTTTAAATACTTTAAAACCCCACAAAACTTCGTTTAAGTTCTTTCCTTCCTGGGAATTATTATCTCTGGGAAATTTGTCTGGCATGTATTTTTACTGCAGGGTAAGGCTGCTTGTAAGTACAGGTCTGGTGTGTCAGGGAATATCTATCTGTGGGTAGCCTTTTATTTAGTATCACATCCCTGAATAGAATTCCCAGTTGCATACACTTAAAATTGTTTGGAATTTCTGGCTTACTTCTTACCTTTGGTGCTGGTTTTGTCCCCATGCTCCTGTCTTCTTCCATTCTGTGTGAAATGGCCTTCTTGAAGGCAGAGATGAAGGGTTTCCTGTATGAGACGCACATACACCTGGGTGGGTGTTTCATTTTGTAGCCCTTAACAGACCTGCAACCCCAGCACAATTTGTTGAAATATGTGATCATCATATTTTAACAGGCAGAAAACATGCATTTCCCTAATGTACCTTTCTGCATGCCCCACTTTCTACATTTAGTTTCTCTTTTTATTCAAATTCTTTTCTCTACATTCAATAATACATTCTTTTTAATTTGAAGTCAAACCTTAAAGCCACTTTTAGAACATAAATGTGCTTAGGAAAATTTCTTCAAGGAGCCCATATATACCTATAGCATTTGTTAGTGACTTGCTGTGAATTAAAAAGGCCTGAATATAGGTCTCCCTAGAGGTAAGAATACTGTGATTAAATCTCTACACGTCCTTAGCAGTGGAAGCTTCCTTCTCAGCTTGTTTACAGATACTAACGGATAAGATCTTAACACTCCTGGCTAAAGTTTGCGACCAGGCTGTCTAGAAACCCTTGTGTCTTTTGCAGAGGATGACTGGTACCTGTGCCATGTGACACTCCTTGCCCCAGAGGAGGAGATTCTGTCCTGGGCCATGTACCCATACCCGTACCTGGCGCGCGTTGACCCCGATGCGCGCAAAGGCACCCTCGTCTACCAGCTCGTGGCACACTGCAGCAGCCACGGGAACACCACTGCTGGCATAACTTACACACTCATTGCAGGTAGGCCTAGTCCGAAAAAAAGGTAAAATTCTGTTGAGTTGTAGATGTTTCCTGTCAAGTCCCCATTTTATAATTTCATTGGTAGATTTTTCTCCCTTTGGGAATCATTAAAGATACAGCGAGTAGAAGCTGGAAGTGCTGTAAGTAAAAGTTATGTGGATGGGAATCTTTCTTGTTGCCACTTTCTTTGCTCATTTTGAAATTGATGGCAGATTTACTGTTGGCTTTAGGCTCCATTTCTTACTCATTTTAGTCTCTTTTTTGCTGCATTAGTCAACAAAGCAGTGTAAGTGAAAGAAAAGGTGAACAACTAGAAAGGTAAAAAGAAGTGCATAGAGGCACATAAGTGGGTGAGTTGAAGATGGCTCACCTTGAAATGCTGGAAGTGCAAATGTCCTTGCAGTGGGGCATGTCTCAGACCAGCTTTGTGCATGTCTTGATAGGTGGTGAAGAGCGATTCCAAGTGGACAAGGACACTGGCATTATCATGACCACTGGTTTGCCTTTGACGTGGAACAAGGAGTATGTGGTTACTGTGGAAGCCTCTGATGAGTACGGCAAAAAAAGCCCCTACGCCTCTGTTTCCATCCTGGCAGGCTCCCGACCTCCACAGTTCACTAACATGTCCTACAGTGTGTTTGTCCCTGAAAATACTCCAGCAGGAGAAAAGTAAGTTGTACTTGCTTTAGGTAACTCCCTCCCCGCAGTCTGAGAGGAGCTTCACGGAGCACAACAGAGTGAAACACTTGTGATTTTGCTTCTCAGGGCTATGCATATGCCTTTGTTTATCACACTTCAAAAATAATGTGTTTTCTAAAAGAAATTATGCCTATTCTGACGTTTCAGAGTCTCCAGTGTGACATGAGTCTCCATGTGTCAAATGTAGTCTGGGTGCTGGAATTTTTTTAATACTTTTGGGGTCTCTAGTGCATTGCATCATGAATTAGAACAGCCAAACTATTGGCTATGTATCTCCTGGTAATTTAAACAAATGCTTGAAAAATAATCTTTTAATTAACCAGATCTGGAGTTGTTTGTGTTCCGTTTGACTTGTGTTTAAATTTCTAGAAAGACAAGTCATTGCCAGACTCTTGAGATAACAGCACAAATAGATAAAGCTCAATCTCCAAGGGACTCTGCTGTTGCATGAAGAGTAGCTAAGCCAAGCCACAGTGGGGAGATTCTCTCAAGCTGGCTCTGGGTTTATTGTCACTGTTCAGCTACTTGAGATCAGAATGGCCTCTAAAGAGCAGGTGGAACAGTGCCATAAGGCCTCTAAGGAGCAGGAAACCTCAAAATAAACTGATGACCTAGGAAAAATTGCTGGAGATGTGCCACTAATCCTTAAGAGAGACTGAATGAGAAGGAGGAGGGAAATTTTACTGCTTCCCAGGAGCTTTCAGTGACATGAGCTAAAAGTGTATTATGCTGGTGAAAGACTGGTATGAGAGGTGGAGCTTCAAAACATAAGTCACAGTAGGGAGACAAATGTTCCTTTGATGTCCTGCCAAGGTGGACAGCAGGATCTGGAAAGCCATGTGCTCCATGGGTTTCCCATCCATGCCTGAACCTGTTTCTTTTCTGAAAATACAACTACAGAGAAACTTAAAAGTATAGTAGGTCACATTTCTGAATAACTGAGGAACTGGGGTAAACCTGTAACTGCTGTCAAGTGTTTAAAAAGCTACAGTAGAGAAGAAAAAGATGTTTTAGTGTTAGTGGGGGTTGCAATGGGTTGTTATTTCAGCACTGCTATGTCAGTGAATAAGTTTGGTGAGAGAAGAGAAGGTAGATGGGCTCCTTGTAGCAAAAGGGGTTTCCAGTCTGAATACAAAGGTGAGCCAAGCATTGACAAAGAGTGAGCAAGACAGCTCTCCTCATCCTGTTCTCCTCCTCTAGATGCTGAGGAGACATCTCTTGTTATTGTTTAGAAGCAAAGTGATGTTCTCTCATTCTTTGCAGAGTAGCAGTTGTTGAGGCTGTTTCTTTCCAAAGCCAGCCTCTTTCCTACACTCTGCTGACAAACCCCTCTGGGCTCTTCCGGGTGAGGCAAGAGAGTGGAGAGCTCAGCCTGACTCACCCCGTGGACTACGAGAGCGAGCACCACCTCTACCACCTCCTGCTGAAAGCCATGGAAGTTGAGAGCACTCTCAGCAGTGTGACTGAGGTACATGAGTCTCTTCACATCCTACCCATGGTCTGCAATCATTTGTTGTGGGACCAGTTACACAGATGGATAGCCGACGGCACTCTTGAGGATGCTGGGCAGGGAGGAGGCCTTGTAGGTACAGGCAGAAATCTGGGCTCTGGCCTGGGTTCACATCTAGGCTCTGCAAATACCTCTTGTTATTACTTTTGGGCTTTGCCTCTCATCTTGGGAGTGGAGGAGAAAATACTTCTCTGTGTTACAGGAGTAGTGTGAGAAGAATAGCATTAGAAGTGTAAGGATGGATCAGCACCAAAAGCACTGACTGCCACTGCAGTGTCCAGAATGAGGTGCTCTTTTAGCAGTGTAGAAACTAAAATCCATTCTCAATGTGTCCCTTTTCCTCAGGTCATGGTCCATATCACCGATGAAAATGACTGTTCTCCTGAATTCCAGCGCTCCATTTACAGCAGAGACAACGTGCCCGAAACCATTCCTGTTGGCACGTCTCTTCTGCAAGGTAGCGACCATCCTGTCACCTTTCATTTTAGTCTTGCCACGGACCTGCTAGTGTGTTACCTTTCCATGTTCTGGCCATGAGGAAGTGCTCCCTTCCACAAGCACTGCCTTTGTAAGATGTGGATGGCAGCTTTCCTGGCAGTCTGTGGATGCCTTTTAGGTATCCTGGAAGTAGAGTTGTAAGTGTCTTCAGGTGAGGATCACTGTACTGTGCCCAAGGATCTCTCCTTGGATATCCAAGGATATCCAAGGGCAGTTAAAGCAGCTCATAGGAAGTGGCTTAGTTTCCTTTAAATATTGTAGATGTCTTTTAACTCATCTTGGTAATCTTTTTGTGTCCCAGAAGCAGCTGCAATTATTTTGTTTTTTCTTAATGTGTTAAGAAAAAGCAGGGCTTTTTTAAATGGGCAGATAATTTTGTCAAATAGGCATTAATGCTGCATAACTGATTTGCAAAGTGTTAAAGAAAAAAATATTTTGAAAGCCTGTGAACTTATATTTATGGTTGTGGCTTACCAGTCATCATCCCACGTTTGTTGTTTTTATCATGGCCATGTGTCACTTGCATATAAACCCTGAGTAAACAGATGACATTTTTAGAGGCTCAAATAGTATCCTGATAGAAGACTTCAGGGCATATGAACCCTAAGAAATGAGTATGTGCCAAGGCAAGGCTTAGCAAAAAATACAGAAACGGAAATTTTCCAAAGCTGGAACTGAACTCTGCAGGTTGCAGAGGTGATAAGAAGCTTAGCTTCCCTTGTGTAAGGGGACTACAGGGCCTGCTTTCTCTAAACACTTGCTAAGTGAGTTCAGAGCTTGTAATACTTAATTTTTAGATTTAGTTGCTCTTGGGAAGAAAGAAATTGGTCAGAATAATCAAATCCTAAAATTCCTAAGCATGTGATTTTTCCTTAAAGAGATGAAAGTCCTTGTGTCCAGAGGACTTGTAAAGCTCATCAAAATTCCCCTTGTGGGGGAAAAAATGTACTCCCCATGTCCAAAGCAATCAGAATGTGAAAGCTGTGCAATTGCATCCTGTGTTGTTGTCTTGCCACATGGAGTACATTTCAAGAGAAAGAGCCATCTTAGAAAAGAAAATGTGAGATGGAAGTATAGTGACAGTCAGTGGAAATAGGTGCTAATTCACTTACTGTAGAAGGGCTGAGCAGAATTGTTAGTGCCTGCAAGGAAGCTGTACCTTGTGCAAGACGAGACCTGTGCCACTAACTCTGACTGCCAAAGCAAGTATCTCAGGAAAAAAAAGACAAACAGTTCTTATCCTTGTCATAGTTCCTTGAGATGTGGGCTGTTGCAGCCTCAGAATGACCCACAAACAAAAATAAATGCAAATATGAGACAGCTTTTGCCCAACAGCTGGGCATGCTTGCAGCTGTTGATGGCAGTGAAAAAGGTGGTGTGATACACGCTTCTGATAAAACTGTGGATGATGCAAATGTTTCAGCTATCAGCCACTTTTATTTTAGCACACTCAGAGTCTGAAGCACAGAGGGTGCTCTTAAGCAGGGCCCTCAGCCTTCAGCTACATCACTGTTCAGCAGAGCAAGGCTTGGTGTTGTAGCTGGTAGCTCACTCAGCCTCTGAGCCAGAGTTAGTTTGCCCTGAGCTAGCTCAGAACACATGCAAAGCCAGCACAGAGCTGCTTGTGGCTGGCATATGATCCTTAAAATAAATATCCTTTGCAATGTACACCGGTTTCCAGGACCGAATGAAATGGGGGGGAATAGAATTCCCAGTGCTATTGGGAGGTAAGGCATGGTTCTGTCATGTACAAGTAAGCGCCATATTCCATATTTGCCAGAAAACATCTGGGGGAAAAGAAGCATATGATTAAGCACATAGAATGTATTTTTGTGAATGGTTACAATGGCTCACTAATGACTGTAGATTAAATCAGAATTTTTCAAATCAAATAAGTTTTTCATGTTCTACATGCCTTTCTAAAAACAATATTTAACCACTATATTTGACAGATTTAAATCAGTGTCATTTTAGTCTTCCTTGAGTTTTTAATGTATTTCATCTGTCAGTGCAGTAAAAGAGTGCTTAACTCTAAAGCCCTTGATTTTGTAGTCTGTAACACACACAAACATTTATTCACAGCAGGATTTGGAGAGATTGTAAACAAAATGTTACAACCACTCTAAATATCATTGTAAACAAAGATGAGTAACTTTCCACAGGCAGCTGTAGTTGAAATTTTTGCAACTAAGTAGAGCAGTTCTTCAGTGTACTTTTGAAATAATTCTCTGCTCCTTTCCTATTTTGAGTTAATGTTCTGACAGAGATGGGTTGTTTCTGTCACCCCTCTGTGGATGATGCTGCAGCTATTTGCTGGGGTGTCCACTCACTGCAATCATTGTTCTGCTTCCAGAAGTCTGTGTGCTACCACATTGGCCATATCTGGATCTTATTGATAGAATAAGGAGTTTGTGTATTACCAGTCTGGCTATGATGTGAAGCCTCATTATTAGGCTAGAAAAATTGCAAGGTAATTGGAGAGGTGAGCTTCCACTCTTAAAAATCACTTTTGATGCTACTCTGTGAGCTCCAGGTCTTTGTTGTGTTGGTTTGCTGCTTCTGAGCAGATGGGACATTCAGTGTACTGAATAAGCACTTACTGGGGAGGAATGTTTAATCACTCTCTGTACCTTGAAGCACCAGGTAATTAAAAAATATATAACTAGCTGGGAGCTAATTAAATTTGAACATGGCATTCCTGGAAAGAGTGAGGAACCAGTTTATGAGTGATAATGTTCAACCAATGTGCATACTAATTGTGTGCTAATTACCAGTGTTGACTGCTATTTGTACAGAGCATTTTGCCCAGTGCTGGGATCCCAGCTCTCGCAAACTCACCTGGCTGTGGTCACTGGGGCTAGGTTGGAGCAGAGGGAAGAGTTGTTTGGATTTTTCACTCCCAGCCTCCTGCTGAGTTCCTACACTCTAACCACAAAAAAAAAACCAAAACAACCAAAAACAAAAACAAACAACAGCAACAACAAAACCCCAACAAAACAAAAAACAAAACAAAAAACCCAACAAAAACCCCCTAACAAACAAAAAACCCAAACAAAACCCAACAAAAAACAAACAAACAAACAAACAAACCCCAAAAGCTTTATGGATGAAATAGGTTTAGGTGATGCCCGTTCTCAAAAACTAACAAAAAAATCCCAGAGCTGTCTTGGTGGGAAACAGCATAACCGAACCTCCTTCGCAGTATGACTGTTCTGTTAAATGTGTTCTCTAATAGTGCTTGCAACAGACTGCGACTCTGGCTCCAACTCTGAGATCTCTTACTTCATCCAGAGCACCGATTTTTCCATCACACGTCACGGGGTCATCAATTCTAACCAGAGGCTGAACTTTGAGCGGGCGAACCACATGTACGAGTTTGTGGTGATCGCTGTCGATAAAGGACATCCCCCTCGGACAGGGACGGCGTCCGTGCGCATCCGGATGGCCAACGTCAACGACGAGGCTCCTGTCTTCTCCCAGCCCGTGTAAGGCACCCTCAACACCTGCCTTGGTTTTAAAATTCATACATGTAACCTTAGTTCTTACATGTAACCTTAATAGCACTTGGCTAAATGGCCACTTGTTTTGCACAACTGTAAGTACCAGTGAAATTGAAGGGTAATTTCTATACAGAAAGGCTTTATGAGTTGGACTTTCATTTCTAGATCGTATATATAAAAATAAAAAACGTAATTTGTGATACCAGTATACTGACTTAATAGAGAGAAAACAGAATGAACCGAAGACCTATCTATACAGGGAATGATTTTTACTGTGTTGACTCCTAGGTCTCCAAGTGATTATCCATGTATAGGTGACAAATAAATATGGTAGTTAGCAAACACTAAAACTTAATTTCAGCATCAACAGATTGCATTGTAAGCTAATTTCATGAGCCCCTGATTGTTTAGGATTCCTTTTTCTTTCCTGTCCCTAATCAATACAATTTCCATTCTTTGCACAATTTTGAAGTATGAACATGTTTAAAATACAAAACATACACATATTTATTTACCAAATTAAATATATTTTTACATCTGTCTCTATAGTATCTTGCGATTTCCATTAATATGTAGGGACATAAGAAACACTGCATGGCAGATACTAGTCCTTTTTTTCAGCTTCAGGAGATATATGATTCTGTTTTATTTTATAGTACAATGTGGCATGGTGCATACTGTTATCCTCCAAAGGATCCTTTGAAATTATGTATACCAAAAGTACAGGATTACAATCCTAAAATAAATACCCTATGTTGAACAAAGAAGACCTAAGTAATATCTTAAACCAATTTAAGATTCCATGGTTTCATGCCCAAAACTTTAAAAAACCCTTTGTAATGAATTCATAATCTTGCTGATGGTTTACATGGTGATGGTTATTCTGATACTTTGTGTGCTGCCATTGCTCGTTTGTGTCCATCAGTTACAGGACTTTCATTTCGGAAGATGCTGGTCCCGGCACCTTGGTGGCTACTGTTCGGGCAGAGGACCCTGATGGAGATGGGGTGCTTTATCTGATTACAGGAGGCAACGAGGAGGGCAACTTTGAGCTGGATAGCCAGAAAGGTAAGGAAAGAGTTTTTAGAACACAGTTATTTACTGTCTAATCTCTACTGACTCTGGTCTGCCTGTATGTCAAAAAAACGCAAGAAAGCACCATATTTATATAGTCCCCAAATGGGGACACTTAGTATCAGTGAGGATTTGTTCTTTGATATGATGGTTGTTCTTCAACTATCAGCTAAAACTTGGGATCCTGTTCCAAGGCTGTGCAGACTAAGATGACAGGTTCCTGTTCTTTGCAACCAAAACACAAACTGAGCCAGAATTACAGTGACAGAGAAATGTGATGCTCACTTGATTTAGTGTGTTTGCACAGTAAATTAACATGACACTTAATGCTTCCAAATTCAGGAATCATTAAACTTCGCAGAAATCCACCACCCAGTCTGAAAGGGCCACAGTACAGCCTGAATGTCACTGCCATAGATGACAATGCCTCAGGGGGTCCCACTCCTCTCAGCAGTTTTGCTGAAGTTATTGTTGGAGTTAACGACATTAATAACAACAAGCCTGTCTTTAGAGAGGTAAGAAGTCTTTCTGCAGATATTCTTTTCCCTCTGTAGTCTAAGCTATACCTGGGGTAATAGAGCCTCCATAGTTACTGGTGATTGCTGCTGGGCTGAAGGGAATGTGTGTGCAGAGCAGAATGAACTTGTAAGTGAACAACAGTCAGCTTTCTTCATAAGTGGAAGCGTAAAGCCTTCATCCTCCTTTTTGTCTCCTCTCTTAGAAACTGATTTCTTTGTGTGCATAAGTAATAGTAGTTATTTTTTCCAAGTTTTTCTCAGACCTGCTGGAAAAATATTGACACTGTGCAGCAAATTCATGTGACTCTGTGTAATATTTAGGGTCGGATGTTTGGGTGTATTTTTAGTGCGCTTACTACAGTGACAGCACCTGGGTTCTGGAGAATCAGCCTCCAGGCACGCATGTGCTACAGGTAGAAGCTTATGATGCAGACCTCGGCATCAATGGAGAGGTGAAGTATGGACTCATGCACCGAGATGGAGCTTCCCTGGGCTTCAGCATTGACCCAGACACAGGTCAGTGGCTTCAGATTACTGAGAAAGAATGAAAATGACATTGTATGGTAATGAAAATGCTGCTTTATCAGTATGCCCACTTAGATTAGATTAGATTAGATTAGATTAGATTAAAGGTTGTAGTGATTCAAATCATTGTAGCACAGAATGGTTTGGGTTGGAAGAGACCTGAAAGATCATTTATTTCCAACATCCCTGCTGTGGGCAGGGACACCTTCCACTAGACCAGGTTGCCCAATGCTCCATCCAACCTGCCCTTGAACACATCCAGGGATGGGGCTTCCACAGCTTCCCTGGGCAACTTGTGTTGGGCAGTATCACCACCCTCACAGTAAAGAATTTCTTCCTGATCTAAACCTGTTCTCTCTCAGTTTAAAGCCATTACCCCTTGTCTTATCACTACATGCTCAGAGACCATTTCCAGCTCTTACATAGGCCACCTTAAGGTACTGGAAGGTGCTGTAAGGTCTCCCTGGAACTTTCTCTTTTCCAGGCTGAAAAATGCCAAGTCAGTTTGTCTTCACAGGAGAGGTGTTCCAACCATCTGATCGTCTTCATGTCCCTCCTCTGGATTCACTCCAACTGATCCACATACTTCCTATATTGGGGGTCCTAAATGCAAATCAAATAGGGAAACAAACCACAGTTCAATTAGAATATGAAAATCTGTTCTCTATTACCTTCCTATTTGGGTCAATGGTAGCTATAAAAATGCAGAGCAGAAAGTGTGATTTTTACAGGTTAAGTTTATTCTTCCCTCTGATGTGGCCACAGTTTATTTCTTATCTCATGCACAAATAGGAGATCCAGTGCACTGCAGGCAAAACCCTCACATCAGAACAGGGAAATAACGTCTTAATATACGATTTATTTCAAATAGAGATGTTATATAGTTGTTGATGTTTCTATAGTCAAAATAGGAATGTGAGATACTGTTATGTCCAGGACTGTGCAGGAGACTAGAAGGGATTACAACAGAGCTGAAGAACTCTGAGCATAGTAGAGACATAGGTCTATAGAGAATAAGTCTTGAATGGCCTCAAGAAGGCCAGTTCAAAATCTGATAACCAGAAGAAAATAACTGAGGTATGGAGGGACTTTATTAGTAGGGAGGAAAACCTACTACTAGGAAGATTTGAAGAAAATAGTTTGATTTATCCACTCTGTGATTTTACCCAATTTTAATCTGTTCAATGGGGCAGCCTCCAACTCCTGTAGCAGAGGTTACTTTGGTCACATCCCTTGTGTCTTCTGTGGTGTGACTCTTCCTCGTAGAGCTTCCTCAATGAGCTGATTCAGTTACTTGGACTACCACTGGAGTACACCTAGAGAGGCCCTTTAATGAGAAGGAGAAAGTCCTTCTGTGCTCCATGAGCCATGAGATAACAAGATACTCCGACTGAGCTTCTTATCAGGGCAGCAGGAAAAAGTTGACATGTGAGGAGAAGAGAGACAGGAGAACTGGAGTTGGTCTAGTCCAAGACATGTGTTGCAGGGTCGGAGTGAGGATCAAGCTTCACAGTTGTGTTGCATGCGGTCAGAGCTTCCTTTTGCACAGGAGATGTGCAGATTCCTCCCTGCGAATTCAGTCCTGAGGCTGTGACACACAGAACAGGAGGTGTCTGTGTTTGCAGGAGTCATCACCACCACGCAGAGTTTCGACCGGGAGCAGCAGAGGGAGTACACTCTGTCTGTCACAGCCACGGACCAGGCGCGGGAGCCGCTGATCGGCGTGTGCCAGGTCACCGTCCTCATCGCTGACGTCAACGACAACGACCCCAAGTTTGAGAACAGTCGCTATCAGTGTGAGTGTTACTTAACTGCTTGTCCCAGTACTGCCAATCAATCTTGTTAGAAGGTTATTCCTTATAACAGCAGTCAGTTTGTTAGGTTTGAGTGATTTTCCTTGGTTGCCCACTAAGCCAGTGACTGTTTAACCCATCATCAGTGGAAACGTGCAGAATTACCCAGTCCTCTTTAGTCACTCCACTTCTCTTAAAAAGATTGACATATTTCACTCTTACAGATGAGGTAGATCTGATCCTTTCTTTTTTCTTTTGGGCAGCTTTTCTCTGCCCAGCTTTTTTCCACACTGAATTTTAATTTGATGTCCCAAAGCAAAACATGACATCCTAGCTGGGAAATCATCAACTCTGACTAGAAGTGCAATTGTCATCTGTGTCTCTGTAGCACAGCACCTCTGTTTGAATAGACTGAAGTGGCATTTATGTCTTGTCAAGCAGCCCAAAATCCTTGGTTTCTAGGCTACCTTTGGCTGGGAGGCAATGCCTGCTGTATCCATCCTGCTGAGCTAGCTTTTCCCATTTGCCCTGGTGACATTCCCTTTTCATCTCCACATGGCATGCTTTACATCAGTCTTTCATTAAATTTGACTTGATGCTTTTCCAGTAGAATCCTGCATTTCATTAGACTTGGACTCTTTACATTTATTGTCATCCACAAGTCATGAGCATAATATCTAGTTGTTGGACTGGAACAGGTCCTTCCTTGCAAAATTGCTTAAAATGGATAAAAAATCGTTCCTGATGCATCTGCCAACAACTTCATTTAGTAGTTTTTTGCCACTTGTATGGAAATGTCATGGAGGGCAAAGCACTAACCAATGCCTTATTAAAATGGAGATGGCTTATGACCAAATTGTCTTTAACATCATAGATGCCAGCATTTTAGAAAGATTCAAAAATAAGTTGGATGATTATATTTGTATTCTTTAACAAGAAGTGATCTGCTGGGAAATAAGCAAAATATACATCCACACTTCAGAGTTATGTACAAGGACAGAAGGAAAATTGTGTTGCACTTTTTAAAGTACCTCATAGTGATTAATTCTTAGTGCCAAATTCATAAAAATGTGTAGATTTGGAATAGCCATTTCTACATTCTAACCAGTGTCTTCTGCAAACCTGGCCAAAGCTGCACTGAGAAGTCGAGTAGGATTTATCTTTCTGGAGAGAAATATTTTGAGCAAAGACAAGTAAGTCCCTGAGGTAAAGGTAATGTTTGTGTAAAGGTAAAGGTAAACCTTTCTATTCTACCATCACACATGTCCTTCAAGTGAAACTGCCCAGGACTTCTCTCTTTCAAAAGCTGTGAAGCTGAGAAGTTGCATTTGTAATTATGGTGGCTTCAGCACTTCTGAAGAACAGGCAGATTTTTTCTTTTTTCATGAAGGAGGGTGCCAGCAAAGGTTCTGAAGCAAAGGCAGCTTTTTGAGATGGTAAAACCGCAGATAATGTGGTCAGGTCATGCCTAGCACTTTCCCAACATCTCTACATAAGTAATCAATGCTTGAACGTCACAGAATTAAAAATAGCTTCTTCACTAACAAGATCAAATGCCATTAGTCATAGGTTTCTATTCATCCTGGAAACTGCTGGTTCTTTACTCTCAGCACTAGGATGCTGGTCAAATTCCTGATCTAGCCATGCATCTTATAATCTGTCTGCAAAACAGGCATTAAAGAAATGCTTAATTTAGTAGGGATGGTACAGTAAGTGTTGAAGTTGTGTCAGCAGCAAGCAAAGAACATGAAATTTTTAATTACCAAATTAATTAGAGTACCACTCTTCCAAGTAACTTTGCCTTTTTTCTTACAATACGATTTAACAGAATTTGACTGTTAAAGACAGCATAAATACACACACACACATAAACACGAAAAAGGAGTATTTTACAGTGATTTATGGCAGTTAATTCAATTTTCATTAATCTATCTTAGTGCTGGTAAATCTCTTGTGAGATTAGCTTTGTCTGTTACTGACACACCAAAGACAAGAATCCCAGGATAATTAAGTGACACAGGGATGAATGAAGCCAATTAAATGACACAAGGATGAGTGAAGCCAATTGAATCCCAGATTATTGTTCATGGAGCAAGAGGTTGCTGTTGTTTAAAGTTGTATTGCTTCACTACTACAGACTGTAGACATTAAAGGAGAAGACCAAAACAGAAAACACAGCCACTCCATAAGTAGTGTGCAGTTCTGATTATCTCACCTCAAAAATGCTGAAGGAAATACATATAAGGGAGATTAAAGATACGAAATAGTTTCTGAACAAGACATGAATTAACAGACTGACTGGGTTGCCTAAACCCAACTGCAACAACCTTCTCACTGCCAGTTTTAGTACACTGAGCTGATGGAGTCTTAGTACAAGGAAGCAGCTCAAAAACACAATCAGGCAGGCACACGTAGCTACTTGAAGGAGGAATTGGGACTGGATGGCTGAGGATAGAGAGAAGAGCTGGACAAAAAATCAATTTAATGAGTGAGGAAGAAAGACAGCTGGCACGGATGCAACTGCTTCATATAAAACTGCCTTGCAAAATGGAGAAGAGCAGGAAATGACTGCTCATGATTTCCCATCATTTTGTTGGTGTGCCTTCCAGAAATTAGGCTTTAGGACGACAAAATTAATTACTCTTCTGTGCAGTGGGCTCTTCAAATTTGTGACTTTGCCACCAGATTTTTAGATGACAATTATCTGAGCAGGTTCAAAGAAGGATTAGTCTCTCTAGAACTATGGGCAGAAAGACACGACCTCTGACACAGGTGGATTTCAGGGGACAGAGAGTGAAACCTAAGGAAAGGGACATATATAAAATGATCATTGCCCTTGCTCTGGGCAGCTTCTCCAAAACACTTGGGGGCTGGAGGCATCTTCGCTGTGACCTAAGTCTTTATGCTTTGCAATTACCTAGTGCCTCCCACTGGCAGTGCTGCTGGCACCACTCATATTCAGGGTTAATTCAACTCACACAGAATTCCCTTTGATGCCAGCCTGCTTTTATCATCAGCTGAGCCAGGCAGGCTGGGCTGTGATCTGAAGCAGTGGGCATGTGAGCCGCTGTGGGGCTTGCCAGCGCCGCCGTGGAGAGGCACAAGTGCTGGCAGCAGCAGTGTCAGTCAATCTGCATCACCAGCAGCTCACTTAACAACCTGTGCGGCAGGGGAGAGGGAAAGGGAAGCTAAAAGAGAGATATAGACACTGTCGGTGACAATACTTTATAACCTGCCTCAGTACAGAAATGTTTAACCTCCCATGAAGTGAACAATGACGTTTTACAGGGGTATTTCTTAACAAATACAGCCTGCTAAACCAGAGCAGCCCTGCTGACAGTATCTTTCTCTTTTCAAAGACTTCCTAAGTGAAGACACTCCGGTGGGGATGAGTTTCCTCCGAGTTGCAGCTCACGACAGTGACCAGGGTGTGAATGCTGCTGTCACATACTCAATGTTAGAGCATCAGCTGGAATACTTCCAGATCAACCCCAGCACAGGCTGGGTGTATGTGAATTGCCCTCTACCTCAGGTAATGTGAGACTCCAACCCCTCAAATCCACTGCAGAGGGTTAATTGCAATCTCTTAGTTTGTTCAAGTATCCTCTGTCTTTGTTTTGTAGACAATGCGCATTATCCGCTATATCGTAGCGACAGATGGCGGGAACAGAAGCAGCACGGTGGAGCTGACGGTGACTGTCACCAGTGCACTGAGCCAGCCACCCCGGTGGGAGCAGAGCACATACTGGGTAACCATCCCCGAAAACACCATTCGTGACACCAAGATTGTGGTATGTCAAAAGCATGATTACTTCCCTCCCTCTGCATTTCCACTTCTTCTTCTGTTGTGCTCTAAGTCAGAAGTATGTGGATTCCCGCTCTGCAGCCTTACTGCATGCCCCTGTTCCCTTATGAGCCTTCACTGCTGTGTAGCCATTGAAGTCTGTCAGGTGTACCTGTCACAGAATAGGCTGGCATTTCAGCTAGCAGCAGTTTCCCCAGTGAATCCTTACACTAATAGCCCTCAAGGCAGGCTTCCACAGGAGGAAGACTTGTGCGCTGCCAGAGAAGGAAATCCTTGAGTGTTCCCTCCAAGAGCCAGGTCCTCACTCCTCCATCCTCTGTGGGCTGTGTTATCTGCTTTTGTCTTCCTTAAAGCTTTTCTCAGTTTAGCACAGGAGCATGGAGTGACATAGCTTCAGACTCTTCTAACTCAAACTAATTACTTTTAAACCCATAGAGACTTAGTCTTTAAGGACAGTGCCTTCTATATGTTGCTACATAATTCCTGCCTTCCTCCTCCTGCATGTAATAGTCAAGCACTTGGAAACAATTTAGGGTTTGCATTTTTTTCCGTAACTTGCTGGGTAAAATGTAAAACTCGGTGGAGAAATGGTCTCCTTATGGATCAGCTTTGCTTTGGAAGGAGGAGAGAAGAGGGATTTCCTTTAGTTGTGCAGCAGTTCTGGCTTGGCACATCTATAGGTAGATAAATTTCCTGTTGATTAAACACCTGCATCAAACCTAGATATTGTAAAATAAAACTCAGCTCTGTAAATGTTTCTATTCTGTCTGCTACGAGAGTCATACAGGCATGCATGTTCTTGGAGAACGTACATGCATGTATGTTTCTGCCATCAAATTCAACATGTAACACTTGCAACCCCGTGCTTCATGAACGTATCTGGTGGCTCTTTTCTTCTTCAGACCATCAAAGCCACATCCCCTCTTGGTGATCCCAGGGTTACGTATAATCTGGAGGAGGGTCAAGTTCCAGAGACTAACATGCCAGTTCGTTTCTATCTGAAGCCAAACAGAGCTGATGGATCTGCTTCTCTTCTAGTCGCTGAACCACTTGACTTTGAGACAACTAAGTTTTTCACCCTGACAGTCCGGGCACAAAACGTAGCCATGACTCCTTTAGCTTCCTTTGCCACTGTTTGTGTGAACATAACAGGTAAGCTTTGCTGCTGTTCAGAACAATAGTCTTGTGATTTTTAGTAAAATGCTGCAAATTAAGGTAACATCCATGAAATGGCAAGCCACCTCAGAATGCTTTGTACATTTATGTACTGTAAAAAGTTCTGCAGTCATTAAAAAGTTCTGTTTGGAACAATTCCTAAGTACAATCCTCAGGAGATAAGACAGTGCAAAACTTTGCTGTCTGAATGTTTAGGCAGCACTAGTTCCTGGTTCTGTAAAGGTAATTAGAAAGATTTTCTTTCAAAAGGAGGAGAAATCTAATACTTGTTCCCAAGCTACTGAAAGGACATGAGTATTACTGGAAATAGTCTGTGCTATAGAAAGAGAAACAGCCCAGGTAGGCTGGGTTTGTGTTGGATATATGTTATGGCATTTTTGTTACATTCAGAATTTTCCATTGTACACTGAGATTAGAACTATAGAAATGAAATTGCAAGGGTCCTTATGATAGATGCAATTTTCAAAAATTTGATCCAGATCTCCTATAGTATGATCTTTTCATAAGGCTCTGTTCCTGTAGATCCACATAAAACTCTAAATCTGATATTAATCCCTGGTTTTTTGCAGGATTAGTGGTGTCAGTTTTGTTAGGCAGACATTCAAATGAAAATATGAATAAGTGAAGTCTCTAGCAAAAAACATTTGTCCTTCCCACCACCATGGAAATGAAAATGGGCTAGTAATTTGAAAGGGAATCAAACATTCCTGCTTCACTTTATCTCAGCATTGTCCTTTCTTTCATAATCCACCAATGCAAAATCCCTTCAGGCTGTAGAGCAGGGTCTGAGCCTCATTGTAAGTTATGGACCCTGTCCCTAAAGGTTTTTCCTGTAGTGCAGTTACTAGTACCAGATTTTGGTAGAAGCTTCACTCTGCTCACAGGAAAAAAATCTTTTTTCAGTAACTTAGCTGTGGATGAAAGCACTCCTGGTCCTGGCATTCATGGACTTAGTGTATCTCTGGTCAAATCATTAGTCAATATCTCAGCTAGGGTTAGGCCACTGTCTTCCAGAAACTGCCCAGTGCCTATAAAATGCCTCCTGACTGCTACCATGAACACGGAAAAACCCAAACCAGGATTGCTTATTATTATAAACAATGTAAAATTGTTTCCAAGCAAAATCCAACTGTGGAAGGAAAAGAACAAAACCACAGTAAACAAAAAAGTATTCAAATATTTTCTTACCATGATCCTCATCACCTCCTTTTTCAGATGTCAATGATAATGTTCCATTCTTCATGTCTTCTAACTACGAGGTGTCTGTGCCAGAAGGAGCTGATGTTGGCACGTCCGTGGTTCAGGTGGTAGCTATGGACTTGGATTCTGGCCTACACGGAGAGGTTTGACCTTAATCCAGTTCTTTTCCTCACAACACTCAAGTTGTAGCATTGTAATTAGTGAGAATATGCAGTCAGCAGATGGCAGGGTAATGAGCTACCAGCACTTCTTACAGCACTTGTCAAGCATTTGTCTGTCTCATGGCTGGTGTGCATCACACAGGATGCAGGCAGAGAAGATGCTGTTTGTGATCTCAGGGTCCTGCAGCGTGGCAGCTCATCCTGATCCAGCAACCCCGACAAAGCACTGCTGCATGATTCTCAGGATTGCTCCCATGACAAGACAAGTGGATGTGGCTGCAGGACATGTTTCCAAACTCATGCCTCTTTAGCTCATTTTTTAATTGACCATCAGTGATTATCTTGAGTTTAAATTAACAGCCATTTAAACATGATCTATTAAATACCATAATAGGTCAAACCAATATTTGACCATCATAGTAATAATGACCCAACCCTAGGAAAAAGCAGAATTCTGAAGGGAATTGCTCATTTCCTTTGCATTTTTCTGAGCCTAAAAATCCTATTAGCTCTTCTGTGAAGAAACTCTAGCTAGTGGAGAACTGCTGTTCTGAAGCTGTCATTTGGCAGCTTCTGAAGCACAACCTGTGTGGTAGAACAGTCTGGTGCTGCTCTGGACATGACTTGGGGATGGGAATGGAAATGGTGTTTTTTCAGAGAATGATCTATATTAAAGGGAAAAATGTGAATAGGTTTCAAATAGCTTTCAAATAGCTTTCATGGGTGGAGGTTTTCTTTTACGTAGTCTTGTTGAACAGGAGCAAAATTAGTAGCTTTTTGGCTTTTTTTCCTTTTTTTTTTTTTTTTTTTTTTTGTTGTTGTTGTTGTTGTTGTTGTTTTTTGTTTGCTTGTTTGGGTTTTTTTGGTGTTTTTTTTTTTTGTTAAGATCAGAAGCACAGTGGGTTACTAGAAGCTGAGGAGAAACCAGGGAAAATTCCAGTCCATACATTCTCTCTCCTTCTATTATTCATGATCTTTCTTAACTGCTCCTACTGGCCACTGTGGGAGATTAGATATTGGGCTTGATGGCCCTTGATATCGCTGGTACAGTTGTTCTTCTGTTTGAGAATTCTGCACTTTTTGTATCAAAATGAACAAAAGACTTAGAAAAATTATGTTCAGATGATCTGTCTTTCCCCAGTGTTGCTACTCTGCAGACAGAACCAGGAGGCTTTTGAGGAAGGGGGAGGTCACAGCATTTGGACAGACAAATGTAAATTGAAAATGTAACCTCTTTCAACTATTTCCTTTTTAGGTTCACTACTTAATATTAAAAGATGCTAATGAGGATTATCAGTTCTTCTCCATTGAACCTGAGACAGGAATTATTTCCACCCAGGCATCTTTTGACAGAGAGAAAAGAGCCTCTTACTTGATTGAAGTTCAGTCTCAGGACTTATCAGAATCTGCTAGACCTGGTGTTCATGGGCAGCCCAACACAGGTAAATCTAAGAAGGAATTTTATATTGGGCTTTTTAACTTTCATAGGCTTGGTAGGTATGTGAAATGTTTGGAATAATACAAGGTATTCCACCTCTGCCATTTCTACTGTGCATGTTCCTGTTGCATCTCCTCCTTAGACACGGCCTACGTGAGGGTTTTTGTCAGCGATGTGAACGACAACGCTCCGGCCTTCCCTCGGTCAGTGTACGAGGTCAGCATAGATGAGGACAGGGATGTTGGGAGCCCTGTTGTGACAGCAACAGCAGATGACAAAGATGAGGGTGAGTAGACCCTGCATGTCTTTTTAAGTCCTTTTAATGTGTATTTGTGTGTAGGGCTCTTCCTTCATGGACAAACAGTTTTCTGCATTCAGGAGACAATTCCACATTCCAAACATTTGTGAAAGTGGGGAGAGAAGTTCTGGGTGCATGTGAGTGTTTTCTGTAATTAGGTGCTCAGATTTGTAGAGGGAAGGTTAAGTTAGCTGGCAATGTCTTTGGGGTAGAATGAAATCACCTGGAATCACAGCAGTGCTGTAAATTTACACTCACTCTTTGGGGAGCACATTTGCTTTTTGCTGACTCCTGTGCTTTCAAGATCTCCTTAGGAAACAGTTCTATTTACCACTATTGTAAGAAAATCAAATGTGTGCTTTTGGGTGAGTTAGTGGGTTAAATATGCGTTGTGGAAGAGTCTGACAAACAGTGGAAAGCGTGGGCTGACATGGCCAGAAATGAAGACAGGAAGAAAGGGAAAATCTGCCCTTCTATTTGGGTTCACACTGACACCAGCTCTGATGGTGTGAAGCTGTCCCTACATTGTGGTGAGACCAGATGGGCAGAGCCAGTCCAACAGCATATATCACTAGTCAGTCCATGTCTTTGCATTTTGGTTACTTTTGTCAGCTGGTCCAGCTCAACTTGCTCAAGAGAAACAAATCTGTTATTTAAAAGAAGACAAGCTGGTGACACAGCAAAAATGAGAACCAGAGGGACATGTCACTGGCAGCAAGCGAGAGCTGGCTGTTCCTTTTTGTGGCAGTGCTGCAATGCCTGTGCTTCTTAGTGCCCATAAGGGAGATGTAAAGAGACCATTTGAAACCAGCTGCTGCACTTGGGAGAATTTGACAAAAGCTGCTAGCAACTGATGCTCAAACTCCTGCTGCAAAGGCAGCCAAGTCCCTCCATGCACTAATGTTGAGCACAGGTTTTTCACTTTCTAGCCATCCATATTGCTCTAGTCTTCTCATCCACAACCTGAAAAGCTGAATGTTCTTTTTGCTCCTAGTAGTTCACCTATTTAATTTAGGAAATGATTTTGTATACTGCATTGCAATGTATTTTTTTACCTTTCTAAATAAGCACACAGGAAGCAGTAAACTATTTGTTATTGTTCCTAAAAGTTTTGTTGTTGTTCCTAAAAGTTTTGCAGTAATCAAACAACTGTTGTTGCACAGGTGGAATGTTCAAAGATTAATTCTTACTCAAAATAGAGGACTTCTGTTATATTTTAGCACCACCCTGTGGCTTAAAAAAAGTTAAGGAATACTGGCATTTGAAATGAGAAGCTTAGGGACCATGGAGTAAAAAAACTTCTTGTATTTTCATAGTATATTACTTTTTTTATTATTGGCAAATGAATGCACAATAATTTATAGGTCACACGTTTTCTCCATTATCAATCAACAACTGCTTGTCTGTGTCTGTAAATTATACTTGTAAACATATCTGCAAACCTAGGCTCCCATCTACCACACACAAAACCTTCAAATTACATACACAGATCATTCTGTGTATGTTTTTATGTTTTCTCTCTCACACACACAGCAGTCTGGGAAAATAAGGTTTCTCTTGGATATATGTCCATTGTGCATAGCTGGATCGAGCATTCACAGAGCGAACAAAGGGGGCAATTGTTTCTTTCTCTTATAGGTGCAAATGCCAAACTAAGGTATCAGATCACTTCGGGGAATGTGAAAGGGGTTTTTGATGTGGAACCTGAGATTGGAACTGTCTTCATTGCTCAGCCTCTGGATTATGAACAAGAGCAACATTATGAGCTCCGGCTTGTAGCATCTGATGGAAAATGGGAAAACCACACTCTAATCATCATCAATGTTGTCAATAAGAACGATGAAGCGCCAGTCTTCACTCAGAATGAATACCAGGGCAGTGTCATGGAGGAGCTTACAGATCTGCCTGTACTTGTTCTAAAGGTAAAGCAGTTTCCAAAAAGCAGAACAAAACCTGGCTTTGTGTTCAGCTCAGTCACATTCATTCACAGACATCCAAAAAGATAGTTTATTTAGGGTGGGTGAGGCCTGGTATTAGGACTTAACTAGCAACTCTCTGTAAAGAATAAAGTAAGCCTGGTAATTTTGTCTGGTGGACTTGGTCTCTTGGCAAACATAAATATTGGTCAGTTTTGATCTTAAAGGCCTTTCCAAACTGATTCTAAAATTAAGTGATTCTAAGTATTGAAAAATGTGATAACTTTCCTTTACAAAGAAGATTTGGCACATTTTGAGTAACTGTATAAGCACAGAATGGTTGGCATGTGTACCTCATGCATGCAATGGTTAAATTTATGCTACAAAATAAACATTACCAGGGACAGTTCTTTGACTCCAGATCAATCATCATCGTTTTGTTGTTAGAGCAACAATAAAAGGTTGGTAGGCCCAACTAGCAATCTCCCAAACAATCCCTAGATGCAAATCAGGAGCTGCGAGTTCTCTCTGGCTTGTGCTGATCATCAGCTTGGATGTATGGCCTGTTTTCACAGCAGTCTCTTCACTCAGAGAAAATCAGCCTCTGCATTCCTTTGTATTAAGCTTCAAAGAATTTCACAAGAAATATTTGCTTAGCAGAACTGCTATTATTTTCACTTGATTCTTCCTACAGTTTTTTTTCTTTCCAAAATATACTGGGAAGCAGAATGTATTGGTCTGTTGAAATGTCCTCTTTTTGTTCCTCTAGGCTGTTCCTGATGTTTACTAAAAGAGCACTTGAATGACTCAGACCAATAGATGCTTGCTGTTAAAATGCACACTATTCATTTAGCCTGCACTGTAGCCGCTGCCATCAATGAGAGAACTGTGATTTCCCCTTTTTTTTAACATAAAACTTTTGCCTGCCATGGCTTGTTCCAGGTTTCTGCAACAGATCCCGACCAAGCAGCAGATCAAAATGCCATTAGCTATTCTCTGCATGGACAAGGAGCCAGCAGCGAGTTCAGCATCAATGAGAACACGGGTGAGATCAGCGCACACAAAAGGTTGGACCGGGAGAAGCGATCCACCTGGCGCTTCCTTGTTCTTGCGACGGATGAAGGCGGAGAGGGCCTGACTGGCTTTGCAGATGTGATCATAGAAGTGAGGGACGTGAACGACAACTCACCCCTTTTCCTCTGTGTGTCAGATGGCTGCTTCACGGGCCACATCCCTGAGGACTCTCCAGCTGACACTCCTATCATGGAAATGACAGCAGTGGACCTCGATGACCCCAAGGCTGGTATAAATGCTGTCCTTACATACAGTATCATTCAGAACGTCAAAAATGAAATTAATTTGAACTTGTTCTCAATTGATTCAGTTAGTGGCACCATCTCTACGGTGCTGGGGTCCCTGGACCGTGAGAAGGAAGACAAATACCTAGTGGTGGTTGAGGCCAGAGATGGAGGAGGGCTCACTGGGACAGGCACCGCCACTATTTTGGTGACTGATGTAAATGATCATGCTCCAGTCTTCCTGCAAAGGATTTACACAGCATTTGTCTCTGAGAATGCAAGTATTAACACTGAGGTGGTTGTGGTGTCTGCCGTGGACAGAGATGAGGGAGAAAATGCCATGGTGACGTTCAGCATCATTGATGGGGACAATGACCGCAAGTTCTCCATAGAGACAGATGAAGTCAACAACCGTGGGTTTATCCGGCTACGCAAACGGATTGACTTTGAGAAACCTCATGAGAGGGTATTCAATTTGACTGTGAAAGCAGAGGACATGGATTTCTTCAGCATCACTCACTGTGTGATCTATGTGGAGGACTCAAACGATCATGCTCCTGTCTTCTATCCCCAGTTCTATGAAGTAGCTGCACTTGCGGAAGATGTACCAGTTGGCACCAAAGTCATTCAGGTTTCTGCTGTTGACTTGGATTCTGGCCTGAATGGGAGGTTTTCTTTCCACCTGCAAAACAAGTCTGACCCAGGTGGCCAGTTCTCTTTGGCTAGTGATGGGTGGCTGATGGTTGCAGGATTGCTGGATCATGAGACAGTGGCTCAGTACAAACTCATTGTGGTTGCCACTGATATGGGACAGCCCCCTCTAACTGGCAGTGCCACTGTTTTAGTGACTCTGCGGGATGTAAATGACAATGGGCCAGAGTTCGAGGCACATTATAACCCAGTGGTCTGGGAAAACACAGCTTCTCCACAGGTTGTCCAAATGAATGAGACCTCCACACTGCTGTTCGCCAAGGACCGAGACACTGCTGTGAACGGAGCCCCTTTCTCCTTTTGCCTTCTCAGTGATTCCGATGGCCTGACCAGCTTCAGCTTGCAGGACTTCCACAATGGAAGTGCCATGCTCACCGCACTGCGTACCTTTGACAGGGAGGTGCACAAGGCCTTCTACCTGCCCATCCTGATCACAGACAGCGGGATGCCACCCATGAGCTCCACCAACACACTGACCGTGAACATCGGGGACCAAAACGACCACCCACATTCTGCTGGCTACATGGAATGTCTCATTTACAGCTACGATGGTAAATCACTCCCTGATGTGTGCTTCCAAGGGTGACATAAGGTCAAAAGAGGCAGCTTTAAGTTTTACAGGAGGACTGTCCTATTCCACATAAGCTGTCAGTAGAGGTGCTGGTTTGCTTAAGCCCCAAAAGAGAGCAGTAGATATGTGGGGCACAGGGCTCTGGGCCACTTGATTTGTGGAAGAAAGTGAGCCAGCCTTGAAGAAAGGGCATAACTGGCTGCTTTTCTTGGCACCTTTCTGTCAAACTTGAGTAATGATCTCTTGGTTTCAGATACAGTTTTTCAGCAACATTAACACATCAGGGGAGAAAAAAATTACCAAAGTTCATAATGTTGCTGAGAAATTATGAGAGAAATTTTGAATGCCGAGAACCTTCCTTCTCCTCCTTAAACCTTTTTCCTTCTTCAGACTGAATTGAATTTTAGTGAATACACTTAAACTGAACTCATGTAAACTGCTGAAACATCCATGCAAGTCTTCAGCTGAAAAATGCTGTTATGGAGGAATTTTCTGTGAATGTTGGCTTCATGCTATGTGAGAGATGCCATCTTTCCCTTCTTGCTTTGGCGATTAGGCAGCAGTATTCTTGTGATTTGGTGCCCCCCATAATAAGCCCATCAGGAAAATAAACCACACAGGTGACAACATTTTGGGATGCTTGCATCCATGTTGGCTCAGGGCATTCCTTCCTCTCCTACTCTACTCTGTGTCCTATGGTTTGCTAGCACATTAAATAGATTGTCCGTTGTGGCACACTAGGAACTACTTCTAAGTAGATGCTGTTCACATTTATTTGTACTGAAATGTTGTACTGCCTGTTGCAAGACTATTCAAGTTCAGTTTATTGTTAAATTGAAACCAAGTCTGTTTCTATTTGCTGAGAAAGTCTGCCTGTAGCTTAAATACCAAACATTTTCATTAAACCTGAGTTCCATTTTAGTTTTTTCTTTAAAATCATTGGTACACTGGTAAAATCATTGGTACACTGAGATCAAGATCTCAGATCTTTGATTAATTAAAATATGAAGGAGAGACAAAATCAAAAGGCTACTATCACATTGTGTGTTACATTCATATCCTGTGGGAATCAAACACCGGGGCATCCTGTATACTGTCTCCTTAAAAATATCCAGTGAATGTCACATGGTTGCCAGAGAGGTACAGTTTTCTTTCCTTGCTTTCAGTTCCTTGGTTGTTGGGGTTTGTGCTGTTCCTTGTCACATGATGAAGTCCTGTATTTATCCTCTTTGTGTATCCTTGATTCCTTACTCAGTAGATTTATGAATTCAGATAACTATGGACCTTTCCTTCAGAAGTAAGTTTTGTAAATCCGGAAAATACTAATTTGTCAGTTTTGCTGAGAGAATGCAAAACCAGCAGCATACATGCTGCTTTCCATCTCAGCCCAAGTCTCACCATTTACTCAAAATAAGCCTGGCCACTGTACTTTGGATGTCCTCTCTATCTTGCTGTAATTTCTATCTTTCTGTAATTGCTATTGCTTTTTGTCCTTTATAACCCAGTCTGCATTTTGGTTGTTTATCCTGCCAAACACCAATCCCTGTCTAAACTACTTTGTAAGCTGATTGGATAATGCAGATCAAATAATGAAAATTCTCAGAGGTGGCTTTTCTTTTTTCCTTCCCATTGCTTTTTATTGCAGTCATCCATGAATTAAATCTATGTAGTCATACAGCAAACATGTGATAAGTAGGGCACCATGTGGCATTTGCAAACTGGTGCATCTTTCTCAAGAACTTTCATAACTGTTTGTGTAGAGATCTTAGGCTTATGACACATGTGCTTTGACCAGTACGTGTTTGTGTACATGTGAGAGGTCTGACTGTGCCACTTGTGTGCTGTGTTGTTCTAGGTATTCTCCCCACCACAGTACTGGGCCAGGTCAGTGCCCCTGATGCTGATGACTGGGATCGCAAAATCTACCAATTTGAAGGGAAAACATCAAGGTATTTGGAGAGAAAAATGAGAGTTGAGTAAATTTTATGGGGAAATTGAGCACACACAAAACCATAGCAAGCATTTACACTGACTGTTTTTTGAGAACAAGAATGCAAAAGCATTTTGTTGGTTAGACACTTCTCTGTGTGTAGATCTCCAAAAGCCATTCTGAGTGTGAGGCTGCAGTAAATGACACTGCATGCTGAAGCAGCCTGCTGCCCATTGCCTCATGGGTCAGAATTATAAATTCCTGTTCACAGGCATGCCCAAAATCTGTATCAGTGAGCTGTTACAGGAAATATACCTACTAACTTCTAAATTCCTTCACCCAAGCTCCTGGAGTTTCCATGTCACCACTGGTTTTAGGACCTTATTTACACTAGATGTAGAGACTTGAGAGTGACTGGATTGTGACTGGGGCTGAGATGTACATGTGCCACTCAGAGGTTTTGACAGAGGTGTCACTTTCAGTGAATGTATCTATGCTAGGAGTCTGCACGCTTTCCAAAGTTATGGCTATTGCAGCTTTAGTCTTCCTACACAGTTAATACAGCATAGCAGCAGGAAGTATCTTCATGATACACTGGTGAAGAGTCATTAGGAGCCAATAGGAGACAATGTAAAAAAGTTCTGTTCTGCTCTGTCCCTTCATGAGCGAGCACATCTGCTTTCTTTGATAAATAGGAAGTGGTTCAGGAAAACCATCAGTGATGATAATTAGTACTTAGGTTTTGAACTTCTCATAGCTTGTTCCTTGGCTTAACTCTTATTACAGGTACTTTATCCTTAATGATAACTCAGGTTTGCTGACTATTAAAGAAGGAACCCCATCAGGAACATACAACATAAGAGTTAGAGTCATTGATGGAGTCTGGCCAGATGTTATCTCAACAGTTAAGGTTATAGTGAAGGAAATCAAAGATGATGCCCTCCATAATGCTGGTTCTGTACGAATAAAAGGTAAGCAATGTGCTCAAGTGCAGTCTACGTCTTTAATGATACTGCTATGATACTTAGAATTCTGCTTAGAATGCTCTTAGACATGGGATGAGAATTAATATTTTTCTAGGTAAGGATTTGAAAATGCATCTTTGCATGGTCCTCTGATGCTGCATGGGAAGGAACATCTACGGACAAAAAAGACAGCAAGGAAAAGTTGTCTGATTTCTACACCAACTTTTTAAATTCCAACAATTTATATTTCAGAAGAAAAACTTTATTTGAACAACTGCCTGCCTGACATTCACCAAATTCTTTCAACCTCTGTGGTTGAAAGAATCTTCTTAAACATGTTTTTGATAAAAAAAAAAATTTAAAAATTGGAAATTAATAAAAGTCAAAAAAGTTTCAGAACACACAGGTTTAGCAGAAGCAAGCACAGAAAATTTCAGAGCCTAAAAATGAAAATACTCCTGAGCCTGCAGTTGAGTCCATTTTCTGCAACCTTATAATTTATTCTGTGGTGCTCCTCTCTTCTATTGTTACAATAGGTGCGAGAAATAGGTGTGTCAAGTTTTCAACTTCTGTTACAGGTATCACACCAGAGGAGTTCATATCCCAGTCCCCTGAAAAACAAAGTAAATACTACCAGATGAAGAAGCTCCTTTCAGAAATTATCTCAGTTCAACTGGCAAATGTTCACATTTTCAGCGTACTGAATAGCCCAAGTCCAATGCGAGGGGTTGATATTTGGTTTGCAGTTTATGGTCCACCTTATTATAAAGCAGAAAAACTTAATGGCAATGTAGCAGCTTCCAGAGACTGGGTAAGTATCCATCCTGTGTATGAAACCACAGCCTCTTCTCACTGTGTCTACTCAGGCAATATCCATTGTCTAGTGAATGTGAACAAATAGAATGATTGAGAGAGTAATGTGTGAGAAAAATATATAGTTTTAATCAGTAAAATCAAACTATCCTTTTCAACTTATACTAAAGGTTTCAAATATGAATGTTTTGAAAGACAGACTCTAAATATATATTAAATCACCTAAACACAATATGCTTTTAGGACTGTAAATATGCTTTTCCTATTGAAAGACTGTAAAACTGTAGAAAGAATGTGTTTGGCTGTTGCCTTTCTACATTATGCCTTAATGTCTCAATTTTTAGCTCTCTAATTGAAACTCTCAATCCAGTCAAACATTTCAAGTTTCTAGACTTAAATGAGCAAAGTAGTCAAAGAGCCACTCTCCAGTACAAAATCGGGTTGGAAATATGTTTAAAATTTAGTAAAGTTCCTTTCCCTCTAGGAAAAAAAAAAAATCACAAAAAACCTAAACAAACAAACAAACAAAACCACACAAAAATACAACAAAAAACCCCCTCTAATTATTTTTAAGCTATTTGTTGTGCTGGAAACATGTTGGTGCAGAGCTGTACCAACTCATTCTTGCCAGAAAAGGTATTTCTTCACTATCCAGTGCCAATTCCTACTAACTTTAAGTCAGAAGTTCAGATTAAAAATATAGTGTAGATGCCATGTAAATAATGAATCAGAACCATTAGTGATAAAAAAAATATCTACTCAGTCTCTAATGAATATTGACAGTATTTTTGCCCTCAAAATGCTTATTCCTGCTGCAATTGACTTACATCAGGGCTTTGGCCTTAACAGATGCCAGACTGAGCTGCCTTTGGCTGTATAGGGTGAAGTAGAGACATTGGAAGGAGTTAGCACAGCAACCAGTTTTGAAAATAAACAAGACTTGGGCTTTTCATTGTTGTCATTGGTGAACTCAGGGGAAAAGTCAGGTAAATACAACTAATTTTTCTCCTTCTTCTTCAGCTGGAAAGCATTCTGGACATAAATATCACCCAGATTGGCATTGATGAATGTGTGACTGCAGACTGCACTCACAGCAGTGGATGCATCAGTAAGCATGAACAGAACCATGTACCAACCATAACCACAGCTGGAAGTGTTTCACTGGTGTCTGTGACGGTGCTGAGTCATGCTGTGTGTGGCTGTGCTGCTCGGGAGAATCCTCATCTTTCCTGCTCCTCATACCAGACAAACCCTTGTCTCAATGGTGGCACATGTGTGGATACTGATTTGGGCTACAGGTTGGTAAAGCTTCTTAAGGTGTGCAAACAAAATGTAGTGCAGACTGTGAGGAGGATCAGTCAAAGCTTCAGGAACCATCATTGCGTGTTGTCTTGGTTTGGAAAGATGGGTATCTGCCAGGGAAAGCTTCCCTTGGAATGGAGAATGTAAACACCCTCCCTCTGAATTATTATAATTTTGAAACTAAGGGGCTTTCAGAAAAAAGAAATGGGAATAGGAATAATAGTTCTTTACCAGGAATAAGAAAAATAAAAAAGTAATAGTACAAAAAAAAGTAAACAAACAAAAAAAGAAAACACTGACAAAGTCGGAATACGACCTGACACCGTGTTGATCAGGATGTTGGTAGCAGTCTAATTAAGTCCTCCTGGAGCAACAGATGTGGTTCTGTTGGAGCAGAGATGATCCTGTAGAAGGCTGTAGTTTTCTTCTGAATGTCCAGTGGGGGTGAGATGAGTCCAGTCTTCCTCTGGGAATCCAGTGGAAACAGGCTGCTATTGTGTTCTGAATCTCAGATTTTTATCTAGGTAGGAATGCTTGGCTCTTCCCACTGGGTACAGCATCTCACAATGGGATGATATAATTTTATCAGTCATGCAGTGAGCCTCAATGGCCAATTAACAGAAGATATCCCCCTGGAGGGGAGGGAGAATGGGTCATGGAAGAGATAAAGAACACTGCCCCACCTAGTTTTAACAGCTGCCCCATTATCAGAAGGCATCTGCTCCCTCCCCCCTGGAGCTATGAGGAATGGGTCATAGAAGAGATAAAGAAAAACACCTCTCCAGCCTGTTTCAACAGATGGCAATAGAATACATACTTTTGGTTACATCTTGCATTGCAATCCAGGACACATGTTTTTCCCCTGGCAGATCTAAGTTTTGTTATACTTCACACACAGGTCTTGCAAAAGAACTTCTCTTTTCAGTTACATATATTTTATGTCCAATATAGTCTCCAGGAAAACCTTGGGAATATTCCAGGCTGCACCAGTTCCATTAATGCCACCCTGCAAAATGCTCTTAGTTTGTGGAGCCTGCCTTAAACATTTTAATGCTGTTAAACATTTTAATGACATCTCTTATGTCACTTAATAACCTCTTCTCCACATCTCTGACCTCATTTGTTTCTCCAAGAATGAGATCTCATATATAATATAGTATATAGATGAAAAAAATGATAGGACTGCACTAGCTCAGAATTAGTCTGATCCCCTTTGAGAATGCAGCTTCCAGCATGTTTGCTTAAAAATAATCATCCCAATATAAAGAAGTAGAAACACTGGCCAGTGTCTTCGTAGCACCCTTGGTAGGGGTGACAGAACTCAGACTGAAGCTGCAGAAGCTCTTGTCATGCTAAAGTTCTCATTGCTGCTCAGGTATAATCAGACAGGGAAATTTTGCTGCCCAGAAACTCTAGGTAGGCTCTGTCACCTACCATTTGTTCAGCTCTGAGGTCCATTTTCAGTAGTTTTGTGTGTCATCTTTTCCTGCATCCTGCCCCCATCATTCTGCTCTCAAAGGGACTAGAAATCTATGGGAAACAGAAACTAAGGAATAGGAGCCCAGCTGATCTCCCTTCTTGTTCTTCTGCCCATTTCTGTTGTTCCTTTGGTTTCCCACTTACAGGTTCTGTTACTGTCATACTGTAGCTACTTTTTTCTACATATTAAGGAAAGAACTTCAAGTGTCTCTTGTTTGATAGTGTAAAATAAATAAACTAGCAAATATCTTGCAATAAGTGAAGACATCAAGATCTATAACAGCCACACCTCACTTTTTCTGGGTGATATTACCTTCCCACACCCTTCCTGCGGAGACTCTAATTGGACACAAGCAGATTTTTTTTCCCCAATGAGAATAATCAACCATTGTATTAATCTTCCCTGGGAGGTGATGGTTTACCCAGCGATGGACACTTCTCTGAGATTTGACTACCAGGATGCTAGGCCATCTTGTCTAGATCATTCCTTTGCCAAGAAAAGCTGGGCCAAATGATACTTGAGGCCCTTTCAACCTGGCATTCTATGATTCTGTGATTCCTTTGCTTTTCTTGTCCGCAAGTGTTCAGACGAGCTGATAACTAAGCCTAGTGAAAAGCATGTTTTTGTATTTTTATGCTGAAGAGGTAAGAGGTTTTCACGGGCTTTATATATTACAACAGGTCCATCATTTACTCACAGAATATCCTGCATAGATATTATTTAGACTAAACTTATATTGTGTTTGTACAAACAAGTCAAAACATTTTTTGAGAGAAGTTTTGCTAGTGCTTTACCTGTACTGTGGCCTAGGGAACATGGAGTCCTCTTGTCAGAAGAGACCTCTGCATCTTCTGTTTGCATGGTGGATACTTACTTTTTTCTTTTTTATTAAATAGATGCAAATGTGTTGCAAATTTTCATGGACCAGACTGCCAGCAGACAAAGCACAGCTTCAGAGGCCATGGTTATGCCTGGTTCCCTCCTCTTCAGCCTTGCTTTGAGAGTCGCATCTCCTTAGAGTTCATCACTGAGGTTGTTGATGGCCTTCTGTTGTACCATGGACCAGCAGCACAAGGACAGCCTGGAGAACAGGAAAATTTCCTTGCTTTAGGTTAGCTCCTTATAAAGTATTTGTGTTTATGTGAAGGTGAGATTCTACTTAGTTCATAGGTTTGGGTTGTTGTGGTTTTTTTTTTAAAGACTCAGACAGTTACTTTTGGAGAATAAGAAGAAGGCACAATAGTTTGCCATTATGTCTAATTAATATCTTTGTGTCACTGTTACAAGCTGAATTTTTTTAAGCTGTCTAAAGATCTTCTCCAACTAAGATCTAATTGCAACAGTCATTTCAATTTCATTTAAATGGGGACATGGTTACTGCATATCTAATAAGACTCCTTCCTTTGCAGAACTCTCTGGTGGGGTCCCATCACTGACCGTGAGCCACAGCTCTGGTGAGCTTTTCCTGCAGCTGTCACAAAAAGTTAATGTTGCAGATCGTCGCTGGCACAACATTAAAATTATAAATGATGGAAAGGCAAGTGTAAATATGGACAGCCCTGTGTAAGCATTCATTCATGTACCCACTAATTCCTTCCAAATCCTTCCTCCCTTCTGTAGAACTCTTATCAATCAATCCATTTTCCATAATCTCTGAAACAGCAGGAGTAGAAGTTTGTCAGTTCGGACATCCTCTTAGTCTTGAAGAAGTGAAGCAGACCAAGGACTAGAGCAGTCTGATCTGGTTATGAAACTGGCCATGCTATTTCATTTATTTAGTTATCCTGCCTGCTGGTTAGACAACAGAATTGTGATAATTCAGGGGCTAAATGCTTCTTGATGTGATTGAGTGGATTGAGAAATATCCATACTTTGTCTGAATGAGAAGCCCTGCCCCACCAGGGGACTTTAGATGTGTAGCACAAAGGAGGCAGATGCACTTTGTGCACAGGGAATATCTTGCTGATCTAACACTGCTGAAGGCATCTGCTAGGCTTACCCTTCTCTCCCACATAAGACAAGCTGAAGGGCATGTCAGAATCTTGGATGCAGCCTGACAGACCTGCTCTTCTAGGTTATCTCTCTGTGTTGTCATCTTTCAGAAAACTCCAAGCATGTCCCATGCTCCCACACTATGTCAATGACTTGGCATGGTCATGGCAGAGTCAGATCTTCCTTTTTGTATGGCTCTTTAGTTATATGCCATGTGCAATAACTTTCCAGATAATTATGTGGAGTATTTTACTGTTCTAACAAAGCTTCCTGCACTGTAATTGCTAGTTACTATTCTATCTTCTGCTAAGTGAAATAAAATATGTAATTAAAATAAATGCATGTCTCTGGATATAATTGTTTTAAATAATGCCTTTTTCTAGGAAGTAAAGCTGATTCTTGACAACTGTGTGAATGTCTCAGTTAGAGACAATGGCAGTGTCACTAAGAAGATTTCTCAAATGGATCTGTCTGCCTGTGAAGCCTCTGGAGAGATTGTGGGATTTCAAAGGTAAAACAAAACAAACCAAAAAAAAACAAATAAACAAGAGGCAAAAAATAACCCCCTACTCCCCTCAAAAGAGCTACAGAAAAAGGTGGGGGGCAGGGGGGGAGATGGTGAAATCAGCCCACTAATTCATCGTGCTGTATTTTGCATGCCACTAATTCTTTCTTTCCCTGCCTTCTCTTCAGCATGCGTAAGCTCTTCAGTGGCCACCAGCCCCTGCAGCTGGGTGGAGTTAAGAGGACCTTGCCTTACCACAACTCACAAAGGCACTTCAGAGGGTTTGTGGGCTGCATACGCAATGTCATCGTTGATAGTAAGGTAGGGCCACAAAGACCAGGTGTGGGTTTACTGCTGATAATTGTAGGCACCTGCTGTGATGGTTTTCTTTGACCTTTTTCCAGGTCTATGATTTGGAGCACCCTGCAGAGTCCCTGAACAGTGCTCCTGGCTGTGTCCTTATGGATGAAATGTGTCAGAGTGGTGGGATGGCCTCCTGTGGCACCCATGGCAAATGTGTTGGTGGCTGGGATTTCTTTCACTGTGACTGTTCCCCAGGATATGCTGGATTAGCATGTGAAAAAGGTACTGCAAGTTCTAGGGAGAAATTTGTGGTGAGGATCTGTGGGAACATCATCAGACACTGCTCCAATGTTCAAAGTCATACTGCCATGACTTTGAACTGAATAGAATACTAACATCATGCTGCACTCTGGGAATGATATAAATCTTCAAAGATATAAAGATCCTACTAACTCTTGTTAAATAAAGATAATATCACAGATGAGGGTTGTGTTAAGAGCTGCTTTATTTTGCAGGGTAGGGAAGTGGTCAGCTTCTTTTGTCCTTTTATCACCATCTTATTTCTCAGTGGTAAAGGGGGAAATATTCTGCACTGTGCCTTTTTCCTCTGCTCATGCTGATCAAAAAATGAAGTTTAAAGAACATGTGAAACCTGTGGGCATAACCCTCTTGTTATCTTTGGGTCCCATTTACCATTTATAAAATGGTGATAACTGCATTTGCATCTCCCATTAGAATGAATTGCAAGTTGAGCAACGCCCCTAGATCACTGCAGTAGGTGTACATGGGGGCATAACATCAGGCTTGCTGCAACAAATGTGTTATCCCATACAAAGTTGGCATGAAATATGTATCAGAGAACAAAACTTCCCATGGTGCATAATGAAAACCTCAGAGATGTTGTATCAAAGTGGAAAATTTTAGCACAATTCAAAAATGTAGGAAATAAATTATTTAACTCCTAGTAGCCCACACCCATGTTTAGGGTACAGGGGATATACACTTGAAGTTGGCTCTGTCCCCTCTATGTTAAAACTTTCATCAGCCAGGCAGGAATCAGAAGTGAGTGACACGTGTTTATTGGGACTTTACCTGCCTCTAGGTACAAGGTACAAACGATGTGATAGATCAAAACAGTCTGTAAAGAGCATCAGTTCCCCAAAGCTCTTTTGTTGGAAGAGAATTATCCCACTTAGTCCTGTAGTTTGAGTGACCTACAGGTGAGGACAAGGAGCAGTGGGCAGCTGGAATGGAGCGCTTGCAAGCTAGTGTTGGATCAATATTTTGGAATTAATAAACAGGAAAGTGGTACATTATACATATTCTTTCAGCTCAATGCACTTAGTTTTCCTTCTTGTATATAGAACAATAATACCCTATGCAAGCAGCCAGACCCTCTCTTCTTTCTCCATCTGCCACACAAGACTTAAAAATATGACAGGAAATTACTCAGTAGAAGCCCTGTCTGTCCAATGAGGGCAAGGACTGGAATTATAACTGGCATGGTCTAGGCATGGAGCATTCACTTTTTAAGATGCTCATAATGATCAAAAAATTACTTAGTATGGTTAAGCTGTTTGTATTACAGACAGATGATACTGGTTTGTAAACATCTGCTTGAATGCAAATCCTGCTCTGTTTTGCATTATTTTGAAATGCTCCTTCATAGGTCCAGCTGCTGTGTTGGTTCTACCCCTCACTACTGTGGGACAAACCAATGGCTCAGAAAGTAATTGTTCAAAATCTGTAAGTCATATCCTGATGTAACAGAAAAACTTTGATTGGTACCATCTTCTTCTAATATATTGGGCTGCAAAATGCTAGTGTGTAGCTGGTGCTTTATGAAGGACTGTGACATGCTCACAGCTAGGAGCAGAGAGCTGAGGACAGGAGTCACTGGAGCATCCTAGGCAAATCCATGCCTGCTCATCAGCTAGAACCTGTAGCTGCAGAGACACTGAAAAGGAGAGAACTGGGTTAGGAACAATAATGTGGGAGAAAAATCTAGAGGAGATAAGAAAATATGCTCCCAGGAAGGATAGAGGGAAGACAAACAGTGAAAGGAAAAGAGAGTGCAGAAATTAAGTCTCCTGATCATTTGATATTTCATGTTCTGGGAACCAAACTAAATGGACAAGCTGGGTACACTTTGGACTTCTACTGTGTGACACTGACATCTGATGAGCCCCTGGTGACCCAGGGTCTGTCCTGTCTATTAACTAAGTTGAACCATTTCTTTATTTGGTGAAATTCCCTTTTTTCAGCTGAGCTTGGCCCAAAACAGATCTAGAATTTCTGTCAGTTAATGAGACTGAAATAGGTGCCTTCTCTGCAAGAGCATCAGGGCCCAGGTAGTTTAGTGGTGTTTGATTTCCACAGAAGTGTGGAGTGCAACTTCATCAGACTCTGTGCTGAACCCTGGTTTTCTCTGAGGGATAAGGATACAAATAATTTCAGTGCATTTTCCCTAGTTTAAATAGTAAACACTAATTCAATCCCCCTTTTTTTAAACTTTATGGTTAAAAAAATCCTGTGTCTTGCCTGGGGCTTTCTCCTGTGCCAACTGAGATGGGAAGTGCATATTTTCTAACAGCAGGGATTTAAACTGTGGGACTAAACTACTGATCTGATTCTTTTCTTTGGTTGGTTTTTTTGGGAGTTGCTTGGTTTTTCTATTTCTCAGATCAACATGAGCTACTTTACTGGAAAATATGCTTCAGATTAAAAAAAAAAAACCCAAAACTTATTTGGGCATGGTGTGGGAATGATTGGGTAGAACATATAGCTTGTAACTGACAGACTGCAAGAGACAGTATCTAATTGTCCCTTTCCTGCCTAAACTCTAAATCATTGATTTGTTGTTTTTTCTCTTAATTCCTTTTGAAGTGGGACAGAGGTTGTTTTCCTTGATGCTTCATTTTATTGCCAAGAGCTAAAACTCTGACATTCAGAGCCAGTAAATTCTCAAAGAGCAGAGACCTGAGTGAGCTGCTATTTCTGAGGTTTTCACTTTGATTTTGCGTGCTGTGCTCAGTTCTTCCAGAATGGGCTTTTGGAAGGGACAGCTGGATCCATTACGAGCCAAGGAGCATCCTCAGCCCTCGGAGCACTCGGATCCAGCTGATGGTGCGCACCCGGATCTCCCACAGCACCCTTCTCAGCCTGGCCTCTGCAGACGGGAACGGACACATCCGACTGGAGGTGAGCCGAGCTGCTCTTCTTGAGTGCTCTTGATTTGTCATGGAGTACCACAGTGGCAGAAAAAGATGCAGTTTCTGATTAAAGACACCTGTTCTGTAATGTAATAAAGAGCAAGAATTTTCCATATGAGGGTAACCACTCTCATTTGTGTGTGTCCTTCTCAATATTACTCTTTCATCGCATAAATTCTAGTTTGCACTGCCTGTAAAATGTCCATGTGATGCATGTGAATGAAGAAGATTGTTCTGCTCATCCTGTTTGCTTTTTCCCTTGGCTTCTATCTCTCCCTGTCTGTAAAACTTGCCTCTACATTTTTGTTGCTGTTGAAAAAAGCTGTCTGGACTATGCTAGCTAGAGAGAGGCTAATTATTCTAATTGAAGCAGGAGGGTCAGCTGGGAAAACTTAGAGGTAGATATCAGTAGGGAGAAGACTGATTAAAGAGTTCATGTGAGTTAGAAGAGTGGCCTGTAGAAAAAGAGTTTATAATACCTTCACCTGCAGTTTTCTTGTGGTAACTTTTATCTGGGAAGAAAGCACTTAAAAACAAGAGTGCCATTTCCATTTTAAAAAGTCACATCCATTTCTTGAGGCAGGACTGAGTAATAACATTTAGAAGTGCATTTCTGTTATTAAAGGTCTTTATCATCTTCTTTTAGGTGGTTGAGGGTTTCTTTAGTGTTAACTTCAGTTTGGGGGACAAAAATCACTCTTTGAGAATGAGAACATTACGTATAAACAATGGCCAGTGGGTTCTTCTGACCATGGAGCGCTACAACAATGAATTTACCCTGCGTGTTAACAGTGGTGGAGGTGATCAAGAAGTCACCTCTGTCTTGGGTGTGAATAGATGGTTTGAAATGGATTGGGCAAGCATCGTACTAGGAAACCGCCTTCCCAGTCATTCAGAGAGTGATTTCCAAGGTAAGTGATATGATGGCTTCATAAAAGGGGGGAAATTAAAGCCTGGAAGTGGCATCTTTGAGTGTATTGGATAGTCTAAAACCCAAGGAACAATTCCTGTATGGACTACTATGCCCTTCTTTTACTGGGCAATTCAATGTGCAACCCAATGTGCCATTGTATCTGGTTCTAGTGAAGACATGAGATTTCCTGTAAATATTAAAAAATAGCACTTCAGTTTTTTGTTTCCTAGAATGGGTTGGAAGAGGTGTTAAAGATCATCTCATTCCAAACCCTCTGTCAGGAGCAGGGGCACTTCCACTAGATCAGGGTTTCCCATGCCTCAAGCAGTGTACTCATGGTGTGATCTTCACTCCTGTTTTTTGTCTTGGAAAGTTTCAAGGAACGGGAAAAACAATGGGCAGGAGGAGAAAGAATTACAAGGCAATTTGTGGTGCTCTCTCCATTTCCTAGGGTTGAGTGCTGAGACTTTGAGACTGCGGTTCAACAAGAAGACAGCTTTTTCCATTATGTTGCTTCTTATTCAGCCCCACTTTCAAGATTATATCTTAAATCTAGATTAATTTACTGGAGCTGTTCTGATTCATAGCACAGTTCTCTGAACTGTGGTAATGGTACAGTGCAGCTCTCCTGGGGAAGTACTGTCAACCTGTAGATTGGCCAGAGCACAATAGACACATGTTCTGTAGCTCTCCTAAAATAAAACTGAGGAGCATAAGGATGTTTTTAAACAATGTTTTAAGTTTTCTGCAATACGCTAAGTTCTCCTGCTTATGTGCTGGGGGCAAGGCTTGAGGTGGGGAAGTAGATAACTTAATGTTCTTCTGTGCATACTCCTCTGCGTTGTTGCAGGTTGTATGCGTGATGTCCAGCTGGATGGTCAGCCGCTCCTTGTGGAAGGCAGGAGCACAGAGTTCGGATTAATTCTGAGGCAGCAAGGGGTCACCATGGGATGCCATTCCAGTGCCTGCAGCAGCCAGCCCTGTTACAGCCCCTTCCTTTGCGTAGACCTTTGGAGAAAATATGAATGCCGGTACATGAAGCTTTTGTTTTCATCAAGGGAAGGCTGGGAAGCTCTTTCTTTCCACCTTTGGCCAGGCAACTTGCTTCAAACAGTGAAATTCCCTGTGGCTGCAGGCCAGAGAGAGCCATTCCAAAGACAAATCCTTCTCTCTATCTCCTCTCCTATCACGGACTAGACTTGTCTTTTTCTGCAAGTCTGGTACGGAACCTAATTACTCCACCTTTTTTTCATGGTGAGAAGATCACCAGAAAGCCAGTGAGAAAATGAAATGTCTTTTGATAAAAGGTGGATTGCAAAAGATTTCATCTGTCCTCTATATGAAAATACTAATATACTGTATATATACATTTATAGTGTATATAGACAGTGTGTGTGTGTATAGACACATCGATATATACATATATGTATATAAAATATATATATTTATATTGCAAATACAATACATATTTACATATATTTCCTGTAAAGAAGTTGAAATTAATCCTAATTTGTATGAAACAATGAGACTTTCAAAATTAGATTGTCACAAAACTGGATTCTAAAATTGGCTTCCCAGGGCCAGAACCAAAGCCTAACAGCTCTTTTCCTACACAGTTCATTTCTTGGAGAATATCCACTATTTAAAGAAAAAATTCAAAATATTTATTAAAATATGCAAATCAAAATACAGGCATTCCTGTTTTAAAAACCCAAACATAAATACACACATGACTGAGAGGAGGAGTCACTTGAATTCTTGGAATTCAGACAAAATTTGGCACTTCTGAAGTCTGGTGATTCTTTGCTAGAAGAGGCTATGAGATGGTTTTAAGCATGCCTGGGGACACTCCATTCTTCACACTGCTTCTGAAAGAACAATATGAAGTCTCTGCCTTTTTTTTCAGTTTAATTTCTTCTTTGGATTGCAGAAAGAAAGTCTGTGACCTCACACTATACCTCCAGGGCCTCTCCAGTTACACGCAAGAAGAAATCAATCCTAAAAGACAAACCAAGTCATTCTGAGGAGGTCAATGACTATTCTCCTCAGGGTCCAAAGGAACATTACTAAACATAACTACCAAGTCCTTGCTACCTCTTTTCCTATTGATATCAGCTGTCTATTTTCTTTTAGGGGCTTTGATTAGAACATGGATGTAGAAAAAGGGTTAGTCAGAAAGTGATGGCTCCCTCTTCTAAGGAAAGAGTGAAGCTCTTCTGCATATCTTCTGGATCAGGCAACCAGAACATGTGTTCATGTTTTCATAAGTCTACTAACTCACTAAGTTAGACTTTTCTTGTATTTCAAACCTCCAATGTGGATTTGTGGTTTGCTTGAAAATAATTAAACTTTACTTTAAAGAAACAGTAATGAGCTTTGCACAAAACAAAATACAGCTTCAGATGCTTTGCTTGCCTATAAGATATCATCTGCTTTGGTTGTTCAGGTGCCCAGCTGGGAAAGTAGAAGTGACTGACACCCTTACAGGGCTCAGACACTGTACCTCATCCCCTTGTGGACACTGGACCTGTAGGAATGGGGGTACCTGTGTGGCTCAATCCCAAGACAAGACTATCTGCCAGTGCCCTGAAGGTTACAAGGGAAGATGGTGTGAAATTAGCCAGGTGAAGGCTGGAAGACCTGTTGGACTAAGCTCTGGCTCTATTCTGGCAATCAGCATGTGCCTCCTTGTCTTCCTAGGTAGGAGATCATGTACCCTTTTTCCTTATTTTTAATCTTGTACCTTGTTCCACTGAATTAAGTCTGTTTTACATTTGAGTTTTGTGATCAGTGTTCTGGCTTTTCTGGAGATCACTATTTGAGGATGCTAAGAGACAGACAACAGCACATAGTTATCTTACTTGAAGACAGTTCAAGCAAAGTTAGGACTTTTCCAGAGACACTTATTTTAAATCCTTAAGTAAGAGCTTTCCATCTTTGTGGGCAACTCTGTGTGCAGCCACATCCATTTGAAACTCTCACCTGCCCTGAGCCCTTACAATTGCAATAGGTAGGAACTACAGCTATGTATCCTCTTCACACACTAGGAAGGAAGAGATCTTCTAGAAAGTTTATGGTCTTAAAAGCCAAACCTCATTTAAAGTGTGGGCAGAGAGAGATGTTCACAGTGTGTCCTTTCTCAGCTGCATTTTGGCTGAAAAATTATTAACAACATAAAACTGTTCATGTTGATAAACTGTATACACATCTCATAATAGCAAAGACTCCATGATCATATTACACTTGTAACCTTCATTAAAACAGTGGTTTACTTACTTTGGGTATCTTATTTACTCAGGATTGGTGAAAGGCCAGAGATTGGCCAAAATGCCTTCTATTTAAATGGATTCCTTTAGGTAAGTAAAATACCCTTTTAATGAAGTTTATGATGTAATATACATAGATTATTCTTTACATTCATGAATTTAAGTTGTTTATATATTAACAATACTCATTTCTTACTTGCAAATTTAGTTGTCAAATTAAGAATTGATTTAATATCTCAGGAATCATATAACTACTTGTTTATCATGCAACATACATTGACATACATTATATAACAAATATGTGTCTTTATTTCTTCCAGCACTCTTGGTTTCCTATACGGTGTGGAGTCAGTGGGGAAGTTCAGGGTTTCGAAAAGGAGGAATTTACCATATTCCTGAAGAGCATGAAAGCTGGGAGGATGTTCGAGAAAATGTCTTCAATTATAATGAAGAAGGAGGTGGAGAACGTGACCAGGTATGATGCAGCTTCAATCCAGTCTTCTTTTTTTTATTTTTATTTTTATTTTTTTTAACCTTAAGTCCTCTTTAGTGGGAGGCTTCTATTTCAATCAAGTCTGCACCTTTAATGATGCTGGTCATGTGTGCCCACTTTCAATGGAGCTGTTCTGGACACATCATTGTTGCTTTAGCTGAAAGCTATCATTGCATGAAGAAATTTGGTATGATCTGAACTTAGTCCTCTGAACTAGGCCCTCTCTTCTTCAGCTTGTGGAAAACCCACAGAATTTAGTCTTGTGTTGCCTTGTGTTGTAAAACATTTTTTGAATCAGTTTCCTTTTGAGCGGTTTCTCTCCAATAATTGCATTCTCTTTGTTTCCAGAATGCTTACAATATAGATGAACTGAAGAAACCTCTCCATAAAATTCCTCGCTCCTCTTTGCAAGCAGCTGCTCCACACTCCAGGACACCAACTGGCCCCAAAAGAGACTCACTCCCAAAACATGCACATCAAAAGCAATCAATATCAGCTGTTACCAGCATCCCAGACTTCAAGGATTATGTTTCTCAAATCATACGGGATGCAGACAATGATCTAAAGAGTCTTCCAGCTGACACTATTCATTTTTACTGCTTGGAAGGGCAATGCTCTCTAGCAGGGAGCCTTAGCTCATTAGATTCCATCAGTGGGGATGAAGATCTAAATTACGATTTCCTCCAAGAGTGGGGGTCAAAGTTTGAGAAGCTTAAAGAACTCTATGCAGTCTCAAATGAAAATTTGTAACTGGAGTTAAAGGAATTTGACACATTGTCATGACATATGGACACTACTTTTAAAAATGCCCTTTTTTATATATGTTACATCAAGTAACTCATGTGATGTAAGTTTTTAGTTACAATAGCATTATATACTCACTTTTCCCGGGAGTGATTATTTGACTGATCTTTTTTTATATGCACTGTACATAGTTATTTCATTATGTAAGTGCAAAAACTTCTAAAGCATGAATTTTCTTGAAAATTTTGGAATGTAGGATTTCTATAGAATAGTATTATAATATCCTTTTTTATTTGTGTAGACCACAGTGGCTTACTAGTATTATCCTGGATAAAAGAACTTGAACTATTTTCTCCCTAGTATTAATATGAAACCTGTCAGGCAGGTAACAATGGAACGAATAGGGCATTCTTTTTTAAAATTGAATTAATTTTAGACTGTGAAATAATTATTACCAATGTTAAATATAAACCATTTACAATTTCTGGTTTCTAGTCAGCTTTTGTTTTATCCTCCTAAACTCTGCCCTTCTGTGACATGACACACACCCCGTCACTCACTGTTACAGGCTGCTCAACTCTGTGGGACTTTTTGTCTGACCCTTTTTCTAATTACCAAGAGGAAAAGAGTAGCAAGATCCCATCTGTGAACATGACTTTGTGACAATTTTACACTCTTAAAGGCAATTGTGGGACCTGGAAGAAGTTTCTGTTGAGGAAACTTTTATATCCAACTTTGCTTTTCATATGGAACCCTTCTTCAGAGTGTGCAGCTGGAAAACAGAAGAGCTGATAGGTGTGAAGACAAGCTAGAAGGGCATCCAGGCAAAAGATGGAACTGGATTCTTCCAATCAGGACAGTCATTGTAAAAACTGGGATCCTCAAAACAGAAAGCATGGGAAACCTGGTCTCTAATCCTTTACCTCCTCCTGCTCTCCAAAAAACGACTGGTTTTAGTATGGAAAAAAAGGAATCAGAAGCTTCTGAAATCTGACATGGACTTGAACACTCACCTCTGTGACCATGGGTAAATCACTTTGTTCTTTCCCTTTCTCTCTTAATCTCTCTGAAGTGGGGCAGCTCCCAAAGCATGGGGTGATCTGTGAATGTTAATAGGTGCTTACAGAGTGCTTGTAAGCTCTGAAGAGCCAAGGGTTTTTTAACTGTTTTCAACTCAGTGGGATTTTTTAATTGCCATGATACTCAACTTTTTTTTTTAATCAAAGTCTTGACACTTGCTTTGATTTATAATTAATGTTTTAAAATCAGATCTTTCATCACTCTTCATCATTTTACTTGGTATAAAGAATGGAAATGTAAATTAGTTTTGTACCTAGAAGGAAGATTTTGATACTGTTAGAACAAATAGTTTACATCAAAAATTGTTTGAACAAAAGTACCATGTGAACTGAATAAAACAATTTGCATTCATTTAATAAAATGATTTGTATAAATGATACTAAATTAGTAATATTTATTAGAAAGATTTGGAGAACGTGTCACCGTGAGCCATTCCTTCATGCCAAAACCTCACATGCCTAGGCACTGATCATTATTATGAAGTCATAAAAAATAAATATGGTAGATATATCAACATACAGCCACATCTTGTTTAATGTCAATTTTTCCTCCTTTCTAAAAATATATGTGTAGTTTGGTAAGAAACTACAACATTTCTTACATTGAGGGATATTACATATGTTGTTGCTGCAAATAAAAACTGCTGAGCCACAGAACTCCAGTAAAGGGACTCTTCTAAGTGTTGAATTCTTACAACATTTTCATGAAGTGGATATACATTTTTATTGCTCTTTATTAAGTTGCCTCTTCTGAACTTGGTATCAAGTAAAGCTTAGCATAATTATTGGTAAACTGTCTCTTCCAAAAGAGACTAATTTGAACAATGTGCTACAAATCATGCTAACAGACTATGATCTCCCTGAGGGTTATTTTGTAATTCATATTCTGAAACTGGACATTTTACATATTATTTTACATAATATACATATTACATATAATATATATATTTACGTATAAATATACATATTTACATTTTACACAATATTTTACATATTGGATGCATTAAACAATAACTCAGGAAAGCTGAAGCAATAGTTAATTTTTTCTCTCAAATAACTGAACACACAAAGGAACATGCATGACGGAAGATAAATTGCATTGAACTCAGGACATGTAATGGACTTCTGCCCTCACAGAAGATGAGAAAGAAGAACTTACCTCTATCTTCTTGAGTCACTTATAGCAAAATGCAGAATGCTTACAGCTGAGACACATGACAGCCCCGAGAGTCACACCATTTGCTTGAAAGCATGGTCCAAACATTTCTTGAACTGTAAGGCTTGGTGCTGCAACCACTTCCCTCGGTAGCGAGTTCCGCTGCTGAATTACCCTTTGGGTCAAAAGTTTTTCTAGTACTGTAATATTATTGTATGCCATCATATATCTACATTGCAAACCTCCTGTGCAGCCTTTGAGAACTCTTCTCTTGGTAAAATATTAGAGAAACTCAGCCAATTACTGAAATAGATAAAAGTTTCTGCTAGTCATCCTGCTTCTCCCCAGGACATCTACATTCTAAGAACAGGGATACCTGAAAAGCTTCAGAACCAGATCCTGGCTAGATGCAGTTGAGAGAGTGGCACAATCAGACATGGACAGTGCAAATACTTAATGAAATTAGAAGTTGTTATTGCTGAAAGAGTAGCTCTTCTGCCATTCATTCATTAGACAGACATGGAGCTGTTGGAGTAAGTCCAGAGGAGGGGCATGAAGTTGATAAGAGGACAGGAGCATCCCCACTATGAAGACAGGCTGAGAAAGTTGGAGCTGTTCAGCCTGGGGAAGGGTAGGTTGTCTGGAGACCTCACAGCGGCCCCTCAGTATCTGAAGCAAAGGAAAGCTGGAGAGAGATTCTTTTTCAGGAACTGTAGCAATCACACAAGGAGGAGTGGGTAAAAACGCAAAGAGCTGAAATTTAGGTTAAATATTAGGAAAAAAATTTTAATGATGTACATAAAAGCCACACTGTGAAAAGCCAATGTCCATAAAGGAGGCAGAGGAATCCTTCAATTTTATTTTATAAAAGGGAGAGAGTCTACTCGGCCAATCCCTCATGGGGTCTCTCTTAAGGTTTTGGAGGATGTAGCCTCCTTTTATCCCAAACTCCCAACCATGTTCCCCTCTTCATTTCCTCATTTCCTGGTATTTCCTGGCTGAAGTATCAGGAAGGTCCAGCCTTCCCAAACTGCCTACCACATATTCCTCCAAAAACATGTATTGTCATTTTCCCCTAAAGTTTGGAAGTTCAAGCTGTCTGGGTTCTGCGGATCCACCAAAAGTTCAGACCATCTGGGCTCTGGAATAGACTTCACAGATCTGTTTCACCTAATACCCTAAAGTTCAGGAATTCAAAATGTCTGGTCAAAACACCTGAGCTCTGTCACAAATCTGTGCAGCTTGATGTTCCTAGAGACTCATTTCAAAGACCTATTTCTCCTAAATCTCTGAAATCATCTCCTCATAGAATCATTTGTAAAGACATTAGCAGCCATCTTTCCCATCAGCTGTGAGGGTGGTGAAACACTGGAGCAGGTTGTCCAAGGAGGTTGTGGATGTCCCAGCCCAGGAAGCGTTCAAGGCCAGGATGGATGGGGCTCTGAGCAACCTGGTCTGGTGGGAGGCGTCTGTCCATGGCACCAGTGGTTGGGTCTAGATGATCCTTGGGGTCCGTTCCAACCCCTTAACATTCTATGATTCCATGATTTACCTGCCTCCGTGGATCAAGGTCCTAATTTCTTTACCCTTTCATGAGGCGTTAGGGTGCGCATGGGCAGGAGCATGGGGGGTGAGCCATTTATGGGCCTGAGCGTTCACGGGGGACTCCCTGCGGGGACAGGACCGCGGTGGCTGCGGGGGTGGCAGGGGATACGCACCGCACTAGTGATTTCGGAGAGCAAACCACGGGCTCCACACGGGAAGCAGGCCGCCCCGCCGCCAGCCCCAGCCGCCCGGGCAGGGCCCGCTCCCCCGGGCCGCCTCACGGGCGCCGCGCTCCCCGCGCCGCGCGGGGCCTGCCCGGGCCGCCCCCGAGGGGCGGGGCCGGCCGCCATCTTGAGCAGCCGTCGGCGGCCGCGGCGCTCGGCGCTCCGTGCGGGGTCTCTGCCCAGCCGCCGGCATGAGCGCGGAGGCGGCGGACCGGGAAGCCGCCACCTCCAGCCGGCCATGCACGCCGCCGCAGACGTCGTGGTTCGAGTTCGTGCTGGAGGAGGCGCTGCTGGAGCAGCACCTGCAGAAGCCCTCTCCCGGTGCGTGCCCTGCGGGCCGCCGCCTCCCCGCGGCCTCGGGTTCGGCCCGGCCCCGGCTGGGGCAGGATCGTTCCGGGGGCTGTGAGCTGTCGGTGCGGGAGCTCTGCTCAGCGGCCTCTGCTGCGCTGCTGGGCAGTGCGGGGCCGGGGAGCCGGGCACTGCCCGCCGGGCTGCGGCGGCATTTACCGTCGGCAATAACGCGTTTTTTCTCATTTCACATTATCTTTCCTATTCAATAACTTCATCTGTCTGTCTTTCTTGTCTGGTAGATCGCTTTTCCTTTCGCATATGTGAATGTTGTGTGCGGAAGTGTAGTTTGTTTGTTGGCTGGGAAGTGCTGCTCGTGAGCATCATTGCAGTTCACAGCCGGTCTCCTCCCATTGGAGTCTTGTTTATGGCAGGAGCTGAAGCCCCCCGAAAGGTTCAGTGCTGAAGTTGCTCTCTGGGCCTGGAATAAATAGAAATTGCGTCTGATGTAGTATAAGAAAGTGACCACATTTAAAATTACCTGATCTTTTGACAGTCATAAGTGGTAGTTATCTTTTTCAGTACCCGAATTCTGCAAGGAGGTGGAGGAAACAGGAAAGCCGGTGTTGCCAGTGTAGAGATCCTACATTCCAAAGCTTTCAAGAAAATTCGTGCTTTAAAAGTCTTTGCACTTATATAATGAAATAATTTTGTACAGTGCATATTAAAAGTAAATTTAAGCATAATATAGCTTAGCTCTTATGCTTAGATCTACGCTTAGATTTTGTACTTTATTTTGTAATTGATGAAGTAAATTTGTAGTACTTGTTTTGTGTTTCACAAAGTTCAGTGAGAGTGTAATAGTTGTGTTTTGGCTTCTTTTTTCAAAAGAGCTCAAAGGTATTTGCTATCTTTTTGTAAGGGAGAGATATGGGTGCTTTTTTGATGCTGTGTTTTAACCAGTCTGAAAGTATTTTCCAAATGTATTCAGAAGTACCAGCAATTGCTTGTCAATATACTTAATGTGCAGAGAACGACAAGTGGAGTTACAGTTTTTACAATTCATTTGTGATTTCATTAGGCAGCATTTATTTTCAGTAGATGGAAGTACTGAAACATAATTTATACAAAATAGTGAAACTAAATCAAAATGTAAGAGTGTGGTTACCATGGTCAAGTGAACTTTAATGTTAAGCAAAGATACGTTAATAGTCTGATTTGATTCAGCACGTGTATAACACAGTTTGGGATTAGTATCTACCAGGTAACAATGTCAGCACTATAAACACCAAGGATAAAGGAATCATGTTCATAGCTGGGAAAAAAAAAATTTCTGGGCTTACAAAGAATTTGAGGAGTAGCTTTGTTTTTTTGCAGACCCACCACCTGTGCAGCTGATTGTTCAGTTCTTGGAACAAGCTTCAAAACCATCAGTGAATGAACAGAACCAAGTCCAGCCACCACCTGATAACAAAAGAAACCGCATTCTAAAACTTCTTGCTCTCAAAGTTGCTGCTCATCTGAAGTGGGATTTGGATGTATTAGAAAAAAGGTATAGTACATCTTCATGCTAAGTTTACTACATTCAAGTGGCTTGAGAGATTATTTTTTTTAAAAATGGAAATCTGTCTTGCTCCCTCTTGGGTGCGAAAATTGAATTCAAATTTTATTTTAGCTGTAAGTTAGGAAAGAGTTTTGATAAGGGTAGTGTGTCTGAACAAATCAGTACTATTTAGAGAGGAAAAACAGCATGTCTTAGACATTAAGATGTGTACATGTAAACTGCATAAAGATGAATTGGAGGTTATATTTTCTTCATACTTCAGCCTCAGTTTCCTCATTCTAACATGCTTGAAATTGAAGGTCTTTCTCTGCCTTTGTTGATGTGAAGAACTCCATATATCTGTGAACTAGGTCACTGAAATGACTGGGATGATATAGACAAACCCCAGCTTTGCATCTTTCCTTTGGAAATTTCAGCTGAAGAATGGTCTGGTGAGCTAGAACAGTCAGGAACTGCTTCACTTTGACACATTAGGGGGCTGCACTTCACAGAGTCCCAGGATGGGTATGGTTGGAAAGAACCACAGTGGGTCATCTGATCCAACCTCCCTGCTCAAGCAGGGTCACCGCGGAACACATGGCACAGGATTGTGTCCAGGTGATTCTTGTTTACACTTGGCTTCCTGTTTACACTTAGGTAATGGCAGGAGTTCTTTATTCATTCACACACATCTTTTGTCCCCTTTATCTGAAATTTAATGTAAAATCTTAAAGGAGACAATAGTTGCCCTGGTTCTAACTTGCATGGAGTTGTTGAATCATTTAGGCTGAAGAGGAACTTTAAGATCATCTTAAATGTCAGTCACCCTGACACTGTGAAATCCACCACTAAACCATGTCCCTTAGTGCCACATCTGCATATAATTGAAATACTTTCAGGGTGTGATGGTGACTCAACCACTTCCCTAGGCAGCCTGTTCCAATGCTGACCATCCATTTGCTGAAAAACCTTTCCTAAAATTCAGTGTAAACCTCCCCTGGCACAACTTGAGGCCATTTCCTCTCATCCTGTCACTTGCCTGAGAGAAGAAACTGACCACCTATTTGCTACAACCTCCTTTTGGGGAATTGTAGAGAGTGATAAAGCTCCCCTCTGAGCCTTCTTTTCTTCTGGCTAAACACCCCCAGCTCCCTCAGCTGCTCCTTGTAGAACTCTTCTGATAGAAAATGAGACCTAAAATTTGTTAAACAGAAATCCTGGCTTTTTAGGCACTCTGTGTCATTTCACTGGTTGTTTTCAGTACTGGTTGCAAAGAATGCAAATTTTTCACAAAATCAAAGATACTTTGGCAGTAGCTGATTTAATTTTAAATAATGTCTCAGTTAGTAATGGTATTTTAGTTGTGTTAAATTATACCACAAAAGCTTGGAACAGTGCAGTCCAGCCTGCATCTCTTCTCATTTTATTAGAGATCTGTCCCAGCTAATGTGTCTTTTACTTATCTCTATTCAAAAAGTTCCTAGTCTTAACTTCACTTTATGTGAATGAAATTTCACTTGTGATGGAAATGGGTTTGTTTACCTTCAGGGAGTATGATCTGGGGCCGCTTTGAAAGAACTTCTTATTAGCTGGGTCATGCTGTTACAGGTGACTGGATTATTGTGGTAAGGTGCCTGTGTGGGCTAAGCAGTGATGTAGAATAGTAGTTCAGCTGTCAGGGTAGCTGAACTACTACCTGGGCCCATCCACTCGAGTTTAATTTATGCAACTAATAGTGGTAACTGCTTTACATACCTGATCTCAAATAATAAACTGAATAAACATCCACGTGATGTTAAGTAATAATCCAGTACTGAATAGTAGTATATATTGTTTTATATTCCCTAAGTAGATTTACTCTATGAAGTATCTGATTCTCTCTCTTTTATTTTTTTAATAGCTTGTCTGTTCCTGTATTGAACATGCTACTGAATGAACTTCTGTGTATCAGCAAAGTTCCCCCAGGAACTAAACATGTGGATGTTGATCTGTCCAGCTTACCCCCAACCACTGCAATGGCAATACTACTCTACAACAGATGGTAAACTGCTACAAGGCAATAATATAAAATCATTATAGAACAAATCAATGGTTTCTTCTATCTGTATAATTGTACATAGAAAGAGAAAGAGTCCTAAAGTACTCATAAATACTGTGATATGTTGCTAGATTTTAGTGAAGGAGCTGAGTCTGAAAAACTGCTCTAGAGCTGGTTTTCTTCCCTAAAATAATAGTCAAGATAGTGGTTTAAACTCTCTCCTTATGAATATAAATATCTTTGTCTTTAGCTTTTTATGGACATATGAGCATTTCTTAGCTGCTAGATGTGCTCTTGAGTAAAGGATGTATTCTAATGGTGTGATGTTTCTGAAATGTAAACTGCTGTTATCAAGAGGCCTGAAATCTGCTTGTTACACTTCTGAGGCTAATACCATTCTTTGCTATTTTTTTCCCCTATGTAGGGCCATCAGGACCATCGTTCAAAGTAGTTTTCCTGTAAAGCAAGTGAAACCTGGTCCACCTCAGTTAAATGTGTAAGTTGCAGATATAATTCATTTGAATGTTTTGGGTCTTTTATAATCAGGAGTGTAATTTCTAGGTGGATTAAATCACATTAGTAGCATACAGTTGCTTAAAATGTCTAGCTGTGACATGGAAAAACTGGATTTATTTCAAGTGTATTCTCACTTAACTGTCAGACATGCTTGATACATATACTTGTCTGTTGTTGCACTCTGTCAAGGTTATAATCTCTGTGACTTTGTCATGGCATGAAATATCATGGGAGGAAGGGAGATGGCAATTAGCCATGGTAGAATGCTTATGCTCTAGTTTAGATGGGGTACATTTCTTGCATTCTTTTGCATCCCTAACTTACAGCAGCTTGCTTAATATGGTTTATTACACCAGTTTGAAACATTGTGTATGATAACCTAAGAAACAATTACTTATTTTCATTTGCTTCATTAGGCAATAACATGTAATTTAAAATAAATTTTGCATTTTGCCTTCTAGAAGCTGTGAGGCTTTAGTAACAGCTTGTCTGTGACTTTTATGTTACAGATTTCTCTAAAAGTTGAAGGTATCTAAGTGGTGCTTTCCATGTGTTTCATGTTAATATTCTACTTAAGCATACTAGACCATACTTTTTTGAGAGAGTCTGTTAAATATGTTAATTAAACATAATCCTCTTCCTACTCCTTATTTTATTATAAATCTTATATTGTGCTATATGTGTCAGTCTGATCCTGAATTAAAAAAATCTGTGACAGAAAATAATTTAAAAATGCTTGTAATGTTTCACATGAACATGTGAACACACTTCTGCCCCTGACGTGTTTGAGAAGATTTAAATGTTGAAGCTTCATGAGACTTGGGGCTGTGGAAGCTTTCTTCATTACTGTTTTGCTGTTGAATTGGTATTAGCAATCTGATCTTAAAAAAAGCAATGGTAACTGCAATTTTTTTATTGAACCACATTCTCATACAAAACTATCTTTTAGTTATGTATAGTTCTGTATTTCAGATATAGATAGATAAGAGCAGTCAGTGGTCCTGCATCATCATGTTCAAAATGTAGTTAAAACCAAGTATGAATGAATTATTGTGATCTAGAACATGAAATAAAATAATATACAGATCTGCCTTATAACTGAACTGTTGACCTCTTGTGTCTAACTTGCAGTATGAATCATATTCAGCAAGAAAAGGAACTAACTGAAAATATTCTGAAAGTGGTGAGGCTCTTTTCCCTTCTTATTTTTGCTCGGAGTTACATGTAAATATGAATTTCTTTATTGTACAAAAAATACAAAAGCCAATTCTACATGGCATGGAACAATTGTGTAAGGACTTTTTTTAAAAATATCCTTTTACTGAACTGTTAAAATTGTAGCATTAACTTAAACCCAGAGTTAAATTCACAACCAATAGGATAATTATTTTCATGTATTTGAACTATTACAGTTGAAGGAGCAGGCTGCTGATTCCATCCTGGTCCTCGAAGGAGCACTTAAATTAAACAAAGATCTTTATGTCCATACTATAAGAACTCTGGATTTGTTGGCCATGGAACCTGGTATGGTGAATGGAGAAACAGAGAGTTCCACAGCTGGACTGAAAATCAGTGCAGAGGAGATACAGTGCCAGGTAGCTCACATTTTGTACTAAAGCTTTCAGTTTCTATCTGTTTCTTTAGAAAAAGGGTTAAGTAATAATTTTGAGGTAAATTGCAATATTTTTCTGTTAATGTTTCTTGTGTTGTTTTGGGGTTGTTTGTTTGTGGTTTTTTGTGGTTTAGGGTTTTTTGAGGGTTTTGTTTATTTGTTTGTTTGTGGGCTTTTTTTTTTTTTTTTGGAATGCAGTGAAATAATACTGGCTTCATTTTTACATTAATAGAACTTTTTAAAATCATTGTAAATATTGCTGCTTCCCACCAGCTTCTCACTTTTGCCCCCTCAATCCCCTGAAATAACCCATTATATGATAAGGACAGCTTATTGCATTGTTTTCAATGATTATGGGAAAATTATTCTTCAAATTAGTAGTGCTTGTGCAGAATTACTCAGACTGAGATTGCAGTTAGAGAGGAAGCATTTGAAGTATGTGGTGTAAGGTGTGCAGTGTATGGAAGGTGTGCAGGTAAATTAGATAAAAGTAGGAACAGTTAAAAGTACATGCAACATTTGAGCTGAAATGCCTAATCTTGACTCAAAACTTGATGTCCGAGACCGTGTGTTTGATATCAGTGCTGTTTGCAGGTTTGCTATGATTTGGGTGCAATCTATTTCCAACAAGGATCTACAAATGCAGCTGTTCATGAAAAGGCTAAGGAAAAGTTTTTCAAAACAAAGGAGCTGATTGCAAAGGTAACAAGTTTCTTTTAGCACGTGTGTTCAAGTCTTCTACAAACAAACCCTTGTCTAAATTATTGCTTCCTTCTCTAGCAGTTTAATAACTGTTGATGATATATAGAATTTTTAAAGAAACTTCCTGAAGTTCTGACAGTAATTTTTTTTTTAGTGTTATGCCTCGTTTGAAATTATATTAATTGGTTGCAGTATATTGCTGCTTTGTTCTGCATTTTGTAATGAATATTCTTTTACACAAATTGGATTGATGCAAAAAAATGCAGAAATGACACCTCCAGTGCTAATAGTGCCTTGACTGAACAGTACATCCTGTGTCCATGGTGACCATGTGTTTTGAGGAAGGTAACCATTCAGCACTTCATATTTTTTAATCTAACTTTCCCTTGGAAATCAGATTGCTTATGTTCTAACATTTTTAAAAGTACATCATAGTTTATAAGTTAGGTATACTTCCTTTTTTATTTTGCTTCATATTTCCAAAACTGCAGAACTCCAGTTTTTGTTTAAAGTGTGTACATGCACATTCTTTTGTTCCTTTGCTGTTACTTGGGGAAATTGTGAGTCTCTGTTTCTGAATTGGACATACTTTTCATAATACTTTGGCTTCTGAGATCTGATGTAACTCTTTCTTTTCAGAATGGCTCATCATCACTTCATTTCACCATAGATGAAGAACGGTTAGCAGGGTATTGTCAAGCTTGTGAAGTTCTTACCTCATCTTCTGATGATGCATCTCAACAGGCAACTCCATATAGCCAAATCCACAGCTGTTTGAAATCTGGCAAATATCAGGTAGGATGCCTAAATAAACCCACGTATGTTTGAGGGGTTTTTTTATCATTCTGTGTGGATGATTCCATTTGAACTGGTATGGATTTTAAGAAATTTTGAATGGTAATTAACATACTGTTTTAAATCCTCTGTGTTTAGGAATATAACATAATCTGGTACATATTAGATTAAAATATCTTGGATTCCATACAATGGTAAATAATTCCTGCCAGCTGAAATAGGGGATTTTCAGGTAGATTTTAATTCTTTGGGTTTCAGGGAATGTTGCTATTTAGATGTGCAAGTTTGTTTTGGGTTTTTGTAGGTTTTTTGTTGGATTTTTCTGATGATAGAGAACTTTTCTTGTTACTTGATTCCCTTTCTGGTTGTTCAGTGAACTTTAGTATTAAATATAGATGTGAGCTGCTTCTCTTATTTTCGTCATTTTTACCAAATAAAATAATTTTCTGTCTTGTTCTTTTGCATTATGCATTGACTATTCCAACTGTTTTTGTTACAGGACATAGTGAAGATATTCCTTGAAGATAACCTAACCCTCAGTTTACCTGAACAGTTCAGACAATCAGTGCTGAGAGAACTCTTCCAAAAAGCTCAGCAAGGGTGAGACTTTAAATAATGTTCAGTGATGATGAAAAGCAGTTTTCATTAGTTATGTTTTTTGTGAAAAGTTTGTAAAATCTTTTAACAATAATCTACTTACATCCAACAAACTTCAGTCAACATTTCTGTTAGCAGTAGTCAAAACCACATTTTTCATCACACCACAGCTCCTTTGTTGGATCTCACTGTGGCCATCTATGGAAAAAATGTAATGAACATAAATAGTTACTTTTATCACTTTATTGATTTTTTATTTTTTTTTAATTTCCACTTGCTGTGATACCAGTCTTTGTTTGTCAGAGCTCTCCTGTGATCTTCAGTTTTGTGTTCATGCAGGAATGATGCTCTGGATGAAGTTTGTTTCAAAGTCTGTGTGTGCAACACAATCTGCGATGTATTACAAGGTCGAATAATTGATATTCAGTTTTGTCAACTGTTCCTGAAACCCAGCAAAGAGAAAATAGACTTCCTTCTTGAGGTAAAACATTCCCCTAAAATTAGAAGTTTTTCAAAATGATATTTAGTAAGAGATTTCTTTACCCACACAACTATTATTATTGCAAGTGATACTTACATTTCTGAAGCCGAGAAAGGTAACTTCTCAAACATTATTCAACTTGTCTGCAGTTAGTTCAGTTCCACTCAGTGATCAGTTGTGCATCTGTGTTCCTCTGTTGGGGAGGATCCAGTGGTGAGCTGTTGCTTCAGCTTGTGTTTGAAATTGCTGCTATTCCTGGCATTGTTAAGTTATATGGAGATATTGCTGAATATTTGTTTTTATGGAATAAAGAATTAAATTCTCCTAGACAAAGAGAATGAATAGAAAAATGCTTGTGGTAGAGGACCACTTTGGCTTTACCAGCTTTGTTGAAGTTAGGGTGTGGTGAAGTGATCCTGAGTTACTGTTACCTGTGAGACCTACACTGTTATCCTTAGTGAAGCTTTTTAGGAAACTGTTACTGCTTAAACTAAACTTAATCATTTTATTGCATTGCTGTTATTTTAATGTCTTTTATTAATTTAAGCCTAGTTCTTTTGCTTGTCTCTTCAAGCATGTGACAGAAATTAACTGACAGTACTCTCTACTGTAGAGCAAGTAAAAGCTTACATCAACTGCTCATATTGGGACTGAAACTTATTTCTAAAATAAAAAATTCTTGCAAGCTGGCAACTAAATTCAACTTTCTAGTTATTTTTCAACTGCTGGTTTTACAAAAGCCCCAAGTCCTCGTTAATCTTACTGTTTTACACTTAGAAATATTTATTTTTATTCTCATGTGCTAAATGATCTTGTGAAGCTGACTGTTTGTGTGGCACTCAGCGTCTGTGCTTCTGTATTCCAGAGGAATAGGAAAAAGGAATGTGAATTATGCCTGAGGGAAGATCACAGTTGTCAGAAACATCCTGTCTTGTGTACAGGTTGAAGAAAACTGATCCAAATGGGATGGTGATAGACAGTCTTATTTCACACAATTGTACTGAGATTTCTTTATCAAGCTTTGTCAGTGAAATACTGTCTTACTTTCTCTGACTTACAGGAAACCCTTGAGAGTTGGTCTCATCTCTGCAGTTATAGTAACAGGGTTACATAGAGCAAAACAAAAATACTGATTTGATTCTAGATGAATTAGGGTAACCACCCAGCAATGCTGCACTTGGTTCCCACCCAACAGCACTTGAGCAGATTCAAAAATTACTCTTCAAAGTAAAAACAACAGGCAGGCCAAAAGAGTTTGGGTTGTTCAACCTGGAGAAGCAAAGGCTCCATCCAAAGGGATCTTGGAGCACCTTCAGGTACCTAAAGGGGGCTGGAAGAAAGCTGGAGAGGGATTTTTGCATTTTATTGTGGGACAGGACAAGGGTAATAGGTTCAAATTGAAAGTGGCAGGTTTAGATTAGATATTAGGAAGAAACCCTTTACAGTGAGGGGGGGTGAGGCACTGGCACAGGTTGCCCAGAGAAGCTGTGGATGCCCCATCCCTGGAAGTGTTCAAGGCCAGGCTGCATGGGACTTTGAGCAATCTGGTCTAGGGAAAGGCATCCCTGCCCATGGCAGGGCTGTTAGAACTGGATGATCTTTAAGGTCTCTTCCAACCCAAACCCTTCCATGATTCTGTAACTTTGTTGCCTCACTTGAGATAGGGGTTACTGGCTGTTACTGCTTGTGAGAAGGAAAGCTGGTCAGTAACACTGGCTGTAACTAAATATTATAAATGTGCAAGGGGGCTGCTTAGTTCCTTTCTGCTTTTTTTTTCCAGGTTTGTTCAGGGTCAATAAACTTGGAAGATGCTTCTGAAGAATTGAAGAGAAGAATGGCAGCATTTCTCAAGTATGTACCCGTATTAAGATAACGTGAATTTGCACTTTGTTAGCAATATAATACAGCACAATAAATATTTCAAGAACTTACAGCTGGAAAAATAAGCACTTTTTCCCTGCTTATGTACTAACATTTTTATTTGTTTAGAAACTTATGTTTGGGCATGGAAGATCTTCAGTTTGTCTTCATGATTTCATCTCATGAGCTTTTCATAAAACTGCTGAAGGATGATGAACGGAAGCTGTTGATTGACCAAATGCGGAAGAGATCTCCTCGAATCAATCTGTGCACAAAACCTGTGACTTCTTTTTATGATATCCCAGGTAATTGTCACAGTATTTTTGTTAACTTATGAGCAGACAGTTCCCGGTTTCCATGATGAAAACCTTGAGGTTACAAAGTGCAGGTCCGTTCTCAGAAAAGTTCAGGAGTTTTTAGAGAGAGTACTTCCTGTTGCTAGTTGGTGCATGTCCTGCTTGTTAAAGGTGGCTGTTACTTGCTTGTATCTCAAGTGTAATAGATAAGCTCAAATGAACATGTCCTGCGTGACAGAGTGAGAGTATGGCATTGGCTTGAACAAAATGTGGCTGTGGCAGCTGTTCCCAGAAAGAGAACCCTGCCTCTGGTCTTATGTACACAAATGATGATGTGACTATTGTGGTAAGCTGGACCAGGAGTGCCATCTGAATGAAGTTTTAAACCTACCAAAGTAAAACACAGATCTTTTCAACCAGTGAATTTCCCTGATACAGCTGGCTGGCTGTGCAGCTGCACAAGTCAAAGCTAACAAGAGGTGCCAGATGGTGGCTGGAGTGGGAAAGGCCTTACCTTTTCATCTCTAATGCAGTCTTCCAGTAACTTAAGCCAGTTAAGAGGATGTGTATTTTCACTAGAGCAGTATAGGAACACCTGTTTAATGTAGATCTTGAATCTATTGCTTTGCTATAGCAAGAGTGCTCAGAGCTGCTGGGGTGAGGAGGGGGGCTTACAGGCAGCCCTTTAGGTCAGGGTGAAAGTAGTACAAGGTGTTCATGGAAGGGCACAAATGGATGACTGGACCTATGGAAGCATGATGTATCTGCTGTTCTTACTGTATTCTGAATGAAGTGTTACATACTAAAGAATTGTAAGTATGTACATGGAGAAGAAATGTGCTGGAGACCTGGTTGCTTTTCTTCTAGCTTCAGCAAGTGTCAATATTGGCCAGCTTGAGCATCAGCTCATACTGTCAGTGGATCCTTGGAGGATTCGCCAGATCTTAATCGAGTTGCATGGCATGACCTCGGAACGCCAGTTCTGGACAATTTCTAACAAGGTAACTTAGTTCATATGGTCACGAGAGAGACTATAATTCAAGGACTGGTTAGGTATCTTACTGCAGTGAACCATAAACATTTTCTCATGCATCATCAGGGTGATTTATCTTTTCCCTCTCTGCATAGTGGTGGTTTAATAAGAATGGTGATACATATCTAAACTCACGTTCTATATGACAAATATTACAAGAAAACCTATAGCCTTTGTTTTAAGGAGTTACTGGCCATATCACAAGCTTTCTTTATGAGAAAAGATGTTTTCGTAGCTTTTGCTTTTCATGTTCTGACTAGATAGCAGTACTGTTTTAGCTTAAATTTCTGTCCTTAGAAGGTGAGAGCAAGAGAGAGGAAGACTTTTAAAGTAAAGATTTCTTGTCTTTTTTTGTTGCCTGCCTTAATTGTTGCATATTCAGAATGTGAACAAAGGCTAGTTGGGCATTTTTATTGTATTTCTAAATAAGCCATACATTACTTGTGATTAGATGTAAAGACAAGAGTTGGCAGTAGTTTTCGATATCTGGGGATTGTTGATGGTGTTTTAAGCAGTGATGCGAATTCTAAAACTTGTTTCTGTGCAAATGTCCTATGCGTTTCTCTCCCAGTGGGAAGTACCAAATGTTTACGGCAATGTTATTTTAGGAATCAAAGACAGTCTGACTAGGGATTTGGTCTACATCCTGATGGCGAAGGGATTGCACTGCTGTGCCATTAAGGTGAGCAAGCTGTCTGAGCTTACCTGGTTGGTTTGGAAAATTCAATCTTAATGAAATGGAAAATTTGGAAGGCCTTTTTCTAGAGAAAGGACTGAAAAATTTGGAGGTGAGGGAGGTGGTGTAACAAGCTCTGTGTTGTGTAATGGTTAAGTATTTGTCTCTCAGAGTTCCATCAGCAGAGCAAAGATAATGGCTTTTCAGTGAGTTGGGCTTGGAGATAATATCATTCCTATAAAGTTTGGATTATAACATTCTGTATCATGTGGCATCTAAATCCAGTAGTGATTTGATTTACTGATATGAAGTGCTGATCTTTTGGGTAAGTGTTTTACATAAGGAATTTATTGGAATGCTGTTCTATTTTCCTTGTAATTGACAAATTTGCTAAAATGCAGCTAAAACAAAATTGTACCAAACATACCAGTAGTTGGTTCTCGCATGGTTTTGCTTAAACTACTTGTTTTGTTATCATAAGATCTGAGACTCTTAAGCTTAATAGCACATCCCAAGGACTCCTAGGTAGACACTGTGAGATGCTTGAGCAATGCTGATGCTAATGGATGCCAAGGCTGGTTCAGCCAGGATAGAGTAATACTTTAACTTGTAGTATTTCCCCTTATGAATTCATTAGGAATCATTAATGCGTATAATTTTTATTGCAGGATTTTGTCCATGCAAAACAGCTTTTTGCTGCTTGCTTGGAGCTTGTGACAGAGTTTTCTCCAAAGCTCCGTCAGGTCATGCTGAATGAAATGCTGCTTTTGGATATTTATACTCACGAGGCTGGACCTGGTGCTTCTGGAGAACGTCCTCCTTCTGATCTTATAAGCAGAGTCCGAGGATATTTGGAAATGAGAGTACCTGGTAAATACATTACTGGCTTTCCTAGGATGCAGTAAAGCACAAACCTTGAGAGAAGAGGGAAAAAAAGCACAGCAAAATAAAACAACTTTGTATTGCAGATTAACCATTTAGGTGTATAAGTGGAAAAACAGCAGTGACTTTGATGCTGGTTTTAGTAAGATTTTAGAAGTGGGAAATGATCATGATGCCTACCTGTTGCTACACATTGACAGCTTCTGTTCAGTGCCACTTAAAGGACTTGAACAAGATAAACATGTCTGCACATCTGTCTAGAGAGTTTTGCTAGTTGTTAAAGCTTTCTCCTGGTTTCACAATGAGAGAGTAACATCGTGCTGTTGTGATTAGATGAAACCCTTGTTGCTCCTAATTTCCAGAGGTGATGTCTCTTGTAGGGATAGGCATCATATTTTCCTGTCATAACTGTGGAACAAAAACAGCTGGTTAGAGGGAATGAGATTTGCTTGTTTTCATACAACACCATTTTGCAACACTCTTTTCTCAAAAATAAAAAGTTAAACAAAGAATCCCTTTCCTTTTAGATATTCCTCTTCGACAAGTTATAGCTGAAGAATGTGTTGCCTTCCTGCTAAACTGGTGTGAGAATGAGTATTTGACCATGCAAGTTCCATTACCTCTGGTTCAGACTAATCCTTATGTGAAGGTAACAAGTGCTCAGTCTCAAAGTTTTCTCAGACTGTAATTGGCTTTTTTCTGTTGAGTATTTTGTACTTTTCAAAGCAAGTATCCTTTTGCTCAAGAGTGTGGGGCTTTATGGCTGTAATGAATTAAGTATGGGTAGAAGATAGTAGTGCTGAGCAACAAGCATGTTTAGCACTTTACAAAAAACATGATAGCTGTGCTGCAGGAACACATGAAATCTTGGCCCTTGTTGGCTGCCAGCTAAGATTGGTTCCATCAGGTGTGTCTGGTTATGATCCAGATCTGGTTGAGATGCTGTACGACTTCCCTAAAGGTCTCTCCTCTCAGCTGGAATTCAGCCTAGATTTATGTAGGAGATATGAGAAGTCTGCAGATCTCTGAGTCCATGTCTGGCTTCTTTTCCTAAGTTCCAATATGGAACTTGTGTTCCATATTCACTGTAAGAATATGGAACACCAGTGTTGAATTTTTGGAGACATTCAAGCCCTGCCTTCTTTTAAAATTTGTTTTCAAAATTGTTTCACAAGCATTTTTCTACTTCACAGTTAGGCCATGGAGGAGATGCCAGGTTGTATTACAGGACAGGTTCATTTTTACCCTGCTCTGCTTACCTGTGAATACCATGCAGTTTCTCTTTTGAGGTTCAGTTTTTTTGTATAACGTGCCAGTTTCAGTTAAGATTAATTACTATAGGGAAGTTAAGTGAGTTTCTAAAGAGTTAGTATTTATAAAATGGTATTTTATGGGGTTTAGGTTGTATGCAATATGTTTGTCTTCTGGAGCTTGTAATAATGAAATACACACCAAGGAAGCTAATAAATGGAAAAATGCTCTGTTTAATTCCTGTTTTCCAGCTTCATCAGTGTTCTCTGCTGCAGAATTTAGTCACATTGCTTTGTAGCTCGTAACTTAAAATCATTTGTTTAGCCATTTTAAAAGCCAGTAATTCCTTTGCTTGTAGATGATATGCAGAGAAGCCTTAGTTCCTGTGTTTTTTCTGTTGTGTTGCATAGCTGGGCCAGTTGCTGGCTGCTACATGCAAAGAACTGCCAGGTCCCAAAGAAAGTAGACGCACAGCTAAAGATCTCTGGGAAGTTGTTGTGCAAATCTGCAGCGTATCCAACCAGCACAAACGTGGCAATGATGGGAGAGTGAGTTTGATAAAACACAGGGAGTCTACACTGGGTATTATGTACAGGTATGTTTTCTAAAATTATTTTTCAAGGTGACTTGAATGGTTTGTTTGATCCCATGTTCTAGTTCGATAATTGTCTGAATTCCACTATCAGAGTGATGGCAGCTGCTAAAGAGCTGAGTAAAAATCCTGTCCTCTGTGGGAATTGGGTATTAGGAGGGGCCTGTTGACTTTCCTTTTTGGAGGCAGAAAAGGCGTGTGTGGGAGGCAGCTCTCCAAGCAGAAACTGAAGCATATGTGGCTATGCTCCCATTATAACCAGTGTAGATCTTCCAATAAAGTCAATGGCATCTAGAGGGCAGTTTAGCTGATAGGTTGGAGGTTTCTGCTTTGCAGCAAGTAGAATTATTCTGTATCAGTTTTATACTTCTATAGTTGTATCAAGCACATAGCTCACAGCATGGGTATTTAGCTTTGTTTCTGCATCTAAAACGAAGTGTAACTCAGTCTTAAAATGAAATTCTAGTTCAGCTAGGCTCTGCAAAGAGTGAGGAAGTCAAATTACTCTGGTCAAGAGTTTTTTGTCAGACACCTTCATACCCTTAGCCTCAAATTACTGATTCAGGACACTCTGATTTGGCCTGTTTGGAAGTCTAAGCCTAAACATAAGTTGTCTAATGTGGTGCAGTTTGGCCCGTGTGATTACACTGAACAGCTTTCCATGTTAAAGCCTCGGGAAGGGTGCCTCTATCAAACTTCTGTCTGTGTCTTTGCCTTCCTTGAGCTCATCAGGATAACCATTTGCTTATGCTGCTGTGGGGCAGGTGTAAGAGGTACAGACGTGCTGTAGCTTCCAGTTGTGTACTCTGGCAAGGAAAAGGAGTACAGGTGTACTCCAGGTTACTGAACCTTTCCTGACTCCCCTGAGTCAACCAGTAAAGGGCTGTGACCCTGTTATTTTGGAAGTGAAGCAGTGAAACCTTTCCAAAGTCTGTCCTTGTCTGGATTGTCTTATGGTGACAATTTCTGATGTTCATTACAAGGCAATTGAAGTACATTATAAATGGTCAATGTGTACCCTCTTCTGTAAGTGTGTAGGTCATTGTTGCAAACCTAGCTTGGGGAATTGCAGTACAGCTCATTGGTTTCCCTTTTAGAGTCAGTGGTTGACTTCTGTGATTTTCATGCCTTTTATAGCTTGATAGAACAACATATCTCTTACTTAAGCTGTTTTTAGTGTAAAATTTGCTAGTAACTGTATTAAAAGTGAATGGGCTGCTTGAACACATTCATTTACATGCCTTGCATTTGTAAGCTTAGAGGTGAAGAGGTATTTTAGCAGATGAAGAATTTGCTCTACTGACTCTTGTTTTAAGTGTGCATATATTCTTTATTTTGGGTGATTACTTACATGGGTATTTGTGTCCCTAATTTAGGAGCGAACTGTTGTCCTTCATCAAAAAGCTTCGGGTAAGTCAGAGTGGTCTTGAAAATTTGTTTGCAACCAAATCTTCCTTTTGGTGGGGTATTTTTCTGGACGACTTGTGCTAAATTCCAGAAAATTGAACACTTATATGGGTGTTTGTATGGTGAAAAACGTCTGAATTTGCTATACCTGGCGCACAGCAGTGTGGAATAGCTTGTAAAAAAATTACCCTGAATTCTGATGGAGATCTGTTTACATTGGGAGTGTATTTTATTGCAGCTGTCATGAAGCAAAGCATTCCTTTTGGAGGGAGACAGAAGCTGCTACATGCATCATACTAAGCAGCAGAAGTAAGAAGGAGGGAAATTGTTTATAGCTTCTGGGTTTGTAAATGCATAGAAAGTTGTAGTAAACCTAGCTTAAGGTTAGGTAGTAATCGCAGAAATAACAAAGATGTGTAAAACAAAAAGTGAAGTTTATATCCAAGGAGTTACTCAGGAAAATTTAAGTAACTAAAAACTTTCTACAGAAAAATTTTTGCAGTGTCCTTGTGTTGCAGGTCTCTTAACAAAATATTGTCCTATTTCAAAAGGAAATTAAAGTGATGGCAGAACTTCTTACATAGTTTTAAAGCTTAGGAAAGAAAGTGGAGTTTCATCAGTTCATGGGAATATTTTTTTTTCCCCCCTTCAGGAGCCATTGGTTCTAACTACAATATTGTCCCTGTTTGTCAAACTTCATAATGTTCGGGTTAGTATATATCATCAAAGTGTTTCATGGTTTTCTTGAAATGTTTCTTGTTGTGATTTCTCATACCATCTTTCTTCTTTTAGGAAGACATTGTGAATGATATTGCAGCAGAACACATTTCTATCTGGCCCTCATCCATCCCCAAGTAAGAGGATGATGGAAAACACTTTTTTCAAAATACTGTATGTGATGGGTTTGGTCCCAGTTACTGTTAGTGTGATTTCTCCATGTAAAGGCATCACTGCCCCCATTCTGTCTCTGGGAAGGTTGGTTTGAGGGCATGAAGCGCTTTGTTCCTGGTTTGATGGTCCTGATGGAGATATAGGAAAGAAGAAAGAGGAGAGGAAAAAATGGGTGTTTTTTAAGCTGTGTGCTTTATTGAACCAAGTTGTTATATGTAACTGTGTGAACTATATAATACTTTATTATGAAATCACTGATATTTTTTGAGGTGTGTTCGAATAATTGCCAAAATTGGAAGTGGCAGTTGGTATGTATTGATTTATTCTGGCTGGATTCAACTATATTTCTCCACTGAAATTTAGAGGCTCTGTGGGGTGGGATCTCAGAATCTGGTTTAGTTCTGGCTTTTTATTCCAGCCTGTGGAGGCTGTATTTGTTTTACAGATTTATGGTATTGTAACAACAGTAGTCTTAGTCAACACAAAATCTTTTCTGGAGTTATTTATGCTTCACGCTTTTTTTTTTAATGCAAGTTATTTATGCAGCGTGCTTTGGACTTGAACTAGATGGGAAATCAAATTATTGGTTAAAAAAACAATAAGAATTATTTGTCTTTCTTTTTTCCTTTAGTCTTCAATCAGTGGACTTTGAAGCTGTAGCTATTACAGTAAAAGAGCTGGTCAGTTATGCCTTGACTATCAATGCAAACAACCACTTCTGGTTAATTATTCAGGCAGATATTTATTTTGGTAAGTGAAACTAATGTCTGTGTTTAACATGAGTGTAGAGGTACCTTGCTGCTCTGAGATTTGTTTGACATAAACACTCCTTGTATTTCCTTTTATGAAAAGAAATTTAAGTGATATATGAGGTTAAAGTCTTCAGATGCAGTGGTGTAGGTGGATTTGTCTGGGAAGGTGTCTAAGCCCACACACAGACTGAGTTTCTGATAGGTCATGCAGACTTGTTTCTAGGGTAAGGGAAACTTTAACAGTTACCTTTAACTTCACTTTTCTAGTGCAGTTGGTCCTTGAGTGGTGTGCTATGGGTTTGTACAATTACTTGAGTATTTTATAAGTGAATGGAAAGTTGTGAATAGTGGTTGCTTTTAAATGTGGAGATCAGCTTCACTGGAGCTGATGAGCAAAGTGGAGAGGATCTGTATTTTATATAGGGAAGTATCAAGGATTTGTAAATGAGGAAGAGTTTGTAAATATGGAATAGCTAAAGCTTTATAACCCTTGGGGTGAGAGGAGGGATCTTAAGCCAGTGTTCAGTGCTGTGATGTTACATAGGGGAGACTGATTCAGAGTCATAAACCTATTTTTCAGTGTTTATTGCCTGTACAAAGTGCAGCAGCATCCCAGAAGGAGGACATTTATGTAAGGCTTGAAAGAGCAGTAGTTGGAGCAGTGGCAGTGGTTCTATTTCAGCAGCCATGGGCAAGCAGGCTGCTCCTGCCACAGAGCCCGGGAGGCTGCTGCCTTTGCTGCAGCTCGGGAAGGGCTTAGTGGGAGTAGGAGGAGTGCTGAGCCATGAGAGTGCTGATCGTCTCACTCACACCAGCATAACTCCTTCACTACCCACTGTGTGCTAAGCTCAGTGAAGACAAACTTCCACTCTAAGGTTGATGGATTCAGGATCAGCTACCTGAAAAAAATAAAAATATCTCCAAAAGGTAGAAATTTGCCTGTGGTGCTAGTTTCCCTGATTGTGTAGTTTTTCCATCTACCACTGTGTAACCACTTTCTGTGTGTCCATGCTTTTTAAACAACGAAACATGAGTCATTTTCCCAATAGAATTCAGCTATGAGATACACATCTGAATAATTTTATAAACAATTGAGTATTAAAATAACTGCTGTATTTACTCTTGAGGCCTTATGTTGCTTTTTTTCCCTTGGCAGCAACTAATCAATATTCAGCAGCCCTTCACTATTACCTGCAGGCAGGAGCTGTATGCTCAGACTTCTTTAATAAGATGGTGCCACCAGATGTGTACACAGACCAGGTGAGCTAAAGTGGGATTTACAAAAATCTCTTTGGATTCAGTCAGCATCCTGATTCTATGTAGAGATAAAACTGTCCAGCACACACATTCCTGTAGCATGTGAGGTGTTATATCCTGATGCATTTAGGAATACATATCCTCATTGGTCCTTTTACTTTGTTGGCTTGTTGCTTGAAAGCCATAGAAAATCTGAGACTTCTCCCTTGCTGAATCACAGAAGACTTTTCTGTTAGTTCACAGAGGCTGCAGAGCTGTGTGCTGGGAAAGCACTGTGGGGCACCAGTGGAGCAGAGAGCAAATGGGAAAGGCCAGAGCACAATCACTGTGTGGTGTGACCATCCCTGGCTCATCTCTACAGAGCTGCCCCATGCTGGGCAGGGCTGGGGGCCAGAACCCTCAGGACAGTGAGCCCTCAGCAGCAGTGCTCCAGTGCCCACCTGAGCTCCAGCTGCTGAAAACATCTGGCTCCCACTGTGCTGGAAATCTCTACAGTGAGGAAGGCTCAGTTCATCAGTGGATGTGCTAAAGCCTGGGAGTTTTAGGGGATAGAAGAATGTACATAGCTATTTAGCTGGTCCCTTGAATTAAAAAAGAAAACAAGAATAAAAATTGTGGTTTGTGTTCCAAAACAAGCATTTCAGAATGTGTTTTGTTTTTAACCTTTCTGTAGGTGATAAAAAGAATGATCAAGTGCTGTTCTTTACTCAATTGCCACACCCAGGTAAGAGGTGAAACATGTCATAACTAAAACATTTGTTTATAAATGTTTATATAGTGGATAACTTCTAAAAAGACTGAATTCAACTTCCCTTGGAGATGCAATCCAAAGTAGAGTAGGTTTTGTTACCTTTACTTCTAGGACAGTTATAGGACTAAAGTTAATGAGTAAATAAACATATACTTGGAAATGTAAAAAGTAGAAGTTGTCAGGGGGTGTTTTGTCCTATTTTACTCTGATAATATAATTTTTTTTTTTTTTTTTAGAGAGAAGGTATCTGTGGGGTAGTGTTGGGAATCTGGCCTTGTTTTTCATAACTGCAGGTGCTATTGCTGTTCTGTGGGGTCAGTCATTCTTCAGGAAGTAACAAAGCTTGTATTTGGCTGTGCTTTAAAAGCTCTTAAATGCATTTGGAAATCTGGAAGCCAGCTCAGTCCCTTCTGATCTGAGTAAATCCCTTTTTCTTTTGGCTGTTACTGCTGGAGTGATCTGTGTTCAGGTGCTCAGAGCTTGCTCACACTGGAAGCAAGGTGTAGATTAGATCTAGAAAAGGAGTGGAATGAACAAGGCATTGTGTGGAAGGTTTATGGGGAATTAAGGCTGTCAGAATCACTGTGTTTCCTTACAGGTCGCTATTTTGTGCCAGTTCCTCAGAGAAGTAGACTATAAAACTGCTTTTAAGGCACTGCAGGAACAGAACAGGTAAATGTTACAACAAAGTTTGTAGATGCTTAAACACAGTATGTGACTGTGTCAGTTAACCTGCCTTGTCTTTCAGTCATGATGCCATGGATTCTTACTATGAATACATCTGGGATGTCACCATCTTGGAGTACTTGACATGTATCCTTTTGCTGGAATAACACACACACTGGATGTTCACAGCTGGGAAAAGTCCATTACCTACCTAAGTGACTTTTCTTGACTTGTCCTCAGATCTCCACCACAAAAGAGGCGAGACAGACAAGCGGCAGATAGCAGTAAGTTAACCCAGGGATTTCTTTAGAGTCTTTCCCTCCCTGAAATCACCTCTGAAAAAGTGGTTTCAATTCCAAATTTAATTTTGTCCCACAGCTCTTTTAGAATCTGGGTGCTTTACATAAAGCTGTGGCTGTAGTAGGTGGTAGGACATGCTACAGAAATTAATCACCCAAGGAACTAGTGCTGAAAATGCCTTGAAATGAAAGAGCTCTACTGGAAGGCCTCATGCTGGTTGTGTCTCCTCTTTTGTTTCAAGATAAAAGCCATTGGCCAGACAGAGCTGAATGCCAGCAATCCTGAGGAAGTCCTACAGCTTGCTGCTCAGAGAAGGAAAAAGAAGTTTCTTCAAGCAATGGCAAAGCTTTACTTTTAAGCTAATGGTGGAAGACTATTACAAAATATGTAAAAGTGAAAAAATCTTTCAAGACTTTATTATTTTTTAAAATTCATTTAAATTTTTGTACAACATTTACAGTCTAGTATCTTTCTTCTTAGAAATAGATGAAATCTTATAATAAACCCCTTATTTTTACAAACTGTACAGAAGGCTGAAAGCAACTGCAGCTAGTTCCACAATGGCTTGTTTGAAGAAGACATGAATTCAAGTTTGCCAAGTTGTTGTGAGTGTAATGTGGATGTGGGTGGCACTTGATGCTCTAGTGCAGCTTTGTGGGCTGCTCAGTGTCATGTAACACTTGTCCCTGGCTGTGTGGCACACCTAGGAGCATCATGAAAGGAGGACTGATACCCTTCTTTCCTAGTACTGCCCTTCATCACAGAAGTGACTCAGAGGTAGTGAATATTCTGAGGAAAACACAGTAGTTAATGCTGTTTATAAACACTGATAACATACAGCTCCACAGTTTAAAATACTGTTCCTATGACATGAGTGGTTGTAGAGTACCTGTGGCTCCCTTTATTCCATACCTTCTCCAGGTCTCATGCTGTTCTTTCTTGTTGCAAGTGACTGGCTGGGGACTGTACTTCTTCCAGTTAGGGTTACTGCAGCAGCAGGCTCTTTGCTAGTACTCTTACCTGAGGTCAGCGATACACTAAAACTGAAGTTTATGGCAGGCCTAAAAGGGCCCTAAATTTGTCAGCCTCTTGTGGAGCTTGGATTTGATACAAGGATGGCTGCCCTGTCCTGCACACACAGTGGTTTTGGAGATGTGAACTGCTTACCCACAGGCCTCTAATAATACTGCACCTGAGCTGGGGGGACTAACAACACAAGTGAGCTCTGACCTTACCAGGAAAAGAACAAGGGTCAAAAAGAGGTAATACATACAAGCTGCCAATAGTCTCCTGCTCATCTAACCCAAATTAAAGCAAGTCTGCCATGGATACTGAGTGGACAAATCTTGCCACCCACCCCTATTAGAAATGTTCTTGGAAGTCATAAGTTAAGAATTACCATGAAGTCACATTAGAATGGACCAAAGTGGTCCAGGCTCTTTTGATAGCAGAGTGGAATGTCAGCTGAACTCTTTTTGTCAAGTCTGTAGGAGGATGCTGGTCTCAGTTTCCGTCTGCTGTATCTGCCCAAGACTTGAGTAAAGATCTTGAGTCGCCTTTAGTGTGGTCTTGTTCTGAAGCACCAAATTATGTTTCTGAATCTGTTCATGACAATTGACTATTTCATTTCTTCTCTGTGCTTTTGGGAGGGGTTATTATTCCTCCTGTTGACACAGGTGATAACTGCCCTGGGGCAGTAGACACTACTCCACTGTTCACTTCTTCCTGTGTATTGGGGAAAAGAAGACAACAGTTAATACCTGTGACAGGGTCTCCTTTTCTGTGGCAGCAGGAGGCAGTAGTGCTTCCTCACACCACTCATACAATTTAAGCCCTCCAGAGTCAGGATACTGAGAAAACCAAAGTGACATTGCATAACGAAGTGAAGATTATTCTCTTACAAACTCCTCTCCAATACTGGGAATGCAAGTGTTTGCTCATGGCCTGGGAGGGTTAGGGTAAATCACGTGTTGTTTATTGCATCACTGGTGGTTGGGCACTCACTCACTGAGGTGAGCCAGGCCAGGTGTGAGCAGGGAGGTGCTTTGGCCATTCACAGCAGCCTCAGGATAAGGGATGTGTAATGAACTCAGCTGCCCAAACTCCACAAACCACTTACCAGCATGTCCAGATAATTTGTGTGGGTCTGGATATTGTGTCTGTCTTCCGCTGCAACCTTCTTAAAGTTCTTCAGCTTCACAGGGACCTTTTTTGCCACATTCACGAAAGGAACCATCCATTGTACACACTCTGAAATGCTGTCCCAATCTAAGCCTAAAGGGTAGAACACAGGATTCTATCTAGAAATCATGAAATGAGGGAGTTGCACAGTGTTCGAATATGGCCATGAGTTAAAAGACACAATAAGTAATACTGCAGATAAAAATTCAGAAACATCCTCCCAGAAACAGCCAACATTTCCTTAATGCTTGTTAGTTAAAAGGGTGGTGGCTACCGAGGGTGAATGGAGGTCACAAGGGCTGTTGTTGCTTTCCAGGAGAGGCTGAAGTGACTTGTGGCTTGAAAGCAAGATTGTGGGTCATGCTATAAAAACATATACTGGGTGCTGTTGACAGACATGCACAACTGCTTGAGAACTACATTTCAGGAAAAAAAGTGGCCAAATTTATAGCTTATGATCCTCAAACAGCTGGAAGCCATAGGGCAAATATTAGCCCAAAAGCAAGAACTCAGAAGTGTTTCAAAAAGCAAAGTCTAAAAAAAGCAAATTCCTAAGCAAAGTCTGCACTGCTGAAGGTGTTTCCTTCTTTTGAGTCCTTGTACCATCTGAAATAGTGGTAGGAAGTGAGATTAGAAGGAAAAGAAATCCATGGAACAAATATTAGTGTCCATGTAGGTTTTGGTCTTTAGCAGCTTGGTAAACCAATACCCTCTTAAGCAGATTTGGGCCTGTGACAGCTTCTGAATTCCCTAACAAGGCCAGGCTTTACAGAGGCATCTTACCTGAAGCTTTCTTAACTATTTCGATTGAGGTATAGTGGCAGAGCGCTGCAGCAGCTAGTGTTCTGTACTGGAAGTCCAAAGAATTCACATCCAGAATACACAGGTCTAAAAGCTGAGGACATGAAGGGTAACAAATTTTAACAAGCTGATACTTGATCCTGTCTCAGAGAGGGATATGCACACAGCAGTCATCCTCCAGCCTCTGCCCCAGAACAGGGCTGAGCTCCAGGAAGGTACTGTCTTAAATTTAAATACTACCTGGTGTGGTATTTACACCACTGAGCTACCCAGCTTCAGTAAGCCTCTCTGAGGCTGGGCACAACACATGCCCATACCAACTGAACCATAGCACTTCCAAAATAGTCAAAACACTCCCCAGGCTGTCTTCTTTGCAATTACACAGAAACACTATTAGGGGCAACACAGGTAAAAACAGCCTGGAGTCCAAAATTATCCACCTTCCTCTCACTGCTGTTTACAGAATGCTAGAGTGCACAGTAATTAAATAAATAAAATGTATTTTTTATTTTTCCAGCTTTTCCACAAAAGCTTTTAAGTATGTGAAAGCAGGGAGACAAGAAACACAGGGGTATTTGTCCTCACAGCTGAGTTTCTTTGGTGGAGTCAAACTTGCATGTTCCTTAACAAAGTAACAGGAGAGGGGAAACAAGGGAACACTTAGAACAAAGTGGCTTTCAGGTTATAGTGCTCAGTAGTGCTTGTCATTGCCCCAAGAACTATTTTCCAACAGTTTGCTACCTACCTGGGCTATTTGAATGAATTTTTCCTGAGAATACTGAGGTAGCAGCACTTTTGGAACATCCTTCAGAGCATCCACTTGAAGATAGAGGTTCAGCCAAGATACAATTGTCACTGGACAGAGTTCCCATTTTAAAGCCTGCAAACATTTAACAAACATTTAAGTGCCTTAAACCACTCAAGGATAGTTTTGTGCTCTGGTTTCTTCCTATACTTCTCCTGAGATTGTTGCACATATCATTAAAAGACACTAAAAAATATTTACAATTTCAAGTACAAATACTCTTTTCAGGTTGCATTCTCACTGCCTTCTGAAAAGGCTGTGCTAGGATCAGCACAAATCTGTATCCTTTTACTTGTGCAGTTGGATTTCATGTCTTTTCCATTCAGAACCTGGGAAATAAATATTATTTCCTCAAGCTTTTGGGCTAGCTGTGTGAACCTGCAGCTCATATCCATTAAGGATGGATCCTCTCCAAAATGAGGAGCACTGTGAGGTCGTTGCCTGTCTCTCCAGAAGCCCCTGTTCCTGGACAGCAAGGGATGTTGGCAAGTGCAGTACATTACAGTGACAGCCCTCCAGCCTGCCTGTGGCTGGCTGCACTGTTAAAGAGCTTTTACATTCACACAATCATGAGAAACCTGCTCTTTTCTAGTGGCCAGGGTGTCAGAGGTCCACTGCACACACAACAAAGGCTTTGCTATTGTGCAGGAACAGGGAAGGTTCCTTTTTCTAAGAAAATAAGTGACATTAAAACAAGGCTCAGCTGAAGAGTCATTCACCCAGCACTTAAAAACACAGCAAATTTTTACCTTTAACATAATAAGTTCCATTCTCACAATATCATCTTCACTGCAAGCACCATCAGTGACATAAGCAAATTCCTGTATTTTAGGAGCGTAGATTTCCTTTAAAGGGAGGGAAAATGAAGATGAGTGTATCTTACAGTTCTAAGAACGGTTGAGAAGGTACTGGGAAATACTTTTCTGTCCATATTGACATGTTAACATTCCTTATGCTACAACAGTGTTTTTTCATTAGATGAACTGACGTGAATCTTACAGGGTAAGGAGATAACATAAAACATACTTGGGGCTTAGTATCTGTTGTATAATGCAATGGACTTATTGCAACTCTTAGAGCTTCTGGGGAAATAAATGCTGACCAAGCAATCAGAACACCCTGTCATTTATAGATCTTTCTACTCAGCCATTCCAATGCTATAAAAACATACATCATCCCAATTCTCCTACAGATGGCTGGCTGGTACAGGTTACCTGCAATGTCAGTGTTGATGTAATCACATAAATAAAAAGAAGAGAGAGGGAAAAATCCCACAACCAGCCACTGTAACAGTCAAAATCCATGGTGCAGAGATGGTTAAGGAAGTTTGCTAAGCCAGTCATGCCAGTTGGGGACAAGTATAGTTTGGTGTGTAAGTAGAAGAGAGCTGTGCCATAAAATTGCTCCCCTACCAGCTGGCTCTGCAACCACCATGGCCCCACGCACTTCCTTAAGGATAGGTGACTGCTTGTAGTGCACAGCCTTGGTTTGGGAACCACAGTGAGATCTAGGGGTTACAAGATACCAATCCCAAGTTATCCTGTCAGTCTAGGCCACTGTGCATTACCCAAAAGTATGCTCTTGGCCCATAGATGTAGCACACAATGTATCACCATCACTGCATTCAAGACTCACACTCCACTAAATGAAGGCTATTGTAAGGGTATCAGCCTGATATTCAGGCAGTTTGAGACTTAGACTTGGTTTTGTTCAAGTCCCACACCCATTCCTGAGATTGTCTGCCAACTACTGTATATTTGGAAAAAGACAAGACAAAACAAAACTACTTCTAGCACATTTGCATGCCTTTTAACTCATGTGGTCTCCTTCCCTGCTGCTGGAGAAAGAAAGGACAAAAACTACTCTCCAAGAGACTGACAAATGCACAACTGAAGGAAGAGAAAAAAAAATTCCTCTTCTAACCTTCAGTGCTGTACATACACCATCAAGTTCAAAAGATTCAGACAAGAAATAATAGTTTTTGCTGTCTTTTTAGTTACTCCAAATTCAATACTCTCCTCTCTGTAACAGAGCTTCTTACCTCAAGTTTGGAGGCAATAAATAATGAGGTAATTCCTATGAGCTGAAGCATGCTCTTGTTAATGTTCTTTTGTGTCAACATGAATCTATCAAAGAAGTCTTGAGCTAGGTAGAAGGTTTCCCGGTGGAGTGCATACACCTCGCACACCTAAAACAGCGGAAAAGAACAATTCAGTTTTCTGTTACAAAACTCTGTGTACACACATTGGAACATTCAAGCTTTAACAGCAAAATGAAGGTTATTCTTTTGCACACACAAAGCTTTGCATACCAAGGTATGGTAGGATGCAGTGGTTAGCATGGGACTGGAAAAGGTATTTCCCATGCTCCCACCTAAATGTGAACTGCCTATGATGTACTAACAGACTTTCAAAAAATACTTTTTCCAAATTAAATAGCAACCATTTTTCCACTGAAATAAGAAAGTCTGTTGAGGAAAAAAAAACCCCAACAAAACAGCAACACCTACACATACACACATTAATTACTTCGATTAAGAACACTCTCAAGTTTAAGTCCAATCTTAACTGAATTCCCAGCAGATCTGTCCCAGGACAAAACCACTAAAACAATCTAAGTCTTTGGCTCTACAGCAAAGAAGCCTGGAAGCTCGTGCTGGAGGGGGCTCTGCTGGCAGGCCAGGAGCAGTGCCTGCAGCCCCTCAGGCACACCAACAGCCTCACTAAGCAGGAACAAAACTGCAGGAGCCGCCATCTGCTCAGTCCCATTGCTGGTTTCCCTGGCAGGGAGAACTTTTAATACTCGCATTGTATCAAAGTGTTTCAAATGCCAGTTCAACAGAAAAAGAAAGGAGAGTGCCCAGACCTGGAGATCTTAGGGAGAGACCTATTTTTTCATCTAATCTCTAATTGAATTGGGAGGGGCTAGTGCATATCCTGCTCCTCTGCCACTCCATAACCCTTTCACAACTAGAAAGCAGTTAGATATCTATTAATTACTGACAATCTATGTGCACTACAGAACAAGAACAGAAAAGAATATCCAAGAAATAGATCCCAGCTGCTTCATTATTTTACTTGGATACAAAGTGAGAATACAATCTCACTACTACAAGCTATTTCCCAAGATAAGGTTGGAAGAACATTTGCAAATTAAAGCCCTTCCTGACCACCAAAAATTCAACTGATTGGCAGAAAGAGCACAGCCCCACTCTTTTCAACCTGATATATTCACCTGATAATTGATGTGTTACTCTCATACTACTCCCACCTCCAGAGAAGATTCAGAACTAAAACTGGTCTATAGACCAGCCCTACCCATAAATAACTGGCATTTTCTATAGAAGTATATTTCCCAAACATAGTGACACTTGGTCATGTTAAGCAGTATCTGTTATAATGTTACAGAAGAGTGTTAGGAACTACTGAAGAGGTCTCAAAGTTGCTGGGATTTATATCCACTGTAGCACATAGAACCACTGAGCTGGACAAAAGCAATGCCCTTGTTGATATTTTTGTTTGGAAATCGAATGATTTCTTAATTCAAGACTTTTTAAAAAGCAACAAATTAATTTGATGGTGATATGTAAATTCCACATTAGAGGAACTAGTGAAGCACACAATCAGAATAATTTTTTTATTCAGAGGGTATTTTAAAAAATAATTTCTTTTTTCTTGAAATTCATTGCTAATATGATTTATTTGTAATCTTTTCACATAAGAAGCTGTCTATATCAAGAATCTTTACCTGTCAGCCACTGATATATTCTGCTCTTTATACGATAAAATTGAAAATTCACTATGAAATCAGAAATTAGTATCACAGGCTGACACTAAAGAGCTCTTGACATGGTCATAAATCCTCAGTACAGACACAGCTGTCTCATGGCTTAGAAACAGTCTACTCCATAAGTTAGAGATCCATAACTGGTCTGTCTACAGCCATTTTAATACAAATGTCTCAAAACTGGATTTCTCTCCCTTGCGGGATGTAGGGTGTCATGAGCAAAAGTTAAATACTATTGCTCGCGGTCGTGGGGGAAAAGTTCAGTGCCTCCTGCCTGGGAAGGCCCAGATGTAACTCACCAGGAAGATCAAAAGCAGTCACTTGTTCTGCTGCAAAACAGTTTTGCTTTTTTTATAACTGTACATGTCACTACTAAACCTTTATGTGAAAGCTGTGCTTTTACCTGCCTACTCCACAGGCACAGCACATGACAAAGTAACTTAAAGTACACACCTCTAAGAGCCAGTCGAGCAGTATTGATCTCATGTGAGGTTGCAAACTAGAATGAAGCGATGTGAAGTGTTTGCAGTGAGCGTATCTGTTCTCCTTCGTCAGAATGTTGAGCCAGACATCTTTGGAATTTCCCCAGCTATGGAATAAAGTTACACAAAGCGTTATTAAGTATATACACAATTCACAAAAAACAAACACCATTATTTATCGTTTAGAGACATTCAGAGACAAAAAGAAAAATTCCACATACTATAAGATCCTTATGGTAATTGGAAAACTGCAGGAATACTTGGAAGGTTTTACATCACCATAACAGCAGCTTGCCAAGACCAGCAGCAAGTCCAGTTCTATAGAATAGGTAGTAAAACTGAACATGTGCCTCTCAAAGTTGCACGTGCTACCAGAGTTCCCTATTTTGCCTTGTTTGGCAGCTGTTCAGACAGCAAGATAAAACCAAACCCTCCCCCTAAAATAGGATAATATACTCCTCCTCAGGAAACACAAAGCATACATAAGTTGTCCAGTTCCGCTTGAGAAAAACTGAAGATAATGTTTAAAAGTCACTCATCCATCCCTTTATTTCCTTCCTTATTTACATCAAGGCTCAAAAGCAAGCTATTTAGAGAAAAATTCTTCTTTATTGTGAGCTTGTAATTTGTTAGTGCTCCAGTCTGTTAGGGAAGATGATGCCTCTATCATCAATATGGCTTTATCTGTAATTGTTATTATTAATTGATACAGGCTTTTTCTTATATGTACTTCTCATTCTGCAGGTACTAATAGGAAAAGCATGTTGACCAATGACATTATGATTTCCTACTGAAATTTTTGGAGTTATGTGTTTACCTTACCCCAAGTAGAAACTGACAGAGCTGATCAATGGAATTGCCTACAAATTTTAACCCAGGTCATTTTCATTCTGTTGCCCTCCTAAGTTAAAACCTGGGGAGATATTTGCTTGTTTAATGTACAAATCTCTGTTTAAGCAGACAGGCATTGAGAAATGAATTATGTTCTTCTTACAGCAGCTAGGGAAGGATGGAGAAGTAAATTATCCTCTTACTCAGCTAATCAGAAAGGATACAGTTCAGCCTGTGAACAACAGGATTAAGCACCTTACATGGAACTCTGTATCTGAACATGACTTTGCAGCAAAGCATCACCTGGCAGCATCTCAAATTCTGATCCAGTTTGGGCAAGAAAAAAAAAAAACCTAAACCAAGGTATATCTAGAAAGATTCTCTTAAAGAAATGCCTCCTGTTCTTCTCTTCTCATTAGCCTTAGCAGAAGTTTTCCTTAACACATTGCAGTAAATTCAACACCTCCTTCATTAAAGCCCAGGCTGATACAAACAGCAACCGGGTAATTATCAAACACACCCAAATGTGTAAGAAATTCTGAAATTGAAAACTGTAATTTAATCAGCTAAGCTATCTCCCTGCAGAAGGGCAACTGTCTAGAACTGACTGCCCCAAGCACATTTCATAAGCAAGTTACCTGCACAGTGATATGGCCACAAGTTTATTTGAACGTTTTTAAGTTCTTTAAGAAAATTTTGTTTAAATTATTTTGGCCACTCAGTTCCAACAGCACTGAAAGAAGTTTATCCATTATGTGCCTCCTAACCACTTAGAGTGTGCAGTGTTAAGTTATAAAAGGGCAGCTCTGAAAGGTGAAAACCTTTCTAGTCTGTCTATAAGATCAGGGAAAAAATATCCAAACAACCAAACCCAAGAATTTCTGTCTTTTGCTTGTACACCAAATCTTCTGTGGAATGAGGAGATGAGTAGAGGTGTGTATTTTATAAGCACAGTACAACAGATTTTATTAGAGTAGTTCAGACATTAACAATTACTGCATCTGTTAAACTTACTTGAGTTCTGGTAAAGGTGATGGATTTATGAAGAGGTTCCTGAATCTGTATTTTTTGAATCTTGAGAAGTCAGTGGTTACTGATTCTTTGTGAGGTGTTTCAATAATTATGCAAGGTGAGATGCCTCCTGTTATCGTGGGGGGCCAACAACTCTGCAAAATAAACAAGGTATCTTTTAAATGCTGAGTTTACTATGAGAGCAAGAAAGGCAAGGAGTACATTACAGTAACAGCAACAATATATGCAATGTACATTAGTCTTTCTGGATCTCAGCATTGATTTAGGTACTGAAACCAAGAAACATGAAAATTAAATGCCAATGAAACATTTCATAGTCAAGATGGAAAATGTATAAATGAATTGGATGCATTTAAGAATTCAGCTTTGAGGAAGATGACTATCTTTAGTTTATGACCCACAAGTAGCCTATCCATTCCTTGAAAAGCTCAGTTACAGTACAAAAGGCAAAGATATTAATGGCAACTAATACACAAGACATTAGGTTGCTACTCCTACCTACTTATCTTTTCAGAAAGAAAAGAGGGGGTGGAGGTTCTACTGTCTCTCAGTGGAAATTCAGCGACCTGTTATCTTCCAGTTTAGTGCTCCAGAGAGGAGCCACCCATCCCAGCTCCAGAGCTAGATACCCACTGAGCAAGCAGCAGCTGTGAACTCTCTCTCAGCTTGCCAATGCCAAATATGGAAGGCAATGACTCAAAATTAAAAGAGTGCAAAGATATTCATGCAGAAAGCCTTAAAGAAGGAATTCTAGATTACTGTAGTTAACTATAACTTGTTTCACTAATGCTTACTTAGTTGTATGCAACCAGTATTAGTAAGGAGGTATCAAAACCCTGGAGCACATGCAATGCTATAATGGCTGATAGCCTTCAAAATGGTGACACAGAACTTTAATTATTCACTGTGGAGCTGAGGGGGAATCCCACTCACAAAGAATGGCAACATCTGTCCCTGAACGTGGAAGCTTTTCCTATACAGCTGACTTGCAAGGTAAGCTACACAGGATTCCCTAGTATCTCTAAACTTATTTATAGCCAGACTGAAGTATCCCAAGAGTGAGGTTACATATTCCAGCAGAACTGACCTTAATGCACGCAGCCAAGAGAAAAGGGAGGTCCCACTCCTCCCCTCCTGTGATCCTCACTGCTCAAGTTCCACCCCAATGCTTGTGAGACCCTCTGCTGGGCTAATTGAACTCACTAACTTGGCAGAACTTTAACTTAATTTTGTAGCGCCAAATTAGCAAGATGAACCTGCATACTGCTTCATTCAAAGACTGGAGCAAGGCAGGGGATGGACTATACAGCCAGCTATCAAGGAAGAAGAGACAGGGAAGCAGGATTTCCCCCTTTCAGCAAAGATAAGTTGTAACACTTAACTAAGTTTCACCCCAGGTACAGCTGATGTACTTATGCAGCACCTTTTCCTGCTCAAGATTTACAAAGACAACTTCACAAGCAGAAGAGATTCGCTTCACCATTGCCATTAGTCTCATTGACTTTACAAACAGTAACTACAAACAATATTGTTTGCAAGAGAAAATGATAATATTGTACTAATCTGCTTTAAAATAGAAAACTGTAAGGCCTGTCAGTTTCAGGAGTTTCCTGTGTTAGTGAAAACACATTCCTAAATTGATTTAAAGAATCAAAATAACTGTTAAATGAAAGTAAAGATGGCCTGCACGGTTAAGAATCTTAATTAAATGGCCGTGAAACCACACCTTAAGTTAAAACAAGTGCAGTGATCTTGTTTAGACTTGCCTCTAGGCCTTACCTGCTCTGTATATGGAATTGTTCTGAAATATCTGGGGTTATACTCTTTTTTTCACCTAACCTTACTCTGCAGTGGGGTTTACATTGAAGGATCTTTTATCTGCAGCAAAGGTACGTGTAAAAAAAAAACAAAAACCGATAAAAAGGTGCTAAGCTCCCATAGTTTTTGGTATCTGAAAATACAAACTTCCCCTATTCAATACTTTCTGGGGTGGAATGCATGATTTCACACTCACTAACACAAACCAGACTGACTCCCTTACCTAGTTTGAAATGGCATTCAGGACTGAATTACCTTAATTTCGTATTGATGTTTTTTAGCAATTTTCCCATCTTCTCTTTTCTTAATCTCCTGCCGAGAAGAGAGACACACATCAATACACTGACAGTGGCCAGCACACCCTCCTAAAGCTCAGGCAAACTCTTAATATCCCCATCCCACTTTGTAACTCAGCAAAGTAAAGATTGTCCCATCCAAATGCACTGCAGAGCTTTCAGTATCATTCAACTTTCCAAGTTGCTGAAATTGCTAACCTCTGCTGTTCTCCTTTTTCTGGTCTGGACATAATCTAGTGCCTGCAGTTCTTGTGGAGCCTCTTCTTGACAGGACAGTGGCTGCTGCTGTTTGGCTTGCAAACGGCTACTGCAAAGAGTAAAAAGACATTAGACATCAGGAGAGAAGCAGTTATTACATTAATACAGATAATCTTAGTAAAATGCTAACAGCTTACCTACGCCTTGACATCTTCTTTGGGCTATAAGATCACTACCTGGATCAAAGAAATAGGATAAGCTCAGTTAGTGCAACCTCACAAAATTAGAACCAAGTTCCCTACTTTGTGTCATGAACGTATCACAAGGAGCAGCATGGTTCACACAGCTCAAACAGAAGGGCACAAGTATTCCACCGGCCTGAGGAACGTCCAAGCAGAGCCCGACTGGTATTTAAGCACATGCAGCTCCATGTGCTGCTACGGAGTGCCCAGGTATGCCAGCAGTTTAGCTCAGGCTGCCTGGGGGTGGGGGCAGGGAAGTTATAAAGGGACACTTCCCACACAAGAGGATGTGGAGAGTCCCCGGGGCTGTGACCCCTCTAGTCCCCCCACACCCTCCCCTCCAGGCACCCACACAGACACACATTTTGACGCTGCGGCTCGCTCAGGGGCGATGCCCCCCACACCTGCCGGGATGGCCGGGCCGCGGTGGGCCGGGCTGGGCGCCGCCGCCCGCGCTCCCGCCGCGCCGGTTCCGCGCCAATTTCCAGCGAGCGGGGAGGCGGCGGCGGCCTGTGCCGGGGTCAGGCCGGGCTGGGGGCACCGCGGGCGCCCGCCCTGCCCTCCCCAAGGGCCGATCCGACACCCACCCGCTCCCGAGGGTGCTGAGGGGACGCGGGAGGGGCAGGACCGCCGCCCCGCCTCATCCCCCCGCGCTCCCGCCTGGCTGAGAGCGCGGCTCCCTCCAAAACCTGAGGGGGAGGGAAGGGGCTGCCGGGACGGCGCCTCACACGCGGGGACACCCACCCGCCGCCACGACACCCCTCAGCGGGAGCCCCCAGCGCAGGCACCGGGGCTGTGAGGGGGTGTCCCCACGCGCACCCCGCTCCAAAGGCCGGGGCGGGGAAGCCGGGTCCCGCCGGGGTGCGGCGCGGGCGGGCGGTCGGGGTCAGCCCGCCAAGCTGCTCGGCCGGCATCCCCGCCCCCAGCGCGCCGGGCTCCCTCCAAAACCGGGCAGCCCGCCCCCCGCGGGGCTCTCCGTGCTGGGGAGGGGGCCAGCCGATGGCGGGATCCCGCCGGCACCCCGGCCCGCCGCACTGCTCCCTCCGGGGCTGCCCACCCGTGCCATCGCCACTCTCCGCTCCCTGCGGATGGGGCCGCCCGCGGGGACATGTTCCCCCCAGGCGCTCCTCAGCCACCCTCCCTCCAAAACGCTGCCCGGGCGGGCGGGCAGCCCGCCTCACCGCTCCCGGTCACCGCTCCCGCTTCACTGCTCCCGGCCAGCGCTGCCAGTGTCCCGCTCACAGCCCCCACCACCAGCACCGTGTCTGCCGGTACCGCCACTACCACTACTACTATCATCACCCCCATTCTCAACACCGCCACCGCTACCATCATCATCGTTACCATCACCCCTGCCATCATAATTAACAACATCATCATCATCACCATCATTATCATTATTATTATCATCACCATCGCCCAGCCAGCCCCCGTGCTCACCGGCGGGATCCCGCACACCTCCGCCGCTGCCGCGCTGCTCAGCTGGCGCCGGCGCCAACCCGCTATATAGCGCGGCCGGGCCCGCGCTGCGCATGTGCGAGGGCGGCAGGCGGCTCCTCCGCCCGTTCGCAGCCCGCGCCCCGCTCGCCCCAGCGCCGCCCCTGTGCCGCGGGGCCGCGCCGACCCCCGCGCCCCCCGGGACACGCCGCGTCCCGGCCCGGCCGCCCCGGTTCCACCGTCGGAGGCATCCAGGAGAGCGGCAGGCAGTGCCGGGAGGAAGGCTGCCGTCGCTGCCGCCGACCGCAGCCCCAGCACCTCTCCGCCGCCCGGCGCCGCTGGCGGGGGTGCACTCCCGGCACCATCACCCCGCTCCGGCCCGCTCCATCGGACCCCGGCCCCGCCGAGACGGCGGCGGCTCTGCCGGCGGCCCCGCGCGCCCAGCGGCGCTCAGCCCGCCCGCCCCGGGGCGGGGCCGCCGGCCGAGCCGCCAATGGGAGCGCGCCGAGCCGCGGCAGCGTGCGGCGGCCCGGGATGTAAACACGGCCCCGCCCGCCGCCGCTGTCAGCCCCCGGGCCCCGCCGCCGCTGTCAGCCCCCGGGCCCCGCCGCCGCTGTCAGCCCCCGGCACCCGGGCCCCGCCGCCGCTGTCAGCCCCCGGCACCCGGGCCCCGCCGCCGCTGTCGGCCCCCGGGCCCCGCCGCCCGCCGCGCTGCTACCCCACCGACATCCGCACCGTGCACGGCGGTGGCCGCCGGCAGCCGCAGGCTGTCACATCCCGCTGCACGAGGGCGGGGTGAAGAGGAGGCTCGGGAATGGCCTTATCGCTCTCTACAACTATCTGAAAGGGGGTTGTAGCCAAGTAGGGGTCATCCTCTTCTCCCGAGTAACAAGTGACAGGACAAGAGGACAGAGTCTTAGGCTGCACCAGGGGAGGTTGGGGTTGGATGTTACAGAGAATTTCTTCATAGAAAAGGTGGTTAGACATTGGAATGGACTGTCCAGGGAGGTGGTGGAGTCACCGTCCCCGGAGGTTGTTTAAGGAAGGATTGGATATGGAGCTTAGTGCCCTGATCTAGTTGACATGGTGGTGTTAGGTCAGAAGTTGGACTCGATGATCCCAGAGGTCTTTTCCAACTTAATTATTTCAGTGGTTCTGTGCCAGCTTAAGACGGGCCTCCCCCAAGGACAGCCTCCATGATACCACGTGGACAAACTCTATTCCCTACAAAGCTGCTTTCCACATCTGCCAGCCAGCCCCACCACTGCCCCTCAGGGTCCCACCGTGTCCAAGGGCAGCAGAGCCCACTGCAGGAGCACTCACCCTGTAATCCCCTTCTCCAGAAGATGATACCGAAGCTTACCCTCAGTGTCAGCATACCTCCTGTTAATATCACTCAATGGTTGCTTGGAGTTTTCTTAAACATATTCCAAAATGCCTAAAAATTAAATCCACACTACCCCAAAAGCAACCAAACCCCACAATACCACATACCTAGCAGTGCCGTAAGCAGACACATTTCTCTAAAATAACCAGTACAAGGCATCTGCAGCCATTTGCTGATGAGAACAACTTTCTCGCAGTACTGAGCACATGTAGTGCAAAACAGCACAAAGAGAAGCCACGGCTGTCTTCAAGTGAATCAATTTTTTTTTTCACTTATTTTTCTTTTCCCAAGTGTAACATTCTTAAAGAGTAAATATAGGTTTTTCTTCCAAGTACGTATTATAGTAATTAAACACGATAACCAAGTGCTTACCCTCTGGTAGCTTTGCCATTTTAAAGGGCAAGAGAAAAAGGAGCGCAGCCCACCAAGGCAGAGATGTCACAGTAGGGTCACTGACAGCAGTTTAACAGGTCCCAAGTTTAGGGCACCAAAGGCCATCTCTCAGCTGTGCATCCTTACTGCACCTGATGAAGTGGGGACAAAAATTCCTGTAAACTTCAAATAAAGCACTGACGTACAAGATGGACATTGCAGAGAGACAGCCACCTCAGCTCTGCAAAATATCTGTTCCAGACCTTGTCATGAAAAAATCTGCGAGTTGTGGCTCAAAAGGAATGCAAAAAAGCCCAAAATTCACTGTCATTTAAACAATCTTTTGCCAACTGAATATATTGCATCACCTCATTGCAAGAAATCTAACCCATAGTTCAGGATGCCTGCAGTAGACATGCAGGTATCTCATTCAGTTGTCTTCCACTGAAATCCACCAGCAAGATGCATCCTGCTGTCTGGAAGTTCATCTCCTACTCCACTGACTAGAGAGAAAAGGTGGTCCCCAGAATTTGGGCAAACTTGACCTAACTGACTTCCTGCCTTTAGCTGACTTGTTGAAGTTGAAATACTACCATAGCTAATTTGTTAAAAACAACTGAAACTTCAGCTAGCAAGAGAAGAGAGACAAATTATCTTTTTTCCCTAAAAAAACTACGCTTCAGAGATGCCTGATTAGGGCTAGTTGGCAACCAGGCTCCACACAGCAAAGTGGGTTTGGTACATCAGGAATAAGTTCCATGGCACATTGTGAAAGAGGAATACTGTAAAGGGAAGGATAGCTAAAAATTGAATAGGCCAGATTGGCCATGAATAGGGCTCAGCACAAAGACTGTAATGATTACGCTGCTCATTTTTCTAGATCTTTCGGTGTGACTGCTGCAGGTCACTTGCCACATTTTTGTGGTTTTGATTCAGTAATGGAAAATGCACCAGGTCCCATGAGCATTCCCCATCCTGCCAGCAACTTTTCCTATAAATTTTCATCAGTAAAAAAATCTGATGAAAATCACGCAAAACACCCAACCAAACCCCCAGAAGCTAATGTGTAATCAAATCCTGTGGCAGACAATGAAATTATGATTTTAATGCAAGCTAACACACTGACCTTTCGATGTGGCAATAAAAATGAAGTGAGTTAGTCCATGCTGGGACATTTTCAAGTGGATTGACACACAGCACATCCTCTTTTACTGTATGGCTGCCTCCTTAGGGAGAATGAATGTAAAAGAATTTTTTAAGATTCTAGAAATACATTATTGCTGAGCAGTGTTTGTGCTGCGATCCTTTTAGATTAGTCTAGGGAGGGTTTTTTTATTGTTATTATTTTTTGTTTTGTTTTGTTTTTCCCCAGTTACCACTTGTAGGTATGTTCCAGAGAAGGTGTCAAGGCCTTCCTTACAAGTTTATACACCTAAGGTTGTTTTTCTTGGTTATCCTTTTATGGCTCTATTTGAAGGAGCCTGGAATCTACCAAAGATCTAAAAGGCACAGTTCTAAAGCTCTGAGGATCATCTACTGTGTGCTCAATACTGCTCTTCTCATAGGGAGCTTCTGAATCCATTTGGTTTTTCTCAAGGAAAGAAGCAGGATTTCATCAGAACATTTGCATACACTCTACTGTGATCTGGGCACAAAAATAACATGGAATATCATGTCTATATGTTCCTCCTACCTTGCAATACTTACTGTATATTGCTATGGCCATCTGCTTGTGCTGTCAGGCTTTGTCCTTTTCAGTCACAGCCGTTTTGTCAGTGCTGTTCTGTAAGGTAGTTAAGGGAAAGGCCTGCTCTTGTGTGGATGAACTTCACAGTGTTTAAGAGTAGTTTTAAGGTTATTTATGGCTCCAGCTACATAGCCTAAACAAAGCACCATTAAAGCTTTATACCTCCTAAAGAGAAATACTTCAGCAGGAAGTTGCACTCTTCTATAAAAGTTTGGGGTTTTGTTTGTTTGTTTGGGTTTTTGTTGTTGTTGTTGAAAAGCATGAGACAGCTTGAAACCCTAAGGTTTAAAACCTTGTTTTCTATTAGAACCTACAATGTTCGACTTTCCTGCTTGTTTCATTCAGAGACCTTTTTACAGAATCACAGAATGGACGAGGTCAGAAGGGAACACGGTGGGTCATGTGGCCCAACCTCCCTGCTCAAGCAGGGCCATCCCAGAGCACATGGCACAGGATTGCATCCAGACAGTTCTTGAGTATCTCCAGCAGGGGAGACTCCACAACCCCTTTATTTTTAAACAAGGCATGATGCAGTTTAATATGGATTAAGGAATATATTTAAGACTCTACAAGATTAATTTGTTTTGCAGTTTGAGGGTTTTTTTCTGATTTGGGGGGGAGAGATGTCAGATTACAGTTATTAAGAACCTGTTAGGTAAAATACAGGTGAGCAAACCTTTAGTCATAAGCAAATGAATATATCTTTCTAAGGGAAATACCAGCAACAGAGAGCATAGGCAACAACCAGCTGCTGATAAGCAGCTTGCATGAAAATCAAATCAGCTTAAGATATCCAAACTAGGAGTTAACTAAAAGATAATAACTAAAAAGTGTTTTAATAATAGAGGAAGAAAACTCAGTTAGAGATCAAGAATAAGTTACTAATTCCCTTACAATTTACAGTGTCAAACCTTGATGTCAAAGCATGATACAAGGATTTCCTCTTTGAATTAAGTTTTTGAAGGCACACTTTTAAAGGAGGTGGGGATGCAGATTTGCCAGTCTTTTAACTCACCTTCAGAAGTAGATGCTGTCACTTCACAGCAGTTATAAAGCAAAGCAATGGAGTATGTTCTTCTGGCTCTTGTTAGTAGCCTCTTTCTTTCTTCTTGAGGTCATGCACCTTTCTGAAAAGAAGGTTGAAAAAAGGTTGGAAAAAAACATTCTCTTGTCCTGAAAGCCCTTTTATGCAGAAGGCACTTCATTCATATCCATGAAAAGTCATATTCGTGTCAGAGACCCATAGCCTTTCCTGTACATAAAGATTTAAACTCCTGTGAACACACCAAAGGCAAAACACCTCTAAAGAGCAATTCTTACACTTGATCTCCCAAGCAAAGCCCACAGTCACACCCCAGTAGGGATAGCATCTCTCCAGTGAGAAGGAGCACCTGTAACTAACAGTCAAGAATTGAGTTTATTGTCTCCTACCTCTGTGTTGAATCTCTTATCTGCAGCATAATGTAATCGGGCACACTTCCCTCATATTTACCAGTACTGCTTAACCACTGGTCTGCAAGAGGACACCTTTTAGATCAGGAAAAAAATGTAAGTAAGGGAAGATAAGGAATATGGAGTCACAGAAAATAGCCATGTAGAAGACAAGTAGGACAATAATACAGCATTTTTAAAAATGAAAGTAGCTTAATTTATCCTAGGGTCACCTCACAGGCACGTAAAGAGACATCTCTTTGCCCTGCTGCCGGGAGAAGCAGACAGCTGGCTACAGGGGAAGGCCCTCTTTTCCTGGCTCTGCCTGTGACCTGCATGTGGTTCTTCATCCAGATAACTCACATCACCTCATCAAACCTACAGCTGCCAGGCCCTGGACTCAGGACTTCCCCTCCCAAGCCTGCAAGGTGCAAGGTGTTTACTGCTGATGCTCCAGCTTCCAAGTACTGTCCAAACACCTTTTCAACACGATGTGACTAGCACTTATGATTCCCCATAGCCTAAGACTTAGCCGTGTTTAGAGGACACCATGGATCTCTCCAGAGGCAAAGGTGATAGGCAGGAGATGATAACTCCACCCCAAATTGCCTACCATTAATAAAGATGTATGTACTTATTCAGCTGTTTTGCCATCTGTCACCAGCCACAGAAGCAATATTGTCCTCCCAATTTAATACAAGACACATTCATAGAATTATGGAATCATTAAGGTTGGAAAAGGCCTCCAAGATCACTAAGTCCAAGTTTTGACTGAACATCTCTTTGTCAACCAAACCATAGCACTTAGTGCCACATCCACTCATTTTCTTGAATGCATCTTGGAATGGTGACTCAACCAGCTCCATGGGAAGCCCATTCCAGTGCTTAACCCTTATAGTGACAAAATTTTTCTTGATATCCAACCTCAACCTCCCTCAACACAGCCTGAAGCAATGTCCTCTCATTCTGTCACTTGTTACCTGAGAGAAAAGACCAACTCCACCTGGCTACAACTTCCTCTCAGGTAAAGAGTATCAAGGTCTCCCCTGAGCCTCATTTTCTCCAGGCTAAACACCCCTGGCTCCCTCAGGCACTCCTTGAAGGACTTGTGCTCCAGACCCTTCCCCAGTGCCCTCACCAGTGCCCGGTACATGGGATAATCACTGCCCTGGTCCTGCTGGCCACACTGTTGCTGATACAGGCCAAGATGCTGTTTGCTGCCTTGGCCACCTGGGCACACACTGGCTCATGTTCAACTGCTGTCATAGAATTGTAGAATATGCTGAGTAGAAATCATCAGGATCATCAAGTCCAACTCCTGGCCCTGCCCAGGACATCCCGAGAATCACACTGAGTGCCTGAGCATTGTCTAAAAAATTCTCAGACTCTGTCAGGCTTGGTGCTGTGGCCACTTCCTTTAAGAGCCTATTCCAATGTTCAACCACCTTCTAGGTGAAGAACCAGAATTTTTCTGATATTCTAAACCTCCCAGCTCAGCTTCACTCTGTTTCCTTGGATCTTGCCACTGGTCATGAGAGTGAAGAGATCATGCCTCCCCTCATGAGGATGTTGAGGTCTCCCCTCCAGGCTGAACAAACTGACCTCAGCTGCTCTTAATAAGGGTTCTCCTACAGACCCTTCACCATCCTTATGGCCTCCTTTGGACACTCTCTAATAGTTTACTGACTTTTTTATGTTGCGGTGCTCAAAACTGCCCCCAGCACTCAAGGTGAAGCTGCCCCATTGCAGAGCAGAGTGGGACAATCCCCTCCCTTGCCTGGCCGGTGATGCTGTAACCCCCAGGACATGGTTGGCTCTCCTGGCTGCCAGGGCACTGCTGACTCACATTCAACTTTCCACTGACCAGGACCCGCAGGTCCCTTTCTGTGGTGCTGCTCTCCAGCCTCTCATTCCCCAGTCTGTCCTTACATGAAGCATTGCCCCATCCCACATGCAGAATCTGGCACCTTGTTAAACTACATACTTTTGGTGACTGCCCATCTCTCTAGTTGAGGTCTCTCTGCAGGGCCTTCCTTAGCTCAGGGGAGTTGACAGCTCCTCCCAGTTTGGTGTCCTTGATAAACTTCAGTATTCCTTTAAGTACTGTGTCTAAGTTGTTAATAAAGCTGTTGAAGAGAACTGGGCTGTGGATGGGGCCCTGCAGAACATCACTAGTGGCAGGTCCCCAGCCTGGTGTCACCACATTCACTACACCCCTTTGTGCCTGATCCCTGAGCCAGCTGCTCACCCATCACATAATGTGTTTATCCAGCTGTGTGCTGGACATTTTGTCCAGAAGGATCCTGAGAGAGACAGTATTGAAAGCTTTGCTGATGTCTACAAAGGCTTTCCTAGATCCGCTATGTGGATTACCCTGTTACAGAAGGAAATGAGGTTTGACAAGCAGAACTTTCTCCTCATGAGGCTGTGCTGGCTGTGACTGATGACTGCTTTGACCTTGAGATGTTTTTCAATACTTCCCAGAATAATCTTTTACATGATTTTACCAGCACTGAAGTGGGACAGACACATCTGTATTTTCCAGAGTTTCCCTTCTTGGCCTTCTTGAAAATCAAGCCAATGTTCACCAGCTTCCAGTCAGCTGGGACCTCTCCAGACTCCCAGCTCAAAAACCATCAAGAGAGATTTTGTGATAACATCAGCTAGTTCTTTGAGGATTCTTGGATAAATCCCATCAGGCCTTATAGGTTTGTAGGGATCCAGCTGGAGTAATAGATCCTGCACAAGCTGAGGGTCAGGTGGGATTTGATCATTCTCACAGTCATGGTCCTCCAGCTTAGAGCACTGAGACTCCCTTGGTCCATCATCTGTGTTGAAGACAGAGACAAAGAATGCCTTAAACACCTCTGCCATGTCCATGTCACTGTTTGTGAGGTGCCCATCCTCATCCTGTAACAGGCTGATTTTACTTCTATGCTGCCTTTTGCCATTAATGTATTTGAAAAAAACTTTTTATTGTCTCCCATATTTCCAGCCAGCTTCAACTCCAACTGATCTTTAGCTGCATGAATTTTCTCCCTGCAGTGGCAAGCTGCATCTCTGTATTCTTCCAGGTCACCTGGCCTTGCTTCCTCTAGGCACACACCTTCTTTTTTGCCTTAGACCCAAAAGAAGATCCCTGTTCACCAAACCAGCTTCTGCTTGACTTCTGACACTGGGGAATTGCTGCTCCTGTGCCCTTAGGAGTGAGGATTGAAAAGTGACCAGCACTGACAGCCCCCAGCATTTCCCAGAGGACTTTTCTTTCTAGTTCCCTGAGTAGCCTGAAGTTTGCTCTCCTCATGTCCAGAGCCTGAGGTTTTCCTGCACTTTTCCTCCTGTCAATAAGGATTTAAAACTTAATCATGTCGTGGTTGCTATGGCCAAGACGGCACCAGTCACCATGTTGCTCACAAGATCCACTCTGTTACAAGCAGCAGATCAAGGAGGCCGTCTTTCTGAGTCAGCTGCCTTAGTACCTGCTCCATAAAATTGTTATTCTGGTCTAGGAATTTTCAGGTTGTACCAGCAGTGTGATGCTCCCAGTTAATTTCTGGCAGGTTGAACTTCCCCATAAGGACAAGAGCAGTTGATTTAGAAGTGTCCCTTAGTTCTTCAAAGAATAATTTGTTGACGTCATTGTCCTGCCTGGCGGGCCTATAGTAGACTGCCACAATGATGTCCACATTGTTTATTTGCCCCTTGATTCTTATCCAGAGTCTCAACTGTGCCATTGCCAACTGTGAGCTCCACACACTCCAGCCCTTCCATTGCATACAGTGCTAACCCCTACCTCTTCTGCCATGTCTAACCCTCCCAAAGAGCCTGGAACCATTCAACCATGTCAACCTGCACCCCCAGCTCCTTTTCTGACATGCCACTTTCCAGCCTGTATCACTGCATGCGGTTATTGTGATCCAAGTGAAGGGCCCAGCAGTTGGTCTTACTGAATCTCAGACCACTGTCTTTGGCACATCAATTATTCCTCAGTCTCACACCATAGATAGAAGAGCTAGAACTGAAATTCACTGCTGGGAGTAGACAAGGGGATACTTCTCCCCATGCCAGTTCCCCCTTTCTTAATCAAAATAGCATCTCCTTTGTTTACCTTGCAAAAATTGACAGCTCATGGCCAATAACCACATATCCCAAAAGCCTTCTCTTTTCTACCTCTGTTGCTAATTCTCTGCAGAGCCCCATTTCAGGGAATCTACAATTCTTTTAGCACTCTGATAGATTTATTTTTGTACATATTGGTATTTTTTATTATACTGCATAAGTCACCTTGCTTGGACACAACAATTCGAAGTCTATAGGGGAAAATGTATAGAACTATGGCACAGCCCATGTCTGCAAACTGAGATCTGAAGCCTGCTCCTGGACACTAGCCTAGTTTTGTTACTCTTATCTATTTGGGTTCTTTTTTTGTTATTATTCCTTTTCCCTAGCATACTCATGAAATGATTTGCCTTATTAAGGTATTTTAGTGTTTAGCTATCAGTCTGCCCACAGAACTTTTGAATAAGTCAAGAGACTTCTGAAGTATTCGTTATACAGCAGTAACTCCAGAACAGTATTTTCATCAAGAAAAAGCTGGCTGCAAAACCTATCCTGTTACATCTCAGTTCAGTCTCATTTACTCTAAGACTGATATATCATGACCACACCATGGGAACAGCAGTGCCACAGCAGCATCAGCATGTTCTTTTGATGAGTCATTCCTACATATTCCACAAAGCCCAAACCCTCCTTGCAAGTATCACTCAATAACAGGCACAATATTTTGTGGCTATAAACATGCCCCAGAAGTCAATAAGACAAAGACAACAGATACTGAATGGCTGATGAGGAAACAGTGTAGAAAATATGGTTCTCCCTGACATCTAGCACTGATGAAGGCACTCTATCAGAGTCATACAAGGATTTATATAGACAGAAAAAATAGAATGTAAAGTGAAACTTAAGCCAATAGCTACATCAATGCAACCCTTCATACAAACATTTTTGCTTCAGCACAGAGAAATTTCAAAAAACACTAGTTCGTGGTATTTTGGAGACTGTCCAAGCTAAATTTTAAAAGTTGCATCAGGTCTGAAATAAGCACCCCCAAAAGGAACACTATCAACTTAACTATGGTAGGTTATGTGTATAGGCACAATAATACAGGCATAATTGATCAAACTTTCTCCTGAAGGATACCGAACAGCTCTCAGCGTGGACTTTCCACTTTGATAAATATACAGGACAAAATCTACGTTTCAAAGGGAAAGATTTTACTCAGTCCTTGCTCTGGGAAGATGGATGCTTTGTTGTACAAATACCTTTTCACTGCTGTCAGTTAAATAGATGATTTTGTTTGGTAGGTGTGAATTAAATCAGGAACTACTTGTAACAACTCAGCCCATACAAATCCATGGAAGCCTGTATCCAGTGTGCTGAGAGAACTGCCTGGTGCCATTTCAAGGCTACTCTCCACGATCTTTGGAAAGCCACAGAGATCAAGGACCCTCAGTGACTGGAGGCAAAAAACCGCACTCATCCATACAGTTTCAGAAAAAGCCAAAGGAACAAAATGGAGAAGATCACTGAGCCCATTTCTCCCATTGAAGAATTTCCTGTATTTCGGCTTGCACATACTGCCTTTTGTCAGGCACCACCAGAGAAGAGTCTGGCTCTGCTGTCTTTATTGCCCCCTTCAGCTGTTTTATATACCTTGACAAGATCCCCCCAGACTTTTCTTCCCCAGCCTAAACAATCCCAGCACTCTTCCTCTCCTGGTTATTTCAATCTTCAATCCTATTATTCCCTGGCCTCTTGCTGGATACCCTCTAGTAAATCCATGCCCTCTCGTACTGGGAGCTCAGCACTGGATGTGCCATTCAGATGTCTCTCACTGGCCCAGGGTGGAGGGGCAAGATCACCTCTGACCCCCTTGCTGTCAACACCCTGCCTAAGGCAGCCCGGGAAGCTCTGAGTCTTTGAGGCCACGAGGGCGCACTGCTGGCTCATGCCCAACTTCATGTCCACCAGGACCCCAAGGGCCCTTTCTGCCAAGATGCTTTCTAGCCAGTTGGACTGCTGCCTGGGCTTTTATTCCTCCAGGTACAAGACTTCGTATTTCCCCACGTCAGGGTCCTTCTGAATAGCAGCACACTCCTCTGGTACATAAACAACTCTGCCCTATGACCCGGGTCATTAATGAAGGTTTCTAACAGTGTAAGGATCCTGCACTGATAGGGTTCACCAGTTAAAACCAACCTTCAGCTTAGCCTCCTGTCACTGATCACAGCACTTTGAACGCAGGGTTCAGCCAGCTCTCAACACACCTGCTCACCATCTGCTTCACACAGTCCGTAATTCATTGCTTTGGGAAGATGTTATGGAGGCAAGATAAAGGCAAGATTAACAACATCCAGCACTCTCCCCTCACCCACCAAGCCAGTCATCTACGGCTCAACACTGTAGAGGGTGATCTGGTTGCCAGGCAGGCTTTTCCTTCCATAAGTCCATTCTGACTATTACTAAGCCCCTTCTTGTTCATTTTGGAAATGGTTTCCGGGACTGTTTGCTTCATTACCTTCCCAGACATCAAGGGAACAGTCTTGTTCCCCTGTATCTTCTTGTCTGCCTCGAGGATAGGAAAGACACTTGCTTTTCTCCAGCCCTCAGGAATCCTGTTCATTGCCAAACCCTTTCAGACAATTAAGAACAGCTTCACAAAGACATCAGCCAGCTCCTTCACCAGTCATGGGTGGATCCCATAAAACTCTATATGATGCATTTATTTAAGCATTTCCTACCTTGAGACTTCTCATCCAAGGGTTGATTGTCACTGCTTTAGCATTTCCCACAGGCATCAGGGGCCTGCAATCCCAAAGGGTGGCCTTCCCAGCAGATACCAAGGCAAAAAAAGACATGGAATACCACAGCCTTTTCCATGTCCTTTGTCGCGTGGATTCTGGTCCCACTTAGCAACAGGCCCACATTTCTCTGGTCTTCCTTTTGCAGCTGGTGTATCTGTGGAAGGCCTGATGTCCTCCATATCCATTGCCAAGTTCAGCTGCAGGTGGCTTTGCTTTGCCTTCTCTAATCCCATCCCTAGGCATCTGCACAGGATCTCTGCCCCCCTCTCTGTACTGGCAGCTTTCCATACAGATTTTTTCGTGGTGGTGCATGGCAGGAAAGCAAGAGGCAGTGGGGCATGAGTTGAAACAAGAGATGCCCAGCCCAGATACCGAAGAAATTCCCCCCACCCCATGCACATTGCATGTGCTTTTATCTCTGTCCTGCTCACCTACAGAGTTCCTGCATGTCGATCAGGAAAGGCAGCAGCCAGCAGAGATGGGCAACACTGCTCAGGTGCACATTATCACCTGTTCAGCAATGCAAACCAAGTCCCAGAGCAACTGCTTTGCTACAGCAGGCATTGAGACACTCAGTACTTGTACCTGCCACCTGAACAGGATGCTCAGGCATTTGGATTTTCACTAACCTGTAACATTAAAGAACAGACTGACAATTTTTAATAGGCCATTTTTTATTGAGTTAAGATCATGTTTCCCCACAGTGCACAGAACGCACTATGAAAACAAAATACAGAAGATCACTTTAGTAAATACACACTGGTTAAGCAATGCTACCTTTTTTGGCAAAGTGCTGTAGTTTGTCTGTTTTCAGCTTGTGTTAAACTATTAAAAATAAGAGCCACACATTCTTCCATATCAAAAGGACTGCTACAAATAGAGAAGTGGCTCTGGAGAGAAGCTGCCATATATGCATAGACTGATGTACAGTATTAATCCCAACTGAAATGTCCCTTTTGAATCTTCAAGTTTGCTGTGTAGAAGGCACAGTTTAAAATGCAAATCTGTCCATTGACCAATACATATGAAAATACAATTTCAGCAAGATTCATGAATATCAATCAGATTGAGACAGTACAAGGCCTCCACTTTTACAAGAAAAAAACACACACTTTAATACAATTCAAAAAACCATATAAAAAGCCACACAGCTCACTATTGAAACAGAAAACCAAAACAAATCTAATTGCCCAATAGCTCCAGGCACAAAACAGGGCTAGACCAACATAAATATGTAAAACAAATTAACAAAAAGCCATTGATGTAGTACTATCTCACACGATAATATGGTTTCCAATATTACAAATTGAGAAGCACAGCTTTGTGCAACAAAATAGTTTATATCCTGAAAGATATAGGTTTTCATCACCAGAAAGTCATCTAGTAATGCAGTATAAAAAGATCAGTATCTCCCAATTCTAGGAGCAGTCTAAAGTTGCATTTACTTGCCTACTGAGAAGAACAGACCAAGGCTCTCATTTTAATGCCTGGGAGCCTTATACTTTCAGCTCCATCTCCCCATTAGGAGTTAAGGGATTAGTTACTCCTTCCAACACAGGGAGGTGGAGACTCCATCTTCCTTCATTGCACTTTAAGAAAATTAAAGCTGAAGGAAAGTAGTTACTTTATATAAAGGAAAGGTATACAGGAAAGCAAAGAATTTTCCTGAGCTACAAAGTTGGCAGCAAGGGTAAGGAAGTTTAAGTTAGACACAAAGTTGGAGTGATAAAGGTAGATAATCTGAGGCAAGTAAGAGTACTCATGAGCAGGTAAGAGACTGGTGAACTACAGCTATTTGCAGATAAACCAGAGTACTTTGACCACATAAGAACTGTTGTATGGACATGGGCACATACTGCTAAAAGAGCAGTAACAAAATATCTCTTTTGGAAACTCATGATGTGACCAATTCTGGTTTTTTTCAATGTCCCTGTGAATTCAATTTGTCAAAAAACCCCAAACACCAACCCCTCCCCCCAAAACAACAACAACAACAACAAAAAAACCCACCCAAAAAACTAGTGTATCCAGGAAAGCACCTCTTGCTTTTATACATTTTATTATTTTCAGTATCCCTTTGTGACGATCCTAATTCCAATAAAGCATCACATCTGCAGTGAAACATAGGTTATAAATGCTGTTCCCTGTATGCTAAGTAGGTTCCACAAATTCCAGCTGCAGAACATGCAACAGTACCACAACATCAAGGTCAATATGAATTGTTTGGCTTCTGCTTCAGTGAAATTGAAGCATTTGGCTGAATTTAAATACTTCATAGGTCTGGAACAATTCACATTATTGACCTTGACTTATTCCAAAGACGACTCATACCAACTTCTGTGTAAGGACTACTGGAAGACATGGTTGAGTGTAATGTTAACACTGTAATGCCCTAGGCACTAAACACAAGGGAAAACAGCACGTCACATTTAGCATTTGCAGAAAGGAAGTGCTTTTACTTCCCCTCCCCCTTCTTTCAGTGCAGATTTCTGCTTCCTTACTTCCCTACCCATTTAATTCACTTTCCAGATTGATCTATTAGGGTTCAGCATACCACTGGCTGCTGTGTAATACAGGTGAACTTTACCTATAGTTGTGGTTGGCAGTGCCTGCCAACTTCCAAAACATCTTGCACAGTGTTCTTAAGAAAACAACTTGATAGTTTTAAATGGCTTTTCTTTCCTGTTTGCCCATGGAATTGCTATCCAGTCCTTCTGCCTCCAATGGGCTAAGAGAACAACCACGTCTGATTGACCAAATTTTATACACTCTGTGATCACTGTGTTTAGCTCAGCATCCACTTCTCCCTGCCTCGCACTGCCCTTCATTTCCAGTCTCCATTAACTTGGATTTCATTTTCATAGAGAGAAAGAGAAAACTAGAACTTTTATTCAAAGTTTCCTTCTAGCTACTTCCAAGCTACTCTCAATCTGTAAATGTGAGACAATCTAATAGCAATTTGTAGCTCAGAAATAGCTGTCCATCAGCCTGACTTCTTTGAAGAGCAGTCAGCTGCTGATAGGATTAAAAGAACAGTCAATCCACCATCTTTTTCCTTTAAGTAGACGCGAGATTAAATGAGACTGAGGACAGGAAATATATACTTCAAAAACAGGAACAGTTAGAGAAACTCAAACTTTACCTAGTAAAACCCAGTTCAGTTCTCTGTGTTGTGCATCTGCACGTTACCCAAAAGGTTCACTTTTCTTCCCACTCCACTGTGAGGTACTACCTCTGTAACAACAGAGCCATATTGTACTGCAACAATATTGGTGGGACATTTAACCCTCTTTCAATATCCATATCAAGTACCCAGCACACCTACACAGACCCCACTAACACAAGTTTAGTTCTAGGAATTTAGATGAGATGTCCTTCTTGAAACAGCCCAGCACAGCTATGAAATATCCACTGGCAGCTATAGCATTTCCTTGTTAGAAAGTAATCATATATGCTGAATACAGACAGATACACAAGCTGTCAAGTACTGGTCATTAAAGCACATGGCTAACCTCAAATTTTTTAACTCCATTTTGATTAATGAAAAATGTAACTGATTTCCATCTCAGTTAAGTTTCTTTAAAATACCAACTAAGAACCCATCTCTACATCATAGTTTATAAAACAGCACACAAACTATTGTACTGATAGGCTTCCAAGACATTGATATTTAACATCAACATTTAGAACTTGATGCAAGATGTTTGGAGATTTATGCTCTTTTGAAAATAATGCAACACTAGTTACAATTATGTTTGAGGGACTGACGATCAGCTTCAGATTGACCACACCTACTTACACATGAAAACAAGAGCCACCTAAGAAACAATTAGACCATAGATTAAAACCACAAGGATCATCAGTAATTGAACTGACGCTGGCAAGGCTGGTGAACAAACAGTCCGTTGTGCTTGATTTGCCGAGAGTGGCAATCCCTGGTAAGGTTTTGGCGACGGAGACTGTTTCTGTTGAGATAGTGTCTTTCATTATGCTCTTTTATCCAGTGGGTAGGACGAAAGCTCTTGTTTTTCTCCAGAAAAGTTGAACTAGTAGCAAGAGCTGTGACATAGCAGTGAACACGCTGTCCTGTTTCATTTCGGGCCTCCAATCTAGAAATGTAACAAGCAGGGATCAGTCACCACTGAGGTGCATTGGAAAGGCAAGCACAATAAAGGATAGAACATGGACATCAACATCCAGCATTTCAAAAGGGTACCCTTATTATACTGGACAGAAATTTGGGCTGAGGTGAGATCAAGCCACTTACCACACTGGTAAGTCATGTGTAGTGCTGCTAAATCACTTTCTTTGTGAGGGCCCCACAACAGCCTTAGGACTTTTGGTGTCTTTTCTATGCCATTTCTACCCCACACCACCTCCCTAAGCCCAAGATGCAGTACAGATAAGAAATATAAGGCAATGTGTGTCACACTGCTCCAGCTTTAGAAGACTTGAGAGTTATCCACTAGGCAAATTTTGGTTTAAAAACATCTTGAACATAGGTGGTTCAGCCTGAAAACAGAAACACACTAACAAAAGTGCATTTCAATTGCCAGCCACACAAGTAAATTCAAACAATGTTCATGCAGAGGAATGGAAAGGTAGACCAGTTGTGACACACATGAAAAATAACTTAGAAAGCTTGTTTCTCAACCAGGCCCCTAAATTTCATGAGCAGTGAGTCAGCAGTTTTGGCAAACCCTTGCTTCATCATGCACTAGTAAAAACAAACCAGCAGCCTATGCAAGCAGAGACTGACATATTGAAAAAGGACTTCCCTACTTGACAGAACAATCACTGGCATTTCCTGAAACTTCCAAAGTAACATTAAAAATAGCCTTGCCATTTTAAAAGCAAAGCAAAACCCTAATCTGAGTGCCAGAGATGGTGTGAGACCAGTGGCAGGAGAGTTTCTTGCCTTCTCTCTCTCCAGTCAGGACCAAACAACCAGCTGTCAATTGGTCAGTGGTGCCCAGGAAAGATGTTTGCAAGACCAGGAACTTGCTCAGGCATGAGCAAGAGGTCTCTTGGGAGGTCAGTCTTTCAACACTAGCACGACTTTATCATAAAGTCTCTCCTGGAAGAGCTTAACTTGCAATTATTGTATGGTGCCTCTGTAGATGTAAGGTCTGCCAAGCCCATGGTATGCCTAACTCTGGGAGGCTGCAGGTGCCTGACATGAAGTAAACTTTTCTGCCTCCTCCCATTCCACACTGGAGGGAAATACTCCTTATTATCAAGGGATTGCTCCCTCCCTTCTACTTTTTTTCTTATTTTAAACATCCTAGTCTTGCTTTTGGATCCTTGGGTAGCTTGATATGAGTGACTGAAGACTACAGAATAGTCATATGTGACATGATGGTCTTCTGTTTATTCACTGGGTATTGTCCTAAACCTAGCATTTGAAATATCAAAGCAAAAAAATAAGTGAATAACAAGCACAAATCAATTCACAGTGCCTTGTAAATACATTCTTTGCAGATTATACCAGTTTAATTTGCATGAGGGCACCTGCAAATACGGGTCTACTATTTTCTATGTGGACTGATTCCTTAGTACATCCAACAGTGCTGGAGGTGGAACCGCAAGTGAAGCCTTTCTGGAGAAAGCTATTAAGGAGCCAGGAAGCCACACCACAATTATTGCAACCTGCATTTCCTAAGTATACCCTTAGCTAGCAAAGGGCAGCAACTGTTAATACAACTGTTGTGGTTTTGTTATGGAAAAATATGACTAATCTGACAAATAGGGAAGTTTATACAACATCCTTTTACTTTGAAATTAATTTAAAATAAAAAGAAGACATTTCCTCCACAAAAGGAGAAAAACTGGTTAACTGGTTAAAACTTGCCGGCTGAAGATACCTAAGCTTCTGCCCTCCCCCTTATTAAATACCCTTCTAGCAATGGTTTTCCAGCAAACCAACACTTCTATTTGCCATCATAAAGTGACACTGGGACAGCAGAGGTGGTTTGAATTAATTAAACTCCCACATTTAATGAAGCATTTTGGTACCTTAGGTGCATTTGGTAGGCTGGCACTAGTGAGCTCCATGCACTGAGAGAACAGGGTTGATGAGTCTCCATCATATGGTCCAAATGGGATTTTAGATGAGCTGTGTCTTAAGCCAGACCATCACTACATATATTTGCTGCTGCTTCCAGTGACACTTCCAGTGTCTATTTTGCTAGAAAGCAGAAGTGTCCTGCTCACTGTGCTACAGAACTATACCTCACAAGAAACATTAAAGGTTTCAGACCCCCAACCCAATTATTTCGGTAATTTTTCTGCACTTAGCATTTTGGCTTGTTAAAGCAGACATAGTTAGGCTTGATCAAGTAATCATTTGGCACAAAGGTTAGTCCTTAAGCCAGTATTGCTTTGGCAGACAAGGCTCTAGGGAAGCAGTGTTGCTAGCAGCCTGATCAAACAAAAAGCACTGTTCCAAAACAGTAGTACTTACTGTGCCAGTGTGCCTTAAGCAGCTTTTCTTGGCCCTACAATATTAAATGGCCAACCATTAAACCACTAGAGACTTCATAACAGCTTTTGAAACTTACTGCAGTATCAATGTAAGCAATGTTCTCAAATTCTGCAGTCTACTTCAGCTTTAGACTTAAGTCTCATCCCAGCTGTCACACAAAATACCCTCTACAAGAGCCTAGATCCTCTGACAAAGCAACAGCACAGAGTTCAGTGTGAAGAAACTGAATTACACAGGAGCTGAAGAGCACAGCTCTAGCTTCCCACACATTAAAGCAGCTTCACTGTACTGTATATCAGAAGACAGGATTATTCTCTGGATGAATTTACATCAGTAACCACAGTTCCAGTGACTGAAAAGTCAGTATGCAACTTTGAGTGTAACTATTCACTGCAAATTGGTATTTTAGATAAAGTGGCTTCCTGTCTTTTTTTAGGACATGCCTTGCAGTCTACAGTACTCTTTCAGATTCCTTCAGATCCTCATTTTAAAAGGTACTGTCTGCTCATAGTTTCCCTCAATTTAACTTAAGCTAGACCCTTGATGCTTAACACCACAAACTGTCCTCCCCAAATAATTTTACAAATCCCATTCCAAGATCAATAGTATCAGCACTATACTTGCACATTATACAGCAGCATGTCACCTCAAAGTCACCTGTTTCCTTCAACTAAAAACTTAAATATGGCAAGGGGCTGATCAGACAAGTCAACAGGCATCTACCTACAGCAACTGAACTGCTATACTCATTTCTTCTTGTATATCAAAGCTTAGCGTACTGTGATTTTTTCTTTAGTATTATTGTTTCTAAACTTAAGAACTAGATGGTATGAAAAGTCAGTCTTTGTTACTAACTAGGATTCACAAAACACCCCATTACTTCAAAACCAATTAACAACACAGGCAAGGGTGGGGTCATAATGGCAAAGAAATACTCCACCTGCATACAGCCATGTATACATGTATACAGCTGTATAGTGTATACAGCTATACTGGTATGCTGTATACACCAACACGGCAAACGTGCCCCTACAATAAACCCACAGGGATAGATTTTTAGGACTCAAAACCAAAAAGCACCCCTTACTTTTTTAAAAGTTGAAGTTTGCAGCACAGATTTTCACATTGAGGAGAATAAGTTTTGTGGAATCTTTCAGTTTGCTTTTGCTCCACAAGCCACTTGCAGGTAAATTTATCCTGTCCTGACCTATTACTAGGTTGAGGAATGAAAAGAAAAACAACAAAGCAGCCTTGCACCTAAACCCCAAGCCACTTCCCTGTCTGGCTAATTAAAGTTCTATGTCTCATCTCACAAGGTGACTGAAAGAGTACTGACTAAGAGCTATGAAAAACACACATAGCTGTGAAGGGGGCAAAGTGCTTTCATATCTACGTTACTGCCTATACAGTTAACTGCCACCAGTTTACACAGGACTGGAACATACTTTGCAAGGGAGTAATAAGGCTCCATAAATATTCACTGTAGTGCCAAACTGCATACCCAACTGTTTCCTGACATGGTCAGCTTGTTTAACATTTTTCTGAGCAGGCAGGCACCTGACCACTCTACACACCTTGTGTAGTATTCATGCTTTATTCACCGCTCCTGAAATAAGCTGGAAAATTCAGTATTAAGTGTCTAAGCTGATCCAAGTAGAAACCAGATATTTTCAGCACCAGAGCTACTTGACAAGAGAATTCAGACATACCTGGGACTACCTGGGCTGTGAAACTCCTCATCCCCACATCCAGTCTCATTAAGGCTGTGACAGGTATTGTGGACAGCATACACAGACATGCTGGGATGCTCTATTAAGAGGTTCTCCATCGGACTGGTCTCCACTTTGATAGTGGTCAATCCACCTGCAGTAAAACACGGGGGAGGGGTAATAAACCAGCTCTCCTCCATAGGACATGACTCAAACTGGATGAAGCAAGACTCGCTGGCCTCCGGCAAGTGTTCCAGGGGAGACGATAAACAAGAGAAGACGGGCGAGCTGTCCGTGGCCGATGCTTCAACAATGTCTGCTTCCTCCACAGAGCAGTTAGTGCAAGTGTCTGCTGTAGGGGACAGGTCACCAGTGGAGAAGAACACAGGGACGGTGGTGATGGCAGGAGGTTGAAAACAACACGGTTGCACATAGCCAGAAATGGGATATGGAAAAAAAAATAAAAGAAAAAAAAAGCGCCCTGTTAGCATATACATAATTTTTTTTACTTTTTAAAAGCAGGGGAGGGGAAAAGGGAGCTCCCAGACAAGCCATGTTAAACATGTCAAACAACTGTTATCAGTAAAGCTATATAATTGCAAAATAAGTCAAATATATTTGTACAAGTGGTTCTGCTGAAGCCTGTGTCAGGCTTATAAACCTGACATCATTTTCTCACCAATTTACACAACATGTAACATTTGTTTGGAAGACACCCTACACTCTAATCCCACACTGGTTTTGCTGAAATAAATGTCCCCCAAGGTACTGGTTTGTTCACATGGAAGTAAGACAAGTAAGAGCCAGAGCAAGACAAAGGCAGAACTTATGTCTGACAGACATCTTACCTATAAAGTCAACCAGAATCCACTCGTCATCTTCTTTCTCACTGAACTCTGGCTCTTGGCTGGACAAGCTATCAATCTCTCCCATTAGCATGTTATTTAACCTCTGGAACATTACTAAGGCAGGAACAAGACTTTGGCTGGTAGGTCTTTATATCCAAGGTTCAAGGCACAGGTCACACTAGCAGAGTGGCACAGACTTGAGATTAAAGTGCATAGATGCTTTATCAGCTTAGGTACAGGACATGCAAAAGCATGACTTGTAAACAGTTTACGTGAGACCTGTAAAAAACGATGACAAGGGTCTTAATGACAAAAACCACAGGTAACAATCCTAGGGAAACAAATTAAAAGCCCCTTGTTAGTGCAGTCTGAAGCTCCAATGAGTATGTTTCCCCAAAGAGGAGAGGCAGCTTCACTGGCATTCACCATCCCCTCCCAGCTAGATTCATACAAACAATCCAATGCTAGGTCTCTCCTGGGAGCTGACTGCCTTCATCTCAGACCTCCTCCCCAAGAAAAGGACTGTGCAGCTGTCAGTCCCACCCTCTCCTAAGGGAGGAGAGGATTCTTGTACAGGACTCTTGTGGCTACGCTCCCCCAGCTCCCTCCCTGTCTTCTTCCATGCCAGAGAGACACCAAGGGCAAGGGCATGTTTTCTGCTCCAGACAGCTCACCTCCTCTGCTGACAGAGAGGAGTCCCTGTGAGGGCTCCCAGGGCAGCCCAAAGCAATGCTTCTTCTCCCTTCCCTCACACACATTTCAGAGCTGCTGACTGCAAGTTAACACAGTAGCAAGGCACATCCTGTCTTCAGGTTCAAAGTACACCACAGAGTTACCAGGGAGGTCATTTTCAGAGCAACCACCCAACTAGTCATGTATCCTAAGTCTAAGGAACATGGAAAAGTATCAGATATGTTTAACTAAACCCAGTGCTTATTTCTCAATTCGCTGCTCTAAATTTACACTTTATTGGTCACCATAAGCCTGCCTGCTGCATCTGGCAGTTAAGATGAAAAAAGTCCCATTAGTACCAAGAAGCTGAATGTTTAAACACCTCAGATCAGCACACTTACAGCCTTTGATATTTATGTACGAGTCAACAAATAGAAGCCATTAGAGTAGATGAAAAATTAAAAATTATGGGGAAAAATATTCATTAACTTAACTACAAGTTATTTTTGCCTATAGCAATATTTGAATCATCATAGCAGGTCAGATTTATTACAGATTAAATACCTGTTTGATAATTAAATAGGAAAGAATATATCCATGTAAGACAGTACGAGTGCCTGCATTCAGAAGGGGAGCAAGACCCATGACAGTAGACAAACTGAGATATTAAAAGATACAACCCATAAAGAATATTATTTATATAGAGGCCAGTATACCCTGCTTCACCCTAGAACTCTGATGCCACACTTAGAGAGTCATTTGGGCCTCCTGTGTCATCTTATCCCAGGAAACCAGACCCCATTATTCACCCACTTATTCAAGGTAAGGACAAACACTTGCTCCATGCAGCATTGCTCCTGAAGACATTTATGCAGCTTCCTCCTTATTCAGACAGCACAGAATAGCAGGAGCAGAATTTAAAGTAGTCTTCAGGAGCAATATGAAAAGGCACAGTGAAACTCAAGAAACTCATGCACTCCAGTTCCTCAAGAGAAACGACAGACTGCAGGAAAACACAAGACTAGAAACAACAAGCTCAGCTGCAGTAGTGGTACAGGTCTATTTTTAAGGAGCACACTTGAAAATGAAACATCAGGTCACTCCTAAAGAGAGCTACAAAAATGATCAGAAGTCTAAAGAAAATCAACAAATTTTTAAAAATGGAAAAGTTCAATAGAGGGAAGGAAAAAATTACAATAGTAGTCAATTATGTGAAGAAAGAGGCAAACATTTATTGCCTTCTTTTATACACAGAGCAAGCAGAAGTGGCTTTAAACTGCAGCAAAGTTCAACTTTCAGCGGTTACTAGCAGGAAACACTTTTAACCATTAAGGTCACTAAGCCCTGGATGGGTTACCTGAGGAAATGCCAAACACCTACAGTGTTCCTAAGCACCTTCTTGAGAAGGTTTGAGTGCTTCAGTTACAGGCTGATAAGGAAATGAACTCTAAGGGAAAGCTGGAAGTCTGTAGTTTTCCAGTTACCTTCCACATCCTTCCCTAACTCTCTCCTGGCACCAGGCCTATGAAAAAATGAGTTTGTTTTTTCTTTAGGCTAACTAGTAAGCCATTGCGTGGCTGCTGGTCAGCACTGGCTTTCCGTGTACTCCCACACACGTGTGTTGCCTCCTTCCCAGATCAAGCCTGGAGGTACCTTCAGGCAGAGGCTCTTTTTGTTTTGTGCACAGAGTGAAGAAAGACGAGAGCTCACACTCTAGTAAGGCCAGAGCAACATAGGCGTCACAGCAACATAAAATAATTAACCTCTAACAAGTAAGAGATATCACTGTTCCTGAGAATGTGACCTAAACAAACCTCGGCTTTTGTCCCACAAATCACTTTCTGTAGATTAAAAGCAGTTTGTCCCATTTTTTCCCTTCCCGCACCCCAAGGAGGATCCATAAAAACATCTGAATCATTTTGTCCTGGTTTCATCTCCAGCTGGGCTAAAAACTACGGCACATTTTACAAAGCGGTTGATGCTTTGACATCCTTTTGGACAAGTGCCTTTAAAAAGGCCACGCTTGTGTGCTATTGTGCAAGCCAGAGAGCAAAAGAGAAGTTAGGCTGTTATCAAGGGCCATCGTCCAGGGAGGAAAACAGGACAGAGACCGAGAGAGGCTTTCGAGTTCTCAGACAGGAACTGTCAGCTGCAGGAAAACACGAGCCTGGGAACAACTGACTCAGCTACCGTAATGATTAAGAGGCTGTTATAGATAACACATCCAACGAATGTAAACAATACAGTATCGCTGCAATAAAAAAGAACTTTTTCCTTTTCTTTTTTTCCCCCTTGTTTCTAACCTAGCAGAGGAGACAGGGTATGTGCTAAGCAAAAAGAAAACACACCCAAAAGCAGACAGCTCCCAGCGCAGTCCTGTGTGAGCAGAGCCGCCGGTCCCCCGCGCCCCCCGCTCCATCCCGCAGCCACCAGGAGGCTCCCCAGCGCCGCGGGGCCGCCGCCACAGCCCGCACGGCTGCGCACATCCCGGCTACGCGCCCGAGCCCGGGCGGACGGACAGCACCACTGCCTGCTCCACAGCCGGGAAAACGCCAAAAGCTCCCGGCCTCGGCGCCTTCCCAGCGGAGAGAAGCTGGGATGGGGGCACGGGAAAACGGGGGCTCCGCCGCCACCGCTGCTTTCCAGGGCTCAGATCGCGGGAGACCATCACACCCGGGACAGCGGCAGCGTTCTCGGTGCCCGCAGGTACCCGCAAAGCGAACTCACCCAGACCGCGGCCACCACAGCCCCGCGCCCGCGCCGCCTCCGCGGAGCCCTTTGTTGTCAGGGCCCGGCGCAGCTGACGGCCCGGCCGCCGGCCCCGCCCCCCCGCCGCTCCACCAATGGGCGCCGCCGCCGCCTGTCGCTAACGCACGTGACGGGCGGGCGGGGAGCGGAGGGGGCGGGGCGGAGCCGCCAAGCCCCGCCCCCGCGGCGGTGCATTGGGCCGGCCGCGAGCGGGGCGGCGATGGCGGTCGGGACCCTGCCGGGGACGGGGGCTCCTCCGCCAGCCTGGGCCGCCCACAGCCCCGTCCAGCCTGGCCCCAGCGCTTCCAGCGATGGGGCGCCCACAGCTTCTCTGGGAAACCTGTTCCAGTGTCTCACCACCCTCACCGTGAAGAACTTCATGGTCTCCCTGGAGCCTTCTCACGGCTAAACAATCCCAACTCTCTCAGTCTTTCTTAACAGGAGAGGTGCTCCATCCCTCCAGTCATCTTGGTGTTACTCCTCTGAACTTGCTCCAACAGGCCACCGAATCACAGAACAGGCGAGGTAGGAAGGGAGCACAGTGGGTCATCTGGTCCAGCCTCCTTGCTCAAGCAGGGCCATCCCAAAGTACATGGCACAGGATTGTGTCCAGACGGTTCTTGAATATTTCCAGTGAGGGAGACACCACACCCTCTCTGGGCAGCCTGTTTCAGTGCTCAGTCACCCACAGAGTAAGGAAGTTTTTCCTCGTGTTCAGGGAGAACTTCCTGTGCATCCTTTCTGCCCGTTGCCTCTTGTTCTATTGCTTGGCACCACTGAGAATAGCTTGGCTCCATCCTCCCTCCCTTCAGAGGCTGGTAGACATGAGGTCCTCTCTCAGGTGTCTCCTCTTGAGGCCAAATATGCCCAACTCCCTCAGACTTTCTTATTAAGAGAGATGCTCCAGTCCCTTGACCAACTTTCTAGCTCTCTGGAACCCTCTATAGCTCCAGGAGCCCTCTGTAGCTCCTCTCTTGTACCGAGGTGCATGTCCTTCCTGTGCTGAGGATTAGATGCAGGACTCCATGTAGGGTCTTAGCGGAGCAGAGTATAGGAAACGAATCACATCTCCCAACATTTATTAGGCTGAAGCACCTGGGGTCTACATTACTAGATGTAAAGCCCTAGAAAACTCATGCATTACATCCCTTATCCCATCTTTTTAGGGGGAAAAAAAAAGGCAAAAAAAAAAAAAAAACAAAAAACTATGAATGTAAATGCAGCACTTTTCGTCTTAGCTGCTTATCTCTCAGAAAGGAATTTCCAGACAGTGAAGTTACAGTCCTGGAGAGCTGCTGTGGCTGTGCTGCACACCTCGAGTCACTTAATAGAACTGAGTATATCAGAAAGTTAATAGTCACTTCAGACTGCAGTGAGTGCTGGATGGACAAAGATCCTTCAGAAAACACTTAAAAGAATCAGTGACATGTAGCCAAACAGCAACATGTCCTACCAATATAGGATTTTTCATAGTTTCAGTTGTGCTGTGGAACTGGGTTTATTACGAAATAATAGCATTTTGTAATAAAATACTATGTGTGCAGCATGAGTGTGTCAATTGCTAAATAAACTTGATCTTTTAACCTCAATGTTTAATGATAATTTTTTGTCTACTTTTTTACTTTCTCTTTCTTTTCTTTTTTTTTTTTCTCTCCTTCATTTTCTTGTAAGGACAAAGCTTCTCTATGTAAAACAAAATAGAGGAAGTAGATTTTGGAAAAATGCTGCAAAGTGCCTTCCTCTGGCTGGGAATAGGCTGTGTAAGTTGACCAAGAGACTGCCTAGTCATACAATCTGCAATATTTTTGCAGAAGCTTCAATTAGCTAGTATTTTCTATGCTAGCTTTTCTACTTTTCCATATGTTTTTATGCAGAACTAGCAGTTCCTGAATTAAAAGATCGACTTTATTTTTATAACACCAGCACTATCAAGGAACATCTATTTGGTCGAACTTTCAGTTTATAAGTTGAAGCCAGAAATGAGAATGCTTACAAAGTCTCCTCAATTTTCAGTGATAGTGGCTTGAGGATAGCAGGGGGAGGGGAGATGCTGTGCATATCTGCAAATTCAAGATAGGCGAGACAGAAAATTAAATGTACATAATAAATGCCCTGAAGGACTAATCTGTATTGCAAAATTACATTGTGTTAGAACATGTTAATTAAGGTGATACAAACCACTTAGTGTAGACAAGAACTGTCATGTTTTAACTGCTGGGTTACCTTGGGTCAGCAGCAACAAAAAATGTCAAAGCCTTGGTCTTTGTTTATAGTGACTGTTATATTAAGCATTATATGTTAATCAATTAACATAATGTATTTTTCCAGTGTAGACAAGCCCTAAAAAAGCTTGGGTTGTATTTGAGACACAGACTCCTAATAAAGATAAAAAGTCACTGTTTATATTTTTGAAAGTCCCCTGACAACTGAAGGAATAAAAGCTCTTGTCTTTCAGTAGTGTTGCTCTCAAATTGTTCCATTTTCATTTCACTTATTTCTTAATTCTCTATTGTAACAAAAATGGTGGAAACAATGAACTTGCTTATTCTTTCTCTCAAATATCATTGCTGATGGCAGGAGAAAGGCAGTTCTGAAAGCTACTTTCTTTCTCAGCCCGGCAACTATCACACTTTTGTTCCATATCTGACAAGTACTTAGGCATATGAATGGTTTATAATAACACAAATTACCTGTGTGGACTCAAATACCTACTGAGCAAGAGCCCAAGTATTTCATCCTGCACTCACTGAGGTCAATGATAAATTTTCTGGTGACTGCACTAGTGAAGGCTGTAGCCTTAGAAGCTTTATTCAAAGCCTTTCAAATCAATTAGCCTTTCTATTGATTCTGATGGTCGTTAGATCAGACCCTCAGCAAAAGACACACAATTGCTTAGGTCTGGGGCTTGCAAAAATTGACTGAGAAACTGGCCTTCCTTTGAGGAATTTGTTGTTTATATTTGTATTGCAGAAAAAATCTATTCTGAAGAGATCTCTGGAGCAAGGGAACTATTCATATTTCCAATAACATGTGCCCACACATGATTCTGGATTTATTGGTATGAGTTAACAGAGAGAGCACATTGTACTTTCTGTGTGCTCAGTGGCAGCTTAATGGCACAGCCATTGCTGCTCTGTGTGTCCTGGGAACAGTAAACAACTGGACAGCAGTCCCCTGTTATTTGAATTGTATTGATTTTTCAAGATCCTACACATTAATGCAAGGCATGACCTATTGTCTGGGTTCCCACTACAGCAGTATTTAGCAGGCACAATATGTGTCTGGCCTTGGAGTAGAGAGTGACCCTCCTACCACAAGACCTGCAAGTTACAATGAGTGCATTGAGCTTACAACAAAGCACTGCCATGTGTTGTGCCTCTTGGAGAGGCCCTACTCCAGAGTCATGCCTGTTTCAAGGGTAGGTGAGAATGCACATCTGTCTCTGTATTAGAAATACTGAGTAGCGGCAGGGAGAACCACACCAAACATACTTTGCACATCCGTAAAACAATCTCTCTCTAAACTTTGGGCAAGATATATCCTCCAGACAAAGACAAGTAAGAATTCTTTCCAAACAATGTCTAAAACCAGCTTGATATCACTGAATGATTTGCATAAACACACCCATCATTCCCAGAGAAAAAGAACCTGGCATATCAGTACAGTAACCTCCTCATCGGTCACCTTTGCTGATACATGCCATTGTTTTAAGGTCAGTCTAGCACAGCTACCAAAGTGGAAGTTTCAGTTTAATGGTAAGTAGAAACTGATGCTCTGAACCCTGGCTAAGATGAAGTCTAAAACCTTCTGTCCTACAGCTTCCACCTGGCTGTGGCAGAAAGTCCTGTGCTGTATGAGAAGAGATTCTGTGTGATACTGCAAGATCACAGCTATCAGATAGATTCTGGTCTGTCCTACTGAATGCTTTATGCAGAAACAGCCAGGGTTTCTAATGTTAAAAATATCTCAAGTGTATGATTAACCACAATGAAAGGCTGTTGTGTTGGTTTAGATTTTTTTATTTGTTTTTCCTATGGAAAAGATACTAGCTACTGTTCAAAAGAGCCCAAACTTTTCTGTCCAAATTTAGGTACAAACACTTCAAACCTGCTGTTTAAAGCACAAACAATCTAAACAGACCCAAGCCTAAAAAAGCACAGTCTGACATTTGTGTGCTTGTACAAATGTCAATCCCATTTCTGGAGTGGACTTCTAGATTTAAACATCAGTCTCAACTAAAACTTACTTTACTGTTCTTCTTCCCCTGACTTTGTTTAGGGCAAAGATTTCTGCAACATTGGTTTCAAGATGATAGATTGATTGTTTCTGCTATAAGTCACAAGTTTCTAATGCTACTTTCCCAAACAGCAAATTACAATTTGAGTAAGAGCAGGCCTTTCCAGACTTTTATGCGAAACAGGTGTTAGAGACCTGTTGCTGTATTTCTACTGCATGAATTCAGCAAATTCAAGAATCCAATTTTGACATGACTAGAACCCTCATGATTTGGCTGAACAAGATCCAAGGACACAGAAATTACTGGATATGATCCTCTAAGACAGACTGAAAAAGTTGAGGGATTCCATTTTCAGAATAACTATTATCTTAAAACATCCAATCTGTTGCCCTTTTCAGCAGAGTACATTTTAGAAAAAAACTCATTTTCCTTTGAAACTGTCAAAACGCAAATCCTGCTTTTCGTATTGTTTGAGAGTAAAACCAGGTATAATTCTGCCTTCAAATTGCCATTGGCAAGAAGCCATTATAAATCATAGCCAGATTGAAAAAATAATGGTAAGCTTTAGTCACACTTTTCTTCTTGTCAAAATAAAAATCCTCTCAGAAATCAGTACAGATTTCTGTGGTCTGAATAACCCTGCTTTTTTCTAGAGCACCTTCAGTGGCAGCATTTGAATTATTAGCTTGGGCTGAAGCGTGTCAGGCATCACAGTAGGTAATGCTGTACTGCAATGCCAGCCAGCAGAGAGCCAGAGACAGATGCCTCTTCTTGTCATCATGGGAATGATTTTTCTCCTGAGCCCAGAGGCATTCATCAAATATTTTCCACTGGGATTGTCTGTCCTCTCTCATATTTGTCTTCTGTACTAGAAGAAGTCCAGTGCATTTTCACTATTCTTGCCTGAACCTGTCCTTTCCTTCAGCACTCAGTAATAAAAGACCCTATTGTACCTCTGGGTACAGCCAGGAATACTCTTCTACTGTTTTCTTCTTTGCCATGTGATTAGAGAGCCTTTCCAGAAGCAAACCTCCCACCTAACACAGCCAAGCAAAGTGTTCTTAACATCCAAAGGAGAAATGACCCATGAATTTTTGACTATGGCATTGAGCATGCATTTGTTACATTTATGAAATTCTTGCATGTTTCAGATGTTGATGGGTTATTACCATGGTTATTAATCCTTCATTTTTTTTTTGTTTTTCATTTCAGTGGTGATGTTAGGATGATCAGCACCCCCCAGTCAATGTATAGGCAACTATGCTTGATCAGTTAATACAGGTTGTTTATGAGGAACTTGCCTTGTTCATATGATTTATTTTCCTCTGCTGGATTTACTTTTTAAAGACTGTCAGATAATGTTCAGTGAGAGAATAAACAGTGTCTGTCTGTATCATATCTTTGTTTTAAGCCATGTAGGAAGGATGGACAGTGTGCAAGATCACTTCCTCCTTAAATTGTCAGCTCCAAACATGTTTTTTTTTTGTGTGGCTAGCCATGCTTAAAACCCTTCCTTGATTTTTTTTTCTGCACAACCTCAGAGTCAGCAGACACACTGCTCACATCTCTGAGGCATTTTTAGTCTCACCAGTGATGCATTTGTTTCCTTTTGGCTCTCCCACTGATTCATATGCTTCCTAAAATAGAGCCCACTATCTTTGTTCTGTTGTGAAAAGTTACAAAAGAATTCGGAACATCAGTTTAGCACCAAGTAATATGAATCATATAATATGCTTAGATGTGCTTGGATTTCAGCTGTAAGATTCCATCTAACTGTAAATTATTTTTGAAAGATTTCTTAGTCTTTTCACAGTACAAAGCCACACACCCTAATTCTGCATTGTTATTCTTTTCAGCCATGGATGCTTCTTACTAATTCTGGACCCAGTGCTCCTCACCATAGCTCAGACCACTCCCAATTAAAAAAAAGGCCAAATGCTTCTGAGAGAAGAACAAATAATGTCTATTGCAATGGGGGCTGAGGTGATCATGGTGGATAAAAAAGACATGACCTTTCCTGCACCCAGGTCTCAGGCACTGCATTTGTAACAAAGCAGTCAATACTTCACAGTGTCCTTACTTTGCACATTCTAACCCCATTTTAGCATGGGATATATGCAAATATATATGTGTCCTTGTGTATTTCATAATTTATTTATGCAGGACAATACAGCATATGTGCATGTTTATGTAGCTCACAAACATGAACACCAGCATTCTGTGCCAGCTGAGTGTGGCTGAATGAATAAATAGCGTGGGAGGTCTGGTCTGTGGGGTTAAGCATTTCACAGGACCAGGTGCCAGCGTCATCCTTACATACTGAATCACTGCAGCTCAGGATCTGGTATTACAGCTGTTTTTTCAGATAGCATTTCAAATTGGTCCTGCACAATAATGAATTTGTAAGGTCTCAGTCTCCTCAAGATTTGTGCTAATGAAGCCTTCAGGCAAGGGACAGATCATCCCTTCCACGTGCCCTTCCAGTTTGGAAAAGTTACTGTTCACAGAAAGGTTTTGCTTCCCTACATAACAATATAACTCCCCAGATGACAGCAAAGGTTTTATTAAAACTTGCCAGCAAGGTCATGTCGTCCAGCCGTTACAGCAAGAGACCTGTAGCTCCAGATTTAGTTGTTAACCTGTTGCGTGGCTTTGGGCAGACTTTGTAACTCTGCCTGAGGTCCTCATGTGGTCAGGCAGCCAGGCACTCCACTGGGATGATGCAAGAGAGGTGTTTGCACTTAACTCTTTTTACTCTAGGCTGCCTAAGAACTGTTCAAATGGCTGAAAGGTTCTTGGGGAAGGCAAAGTAGAGCTGCTCCTAGTATAATTCAGAAGGTGTGACGTCCAAAACATAGAGAAAGTAAGTTAGTATGCTTCAATTCTTAAACAAATACACCAAAACAGCGCATTCTTGACCATTAATGACAGTATAACAGAATGTGACAACTTGCGAATGATGCCCTCCTAGCATCTGGTATTTCCCAGGGCTCAGCCCCAACAGTTGATGTGCTATGAACCATTTGTCTCACCTGTGCCAGTGCTTCAAAGCATAGTACCCAATGTATTTTAAAGATACATCTTTCATCCTGCTGTAGTGAAAGTGCTGAAGAATAAGAAGTAGTTTTTTATGAAAAAAAATTTCTGGCTGAAGCAGGGCCTTACAGTGTCTTCCAGGGTTTTTGGAAAAACACGAGTGGTTGTGACAGAGTGTGGAATGTGTTGTGAGAAAACAGGCAGTTCAAGAGAACAGATAAATAAAAGACTCTGAAGTTGAAAGAACCCTTTTTCTCTGTGCCTGAATTTTGGACGTAATATCACTCAAATGTCAGTGTTTGAGTTATTAAAATGGTGTAATGAGATGTAATGCCCAGAGGTGCAAGGACAGTAAACATAACTGCACTATTATCAGGACATGCTGAACTTCCAATGGTGCAACAGGTCAAACAGCTATAATCATAACACTGTACACAGAACAGGGTAAGTGGAGGGGCCACATCCAGGCTGCACATGAACATAATGTACCTGGGCTCTGGGACTATAATTAGAGCAAAGCTGAAGGTTTATAGATACCAGGCATAAAACAATATGATAAAGTTTTAAAAAATTTGAAAATAAGATGGAAGAAATATAAGCTTAGCATTCAACTAAGCAATTCCACACCAGTTAACTACATAGCTGGATTGTTAGTGAAAAAAATAAGAGGCTATTTAAGAATAGGAAATCTAATACTTTATGTCTGGTCAAGAATAATCCATGGCAAAAAACAGAGACTAAGGAGCAAATGAGTAGGGAGCAGCCCTGAAGAAATAGTCTGGATGTTGCATACTCTTTAAAAAAAGCAAACTACATACTGAGAGATATAAATACAGGCAATAAAATACATTGATTCTTCTACTTTCCTCAGTATTGGTGAAGATCAGCAAGAACTCAGCAAACCTGTCTCGGGCCACCATGCTTAGGAGGGATAAAATGTTCATCAAGCTACAGAGGAGAGCAATGTGTATGATCAGAGTTCTAGAAAAACACAAATTACATAGGAAGACTGGACAAACAGGGGTGCTTGCTCTAGTGAAGAGAAATCTAACAGAAATGTGAGTCTTCAAAAACAAAGATATTGCAGATTAATAAGACATTCCATTGCAGCAGAAATAGGCTTTGGTTAGACATTAGGAAAAACTTTCTAAAAATAAAGCTAGTGATGCATTAGGCAAGATTGCCTGGGGATTGTAAATCTTTTTAAAAGAGATCAGATAAAACTTAGTCAGTAATGACAGAGATAAAATTTATCCATCTGTAAAGAGTGGGATGGTACAGATAACTTCTCGAGATACCTTTTCATCTCTATTTTCCATGTTCATCCACAAGATGAGTGTTTGTTTTTTTTTCAGACTTGCTTGTTTATTCATGCTAGTCACTTGCTTCTTCATCTTAGAAATGGAAATCCCATTATTCAGTCCCAGTCAGGGATGAGTTCAGGTTTTTCTTGTACTCTGCAGCAACACAATGTGACTGTTCAAGGTGCAAAGACATAAAGACAAAATTTAAAACTATGTTAAATTAATAACTATGAGCAAACAATCATACCAGACTTATCATTGGCTTCAAATCAAAAGAGTTCATGAAAACAAGTCTTAAGTGAGTCTTGGGTAATTCACATGGTCCCTTTGACACTTCAAAGAGACTGTGATGCTTGGATGAGATGTGCAATTTTACTGGGACAGGCAAGTCAGAGTCAGGAACAAACCATTTGTATCCACTCTGCAAAGCAGCTGTTCCCACTCTTTCCACATGGGAAGCAGAAGATCTGCCACGGTTTCACTTTGCTGCCAGCACCACTGACACTTTTATACATACCAACATCCACTGCCAGCAACATGGGGTCCCTCTCACACAAAGGAGGTGGCAGGTGGATTTCAAGTCTGCCAGGAGTGCTCCCACTGAATTACTGGGGTCTTCAGCAGGAAGACTTGAGATGAGCTCAGCCACACAGGCCTCTTCTTGCCACCATGGATGCCTTTGGTGGGTTTGTTCCCTCCAGTGCTCCTACAGCAGTGGAATCAAAGCATTGAACAGCTAAGCCTTCTGCCTATATTCTGGAAGATTTGGTCAACATTTGACTATGTTTCTGTCTCGATGTAATTTTTGTTACTACTGAGAGAATTTTAGCTTGGCATCAAATTATTTAACCTCTGGTACAGTGATCCTTGTTGTGACATGTTAAGGCACTTACCTCCTGAACAAGTGCCTTACAAAAACGATAAAGTGCATCTATCTATTATGATTAATATTATTTTGCTAAATATGGAGGGCACTTTGCCTGCCCTCCCCCCAGGTTGCTACAGCAACACACATCTGCAAGGAGTCATTCTTCTAATTGCGCTAATTAGGCTTATATAAGGGTATTTCAGTGACCCCAATGCTGTGGAAAACACAGTCTGAGGTCACTGAAGACAAGCCTCATGCTCCAAACATAACAAAATTATTTTAAACCTCCTTCTGGTGTAACTGTGTTAGTCACAGTGAGCAAGGAACAGTGCAGTAGCTCACTGAGCTGGGCAGATTTGCTTTACTCTCTGAGGGAAAGAAGCACAACAGGAGACTTCTGATATGCATCTCTGAAACAGAGAAAAAAGTGAGCTTGCATTTTGTTTACAAACATTATTTTGCTATTAAAAAAAGGAAATTAGACTGCAAACCCAGCATGAAAAGGGTTAATGAGATTAATGATTAATACTTTGCATCTAAATGGTGCCAGATTAATGACTCATACTTTACAGCTATACATAACTTTTTGAATAAGCCAACCTGTGAAATACACAGAGATGGACAGGTCGGCAACAGTGAAAGTGCAGCAACTGTCTGATTGACACCTTTGACTGGAGTCATGTGAACGCTGCAGGGCCATGTGGAAACTTTGTAGGCAACAGCAGAGTCCTTCTCATGCAAGAAAGCTGCTATTTTCCACACAAAAAAAATGAGTTAAGAAGTTTGTAATAAGTAGCTGCTTATTTTATTAGCTTTGTCCTCCAAGAGTGTTTTTGCAACCCAGATCACTATGTATGAATAAGAAACACTTTGTGAAAACCTGGACTACTTGAGACAATTGTCATTAAAACATTAGCAAAAGACACTGATTTGCTGTTACGTGACATTATAACACCACACTTGACGAGTTTTGCCAATGGTGTAATTCAACATAGGAGTTTCCTTGAGACCAGCTATTGGAACGCCATCCAATTGCAGTAATTGCTGTCTGAAACTTCTTGAAACAAAGAAAATGATATCTTTAAAGTGAGACAACTGTGTCTAATTACAGCCTGTGAGGATTATAAAATAACTGTCCAAATATAACAGTACAATTGTTCAAATGTGTAATTGTATTAATCCAAAATAAATTTAAAAGTTTCAAAAATCAACATGCTGACTCTTTCTGATTCTCATCTTGTGTTGGGTCAGGGTGGAATATTACTCATTGTGCAGAATATGGCAATACAATCTTTTCATACAATGTTCTCAGATTATACAGTCACAGAATCAAAAATCGGCTTGGGTTGGAATGGGCCATTATCTAGTTCCACCCCCTGCTATGGGCAGGAACAACTTTCTACAGGAAAGTGTAACAGTGTCCCTTTGAATAGAAGTTTATTCTCACTTTGTTTTTCATGCAGTTATTGGAGGCCACAAAGTAACTCACAAGTGCTTATTTGTATAAGATGGACCTTGAAATGTCTTTATGTTAAAAGCTGATAATGGCTTATATAGGGTAAAAGATGACAAAAGGACCCCTTAAACTCACAGATACCAAATCCCAATGCTACCTACATTTAAGAACTTCCTAACTCTAGGCTAAAGCGTGAATCACCATGTTGGAGCAATTAATTTTACCCTTGCACCAGGCTGCCTAGTGCTGCAGCCTTTGGTTAGGAGTTAAGACTGTGGAGCTGAATGTGAAATGACAACAACAAAATGCACTGGCTTCCTTTTGTCAAAGAGGGGGTGGGGAGGAGGCAACATGGTGTAAGAAAGCAACCAGATAAGCTGGGGAGCCTTAGTATTTCCCGAGCCAGTGCTGACCTACACTGACCTGCCTCCTAGAACCGAAGCTTTGCCATGCTGGTGCTGAAAGGATTACTTCCCCATGGTTTTCAGTCGTCAATCTTCCAACCTAAAGCTCCTTTCTCCTTAGGATTCTCAATAATTGTTCTGCTTCAGCAACCAGAGAATCACCATAAATCACCTTTCTACAGTACTTTTCCCCCTTTTGTGCTCTCTCAGGGTGTTTTGTCATTGATCTTGTCTGCCCTGCAACTCTTTTCACTATTTTAGCTGCATTTAATTAGCATGATCATTTATAATGCTCAGAACGGGAGTGTTTGTGGATTTGAAAAGAGGTGATTTCTAAAAGGTGTTTTAGAAATGCTTTGAGATTCCACATCACCAGAAAAAATTGGGGAAGTGAAAAGCAGGGCAGTAGCTAGGCATCTCATTCTTTCCAACAAATGCTGTGCTCTGCTAGTTATTATGGCTAGCTGATAAATAACACTTTCGAGGATGATTCTTTCTACTTACCACTGCAAATGTCAGTATCAAAATTCCTACGTATGCTTGTGCCCTGAAGCCCTCTGCAGAAGATCCTCCTGGCTTCTGCCCAAGTGTGTCCCCTCGCCTAGGCCCCCTGGATCTGACAAATTACTTTGTCCAAGCAGAGCTGGGAGGGATTCTCTTTGAGGAGTAAGAACACTGTCTGTAAGAATGCTCACGTGGATGGTTGAAAGAGTAGGATCCCACTGTGAGATGGAGCAGAACAACGTGACAGAGTGGAAGCACTCTGTGTGACCTCTGAGGAACCAGGCTGAGTTCCAGAAGGGGACATAGTTACCAGAGATAAAGACCAGGCAGAAAGCAGTTTGACTGGACAGTCAGGCCCAGGTTGTTGATCTGAGGAGCTGGAAGTGCCCAAGTTTTTGTCAGAAAAAATATTTAAGATATCCAAGATCCTGCTTCTGTGTGTGGCATTATCTCAGTACAGCTGGCTGCCACAGGACCTCTGGCACATCAGCATCCCTTACTCACATCAGGAACCAATCCCTCATATTCCCTCAGCAATCATTTTAAAATGAATACAAAAAGAACAAAAGCTGCACAGTCTCAGGAGCCTAGGCATTGAATGTCTCTACATTGTATTCTGCAGTACTGTCCCCCTACAATTGTTCCTTATGGCCTACACGGTATAAAATTGTCAGATCATTTAAGTTTTTTTTTTAGTTGGGTTAGCAATCCTGCACCCTTGCACAATGGGTTTCAATAAGGAACTTTTTTTCAAAAAGAAGCTTGCAGGATTTGGGGCAGTCTCCTGCTAAGCAGCTGACTCTACAGCCTGTTCTCACTGGGACTGTTGACACCTGCCATCAGGGTCTGAGATGTAGGAAGGAGAGAGGGGGAGAGGTTAGTTTCATATTATGAGCAGGGAAGGAGACTGCCACTGGAACATAGAAAGCAAAAGTCAAGATGCAATGAATCTGTCTGTGTCCTTGTGGCTCTACAAGTTTTGAACATGTTGCTGCCAGTCATTGGTTACAGGTGAGCTTCCCAAAGCATTGTCTCATCCCTGGCAACTGGCACACTGCCTGGTCTGTAACACCCTAGGAGTGTCTGTTCTGTACAGAAAGTCTTCTCTGAGCCCTTTTACAAGCTGTTACAAGGGCCTTGGAGGCAGCAAGGGTGCATGGGTTGCTGTAGCTCTGCCAGCAAACCTGTAATATTTTGCCCAGCTGCCTGGCAGCACACCCAACCCTGCAAGAGTTTGGAGCCTGGTTAAAGTTCTTGGACAGGTCAGGGGTTAGGCTAAATTGACCATAATTAAAAGGCATCCCCTCAGGCCACCAGTTTTTTAAACAGTAGAAAACATCAAAAGTTCCTGGCTTGTGCCTGGTGGAATGTATCCAAATGCCAAAACATGGCGTCATCTCGGACTCTTCCAGGGCAGCCAGTTTATGAATTATCCTTGCTGACTGACAAGGCTTGGGCAGATCAGGTGAGGGATCCTTCCTAGCTCTTGCAGACACTGACCCTATATGACAAGCAGCCAAAGGAATGTGGGTCCTAATTCTGTCTTTTCTTTTGGTGAAATGGCATTAGGTAAATTCCCTTGCAGGTCACTCCTGATGCCCAGTTCTACCCTCTATCTCGTTCTAACACACAAAATAACAAGCCCCAGCATGCCTGCACAGGGAGCACAAGTCAGAGGAAGAACAGTAGAAGAGGGAGCTGTCTGTAGCCATCCACAGCGGGTGCTGCTGGTCTCACCTCTTCTGTCTCAGTTAGCAAACTGAGGACCCAGGCCTGGGGATCTTTCCCAAATGGAGCAGCTCTCATACCACCCTGTATCCCCATTAATATGCAGTAGTGATGTGCCCTATGCACTGAAAAGGCCCTTAGATGGGAACACTAAAGATGCAAGTCAGTTAAAATGACCTGGCCCAGGACCATGAAGTGTAGGCCTCTCTCTGAGGTGACCATTGCAGACAGGACATGTGTTGCCACAGGAGCTCAGTGACAGGACTTCAGAAGCCCAGCTGCCAACTTTGTGCTTTAATTACTCAATAATGGTCCCTCCTGTATGTTCCTAAAAAAAGAAAACATAGGGAAGTGTGGAGACCTCAGTAGAACATGATAAGGTTCTGGAACAAGTTGTTCTCTCAACTTGTTGCCTCTTTGCCCAATTGCCTAAGGGCTCTCTCACCATCCTGTTTCTGCTGTCACTTCTTTCCAGGCTTGTCAGGGACAAGTCCTAGTGATGCAGTTTCTCATTACTCACCTTCTTTCTTTGTGAGTGCTAGTCTGGTTTGCAGGGGTCCAAGCAAAGAGATATAAACAAAAGGAGTGTACACAACTAATACACCTGTCTTCAACACAGCAGACACAACATTTAGGTCAATTTAGGCTCTGGTGAAGAAACATTCATTTGGTGAATTTCACTGAAATCATGGTTATATTTGCAGTTGACTTCATCTGCATGCCCCAAATAAGTTTGCACATCCTCAGCTTCCTCTCTTTCTCTCTCATCTCCCTCACAACAACTTCACAAGAATTTCAAAGAAAAGGTTGGCAACTTGTTGAAAGAACACAAAGACCCTATCCTTGATAGCCAGAGAGAAAGTGCTGGTACCCGTCTGTCAAGAACTTGTGGCTTTTCAGTTTGCATATTTCTTGCTAACACTGTTTATCCAGGTAGCACAGATGGGGCATATCATTTTGCAAGCTTACCCCTAAGCTTTTTACAGCAAGGATGATAACAGGTGCAAGATAAGGGATACAGACAAAACCAGGAGTTCATTACAAATACATTTGCATCCAAAGCAGCAGTGGAAGGACTTGGCTTTATCTTGAAAGCACACACTTTGTGAATTCCATTCAAATATTCACTGTATTTGCATTTGATACTGTAAGTGTGTCACACCAGACAACAACATGGGACCAAACTGTGTTTGTGTGGGCTTACACTCCTGTGCAAGGGTGGCCAAGTAAGTCATCTCTTCTCATGGCAGTATGGAAGTTTTATGATGGGTGCTGAAAAACTAGAGACAAAATTCTGAGGAGAGTACATTGTGCCCCAGAGAGCAGGAGTGTTGAAGGAACTTGTTAGATTAATAGCAAAGGCTTCTTAAGTCTGAAGGTCTTATTTTGAGCCCAAAGTGGAAGCTGGGAAGTTATGATGCACTAAACTCTTGAAAACTTGGCCCGAAGATCTGCATCAGTGTGTTTGCGTATTCAAAGAATGTGGCACAGCTGTGGAGAGGTTCCTGATCAGAAACAGTCAGTAACCCACAGCAAGGAGAGGGACTAAGTTCATTAGTTGAAGCTATTTCTTATTCTGAACTACTCTCTGTAGAAGTCCTATTTTAATCTGGTGTCTGAAAAGAGACGAGACTAACCTAACAAAACATAGGTATCAAAAAGTTGCATGACACTGTTTCACTCACAAGTTTGCATGCAGTCTGAATCAGAATTGGCAGTTGGTAATATCTGGCCTTTACTTGATTATATATGTAAATTGTGTTGATAGATCCATTCGTTTCACAGGAATATACCTGAATCCCAGGTAAAACCCCAGGAGGCTTGGGAATATCAGATGAGCAGCCATTCTGACTGAGTGCAGTGACATATGCCCATGGTTGGCAAAGGTGCCAGTGGATAAGGAAAAATTGCTGTTTGCTTCCCCCCTGCAGGACAGTTGCTCCTGCCCAGCCCTGCAGCACAAAGCCAAGGAAGCCTGCAGTGCTTCTCACTCTCCATAAATCACCCAGACCTTTGTCTCCCACTACTTTTAGCATATGACTTTGTACAACCTCATTTGTGCTTGTGCTTGAAACCGGGAAGTGAAAGAGCAAGAGAAATGAAAACAGGAAATAAACAAAGGTTTACCAGCCATTTATCTACAGAGAAACATACCAACAATAAAAAATGCAACAGCAAAGATGAAACCCCTTCACTGCAATGTCCTTTGGGACAACTTTCCATCTACTTTGTAATCAAAGACTGAGAAGTATAAAGCATGAAAATGGGAAAAATGTGTTTTAAAGTGGCCCACTATTTATTAGCATGTGTATTAACGTATTATTCTTTGGCCAGGACAGAAATGACTGCCATTAAACTGATTTTCTTAGTGTTCTCCTTAAACAAAGATTTTTGGTTGAATACTTTTAGTAGTTCAGGTAAAAGTAACTGCAATCACCTGTTCACTGTGGCATGGAACTAAACAGGAAACATTATTGTTAGTACACACAAATTTTTCCTTAGCTCTGATATTGGAATTAATCCAGGATTATTCAGAAAAGGAAAATGAGAGAGATGGGAAATATATCCTTGGTCCTGTGAGTGTAGAGAACCGACTTGTTAGATCACTGTTCGTATTTCTGCTTTCATCACTAGAGATGAGGGAGCCCAGTGACTATCCCCCATATCCCAATTAACACCCTAACCTCCACTCACCCGATATTCTGTGGGAGATTTCTCTCTTCCCTCCTCTGTTCTCCTCTGCATGAAGACTTTTGTGGTACAAGCTGTGGTTCAGCCTCTGTTTGGCCAGTGAGATGGCCGAGGGGCTCTTTTTCTCATTTCTCTCTTGACAAATTGTATCTGGATGTTCTTATAACAAGGGTGGGCTATAACTGATCAGTTCTCTTGACAGAAAACTTGGGTTTTCTTTTTTTCCCAGAAATACCAGGTTAGAGTTATAACTGCACTATCTCTGCCTAAACCAGCCATTGCTGTCACTAGCACTGCTGCCCAAGGATTTCAGAGTTTCGTCTGAAGAGTCAGTGGGACAAACTATTCAGTAAGAAGTACATATCAGAGAGGTGGCCACCTTTCAGCTTCTGAGAGAAATGCTGAAAAAGGTGATGGAACATGCTTTTTAACGCAGCAAGATAATGGGGAAAAAAAAGTTCGTGGATGACTCTTACAAGGTTTCAATTTTCATATACTGTTAAAAACTTGCTAAAACATTAAGCCATATCATTACTCCCACAAAAAGCTAACTTACTAGAATCTATAAAGTCTTGAGGAAGCTTTTCAATAATCACACATGACACTTGAAATATTTGTTTAAAGAAAAAATAAGTACTTTAATAAGAACAGTAAAGGTACAGAACAATAAGAAACAAATGTCAGTACACTGAGAACAAGGTCAGGATTAATATTTTACATAAATAACTGGTTTATTCTTTCCTTACTATGAGTTTAAATCAGTTTGGCACCCTTTTCATTGAGAGACCAAAAAAAGTATAATATTTTGTAAGATTTATTTATAATACCCTTGAGGTTTAGAGTATGTTTATGTAACCCTTCTGCCAGGAATTGGCAGCAACTAAAAGAACTGGATTCGTTTATCTAGGGGTTCTCCCTGAAAACTTAAACAAGAGCAGTTTCAGCCTCCACCCAAAGCTAAATGACCTTCTTTGGGTGCCTCGACAAACAATAAATCCTGCTCAAGGCATAGCAAGAGTTTAAAACAAGGTTCAGAGTTTCAAGACAAGAGAGAACTTTAGACATGAGTAAAAGGGAAAAAGAAAGGCTTGGAGTAAACCCACAAGGACCACTAATCAATAAAATAAATAATGTTTAAGTGTGATCCCTCACCTCCTCCTCCCCGTCTCCGTGACACAAAATAAAGGCTTGCTCTGATTTCCAAATAGATGCCTTGTCGCTTGAGTATCACTGCCCACTCAAAACTGTCCCCATATTTACTGCATGGCCTCCCTTTGCAACTAAGCTAATGAACACATGTATTAGTGCCCACAACCCAGGAGAGCCCACTTTCTCCCCAGCCCACACCCCCTTGCTCAGCTGACCACACAGTGAATTAATTCAAGGCTCCAAACTGGCAGAAAATGAACTCATGGGAAACAAAAGTGAGCAGTGGATGGCTCTCTACTGGTTTAACTCCCTGTACTATAAAAGGAAAGTCAAAAGAAGAGAATGGCATGGCTGGGGATAGAAAGAAGAGCCAGACTGCTGCTGTGCCTCTTCTGGCAAGAGCTAGATTGGGCTAGTTACTAATAGGTTGGGCTGGTGTAGTTTTAAGATGAAACTAATTTTAAGCACAGTGGCATTTTTATATGAATCTGCTGTCTTATCCTTATACAGGCCAAATTTTGAGGAAGTACAGCTGTTCTGTCCATGACCACATGGCTAACAGAGCCATTCTGTCTCTAGATAAAGTCCAGCCAGCCTGCACGGTGAACCCATCTGTCAGCTAAAAGGAGGAACTAGGGCTTCTGCTGCAAACCTTAAACACATTTTACCAAGGATGGAGCCCTGGGACTAATGTTGCTGCCTAGGCAAAACTGTTCTGCTTTTCTCCCTCACACAGTGCACCAGCCTGAGGCTTTTCCCAGTCCCAGAGCTGCTCCTATGCCACACTGCCCAAAACAGAGAGGCCTTTACAATTCAGCTTCCTTGAGTTTTGCGGGCCCTAAGTTCAAAAACTTGGGGACTAGAAAGACCCCCGCTTAATCACAGAATCAATTAGGTGGGGAAAGACCCCTGAGATCATTGAGCCTAATCTGACCAATAATCCCATCAACCAGATCAAGGCACTAAGTGCCATGTCCAGTCTTTCCTTAAATATCTCCATGGACAGTGACTCCACCATTTCTCTGGGCATCCCTTTCCGTGAAGAAATTCTTCCTAATGTCCAACCTAAACCTCCTTTGTCACAGTTTATACCAATTTCCTCTTGTTGTATCACTAGTTACCCGGGAGGCCAACCCCCACCCGGCTACAATCTCTCAGGCACTTGTATAGAAGATCCTCCACGAGTTTCGTTTTCTCCAGTCTAAACACCTGCAGTTCCCTCAGCTGCTCCTCACAGGACTTGTGCTCCAGACCCTCCTCCAGCTCCATTGCCCTCCCCTAGACACGCTCCAGCACCTCAGTGTCTTTCATGCAGTGAGGGGCCCAGAACTGGACACAGCACTCGAGGTGCGCCCTCACCAGTGCAGAGTCCTGTCACTGCCGTGGTCCTGCTGGCCACACTATTGCTGATACAGACCAGGATGCCATTGGTCCTCTTGCCCACCCAGACACACGCTGGCTCACGTTCAGCCAGCGGCCGATGAGCACCCCGAGGTCGTTCCCGGCCGCCGTGCCAAGGAGCGGGGGGTTCCCGTGAGAGGCCGCAGCCGGCGCCATCGGCGGCGCACAAAGGGCGGCGCGCCCCCACAGCGCCGGGCCGCGGGCGCCCCCTGCCGGGCGCCGTGCGCGGCCATGGCCATGGCGGGCGGCATGGCGCGGGCAGCGCTGCGGCGCGGCGGGATCGGCCACGGCCCGGCGCGGCCGCCGGCGCTCGGCGGGAGGGCGGCGGGCTGGAGCGGCCCGGCGGCCGGAGGAGCGGTGCAGTACTGCGCCGAGCTGGTGCGGTGAGTGCCCGCCGCGGGGGGCTGCAGGCCCGGGGGTGCGCGCTCCGCAGAGGGGGCGGCCGGTCGGGCCCGGGAAAGCTCGGCGGTCCTTCCCACCCGACGGGAACGCTGACGAATTCCCGGAAAGGATGACCGGGATTGCCCGGGCCGCCCTCGGGCTCTCCTGGCCCCGAAAACAGCCCGCGTGGCCCGGCGGGACCACGCCGTGTCGGGAGAGGGGAAACCAGGCGTGTATTTAGGCCGCGTGCATGATTCAGCCTGCGCACAGAATCGCTGGTTGTGTTGGAAGGGACCTTTGGAGATATCCAGTCCAACCCCTCGCCCAGGCAGGGTCTCCTAGAGCAGGTCGCACAGGAACGTGTCCGGAGAGAGACACTCCACGACCTTCCTGGGCGGCCTCCCACGGCAATACCCTTCTCCTCCTACCGCCCCTGCGTGCCTGGATTTCTTCAGAAGTATTGAACGTGTCTGTTTCCTTCTATCGGTGTTTTGGAGAGCGAAATCACCGAAGTGGATGTTTAAAAACATTGCGTGCTTTCAGATCTTGGCTACTGAGAAATAGCCATGCTTCCTGAGTGCTCCTTGGAAAAACGTGCCAACGCAGAGGACATCTGACAGCTGGAGCAGCTGAGTACCTTCTCTCTCCTAAACGCAAGAGGAAGGCTGTGTTTCCAAAACACCTTTTTTTTTTTTTTTTTTTTTTTGTCAAACCCAAAATGCTCCAAGAGGAGCAGGAGTGCAGCCAGACACTTCCACGTCAGGCCACTTTTCCTTCTTGGAATCTGGGCTGTAAACAATGTGTAGGGCCCCTTGGCTGCTTCGTAGTTCCCAGGAATTCAGTTTTTTCTAAAGTAAGAAATTAAACAAGCATCTTAGTAAAGACCTAGGTAGTTTCCCTTTGGATACTGTTGTTCCAGATGATTGACAAAAGCTGGGAGAAGGGTTCCCATGTGTGTGTAGAAACAGTGGAACAGGATTATCTTCTCCAAACTGGTGCTTATAAAAGAAAGAAAAGTGTATGTGGTCTGCAGTAATGTCTGAGGTAGGAAAACTAAGGGAAAGAAATGGGACAATCTTAGATGTTTAGTGCAGCCCCAAGAAGCTGACCTGTGTGGATGCAGCAGAATGCACAGCCACGTTGCATTTTTCATGATTTTCAGAATACAGGTTTCTTTTCCTAGTTACTCTAACCAGGGTTAATTTCCCTGAAACTCAGGAGACCAAAGGCTGTGTGTACAGCTAAAATACAGGTAAAGTTAACACCTTGCAAGTGAAATGTTTCCAGTAACAAGCAACTGTGAACAGAATAGTTAGGTTCCAATGAGATGGTTGAATTAAAACTTTTCTTTATATGTATTTTTGTTAAATGATAAAAAGACTAATTAGAAAAATACACAAGCATTCAAAAAGTAAAATGAAAGGTAGTTTTGCTTTTGGCAGCATTTAATTGAAGCTGCTGTTTCCAGTAGCTCAAATATTGCATGGAAGTAATAATAATAATTATAAAAAATAAGTGGAAGGAATTATTATCCAAACAGAAATAAAACACTTGAGGCTATGCAAATGTCAGCAACTCCCTAGTTCTGAATTTGAGTCTCCAACACATTAGAAAAGTAAAACTGAGTTATGCCTTAATAATGTATATTTGTTTTTGCGATATGGAAGATGCCCGTTCTCCTCGGTCTTCCTTTTTCTGTTAAAAAACTAAATTCACTTCAAGTTATTTGACTAAAAATATGTTTCCATGATAGGTATGTTTTATGTCTCTTACTGTCTATGATGCCTGCTCTCAAAGACAAGCTTGTGGATTGATAGCTTTATTATGAGTTTATTATTTGGAAAGTCCAGTTATAACCATTACTAATTTTTCTTCTGTTTCTGGGTTCATATGTAAGCTTATACTTATTTGAAAACTATGAAAACACCAATACCTGACTTAAGGTCACTGCCTCCTTTCTTCATTGCTTACACTGATACATGAAGAGGGTTGGGGTAGAACGTGATCTATAGCAATATCAATTTTATTTTACTGAGGCTTAATGGGTTTGTGACACTAAATTTTTAAGCTTGGAGTAATTAAAAAAAAAAAAACAAAACAACCAGCCAAACCCTGACCATATCAACACCATTATCACAGGGAAGATAATTTTCTTGTACTGTGTTGCTGTGTACTTTGTGTGACGCATTTTTTTGTTTCCTTTCTGAAAGTGGAGGTGGTTATGTGTTTTGTGAACAACACAGACAGACTGGGACTGGGAAATGTGGCTGTAAACCATGCAGCTCTGTCTAGGCTGGGCAATACTGGGTATTTCTACAATTAATCTTGAAAAAAATGATAGGTTTTGAGCTGATAATACTTTCCAGAAAGTGTCTTAACTGAGGGAGGTTTAATGCATCTATTCTGTAATACAGGTGTCGTTTAAAGCCTACTACACCTTCTGAAGGTGTCCTTTAAAGCCTACTACAACTCAAAAATGTAATTTTTTCTTGATTGATGTTTCTGGATTTGCATCAAGCTCTGAAAGCGTTTGACAACAGTTGTGGAAACTAAGCATTTGCTAGTTCTCAGCTGCTGTGTATTGTAGGGTTAAGCATCTCTGTTAAACTTTGCTTCCTTTGTCTTTGATTGTAAAAGTAGCAGCCCTAATAACCCTAGGCTTTAGTCTGGCTTTCTATTTTAAGATCATATTTAAAAGAAATATGAGTACCTGGAAGAACAGCAAACTTAATGAAAATGAGTACATGTGTTTTCCTTGACAACCTACTTCTC